>NC_135483.1:118821784-119152284 GCF_052094955.1 Ictidomys tridecemlineatus | reverse complement strand
CAGAACAGATCACCCTAATAGATTACTCAATTAATTCCCTTTCTGGTGGATCAGACTCCTCAAATAGTCTTTCTGAGTTTACTGAACTCTGTTCATTTCAAGTCCTCATTTATATCCCTACCATTTTAAGTCCATGCCGTGGACTTCTCATTTCTCCTATCTTCTATTTTCCTTTCCAAAACTACCTTGTCTCCTTGTTTAGGGCTTCTTCTTACAGATGGAAAAACTCTAATAAAAAGTCTTTTTTTTTCAATGAAGAGAATTAACTTTTATGATGTGCATCATTCATGATCCAATCAGAAGACAGAAAACACAGTTATTCAAACAAGAAAGTCAAACATACAGAATTATTAACCTTAATCATAACATTCTTTAGTTCCACATCCCAATAAACAAACAAAGAATTTGATGAAGTTGTAGACATTATTAATTTTATAAAATTTCAAGCCTTGAATACATATCTCTTCATTAATCCCTAGGACAAAATGGGAGGAATGCAAAGACTAATTCTGTCACATATCCAAATATGATAGTTCTGAGGAAAAGCAAGTGTGCAGTTGTTTGAATTGCAAGATGATCTAGCTGCTTTTTTCATAGGATGGCATTTTAAATTGTATGAATGACTGACAGACTATGGTTATGCAGACTTAGGTATTTGGTAGACATTTTCTTAAAAATTAAGAACAAAATGAGCCTGTCACTCTGAGAAAAAAGTGAACATTTGTTACCAGTGATAAAATTCAAGCTTTCAAGAAGAGATTAGAATTTTGGAAAACTTTGAGCTTGACAGTTTCCCAATCCTTAAAGACTTTTCTAATGAAATTGATGGTGGTATTACAAATATGACTTTTTGATATTGTATGAAATGTGTCAGCATTTAGAAGAATTGATAACCCTGTGAATCAATGTTTTCTAAATGACCAATGTAAGCTGTCCCAAATCATTCCCAGGTCAAAGATCTATTTAGACTATGAGATAGACCAATAGATTTTAATGCAATAGAAGACATAATGTTCATTGATATGACTTCTGATTCCATACTGCAGATAACCTTTAAGGCACTACCGCTTCTGAAGTTTTGTGTAGTATCAAAGAATTTCTACTCTTATTTGCAATAGCCATTAATCTCTTTCTTTTTCCAAGGACTTACCTATGTGAGGATGGATTTTCTTCATGTACTTCAGCCAACATGTCACAACAGCTTGAGTGTAGAAACAGGTATGGGAATCCAGCTGTCTTCCATGAAGTCAGACATTAAAGCAAATTGCAAAGAGAAAATAATACCAATCTTCTTATTAAATTATATGTGAAAACATTGTTATTTTGAATAAAAGCATTTTATATAGGTTAATATATAATCAATTTTATATTAATAAATATTTAAATGATTATCAATTAAAATTTCGAATATAGAAAATATTAATGGATAAAACTCACATGCATAAAACTCTTTGGGATAGCCAATGATTTTTAAAGATTATAAAGATCTCCTGAGGACAAAAGGTTGAGAACTGTTGACATAGGCAATAAATGGGCAGAAGTTGCAGACCTGGGCTTATGGCAGGAAAGTACTATTTGAAGATTGCAGCTGTCATGATCTCACTAGTAATTAGAAAAAATGAATGTTAAAATACCAGATAAAAACAATTTCTTGCCGCTCATATTGGCAAAAATTTTTAAATCTGATAGTTTCAAGAATGATGACAGTAGATAAAATTAAGTACTCTTATTAATCATTAGTAGAAGTTTCAGTGTGATCATTGGTAACAGCCAATTGGCAATCTCTTGTTTAATTTAAAATGTATTCAATAGCCCAGAAAAATATACTCCTAATATTCTTGAGAATCTGTCACTCATGTGTTCATGGATAAATGGGCAAGGATGTCTATTATTATCTTCTTTGTGATAGGAAAACAAACCACCCAAGCCCTCAGTGATGGCTAAATACAACGTGGCACCTTCATGCACATTGAGACCCTGTATAACTGTTAAAATAAATGCACCAGAGCTCTAAATGGATATGGACCTTAAAAGCATCATATTGGTGAAAACAGAAAATTACAGAGTTATATGTTTGGCACAATATCATTTACATGAAAAATATGTGTGAGGTTGAGCCACATGAAATTGCATTATTTAGGTAAAAAACAGTCAAATACCAGCAAATCCATATTATTCAAACTAAATACAAAGGAGTTTAGGAAATACCCTTGAAGTGATTGCA
This sequence comes from Ictidomys tridecemlineatus, assembly GCF_052094955.1. Taxonomy (NCBI): domain Eukaryota; kingdom Metazoa; phylum Chordata; class Mammalia; order Rodentia; family Sciuridae; genus Ictidomys; species Ictidomys tridecemlineatus. The sequence goes on along the minus strand of NC_135483.1, from coordinate 119,150,060 downwards.
CTGAATTCCTTTTGGGAAGGAGATGGGCCTAACGGATGAAAGGTTCAACTTCATCTGCAATAATGATTTTTTTTTTAATAAAAAAGAAAGAACAAGAAAACATACCAAAGTTGTAAGTTCTAAATGGTGGATACTTGATGGTGGGTACTTGGATGTCTATTTTATTATTATGCACTAAAGACTTAATTAAAAAAAACTTGGAATTGTCCAAAAGAAGATGAAATGACTCAATGGCAGCATGCTTCCCATTACTTCAATGTCCAGGGTGTTGGAGGGGACATTAAAATTTCCCATGGGCGGACTTCTAGGAACCCAGTGACTTTACCCAAAAGAGTAAATGTGCTTTCAGCAGCTTCAGATCCTGTGGCAACCTGTTGTGGTGGAGAAAAGGCATGGGGACCATGGATTTTTTTTCAGAGCCCTATAAATCTCAGTACGTAATCAGATCCATTATAGACTGATTTATGATACTTGGTAAAGGAAGATTTTTTTTTTTTAAACAGAATCTCCACTTGAGCAGAGCTGAAAATACTAACCTCCATCCAACTACTCTTAAAAGAATCCCTTTGGATATTTTTCACTATCACTGTGAAAGTTAGCAAGGTCAACTAAACATACATAGAATGAACTTCAAATATACGGATTGTAGTTAAAAGGTAGCTTGTAACCTCATGTATAACAAGCATCATCTTTAAATTCTATTCATATTTTTGTCTGTTTTAAATTGCTTTCAAAGTAGAATTTTTAGTGGGAACCTCACAAGATAGAAAATGAAGGGTACTATCTGTAAACATTTTAGTCTTGTAAGCAGATATTCTTTGCAGAGGTCTGTTGTGTAGAGAAGAAGAGATGATTTGTACATGCTTGAAAAAAATCTCAGTCTATGTGGTTAGAGCTCAAGCACATGAAACTCCCACCAAAAAACCATAGAAGCAACAAACTTGGGCCTTGACAGTGATGACTGGAGAGAGCTCTAAAGTTACCGTGGAGAGATTGTACAAGGTACTTGGCAGGGAAGGGCTTCTCCCGAGAGGCATGTCCCCCAGAGGCCTGAAAAGGGAAATGATCCAATTTACCCATGTGAAGGATGGCTTCCTCTGGGACTTGTGATTTTCTGCTGAGTCTGGAGGTTAATTCTGGAAGAATGGATTGAGCTAGCAACAGAGGGTGATTCATGGCCCTGGCTTGACTCTTGCAAATGAGTCGGGAAATATGAGGAGTGTGAAATATAGCAGGCAGTGGCTAAATAGTTCAGGGATAGTTATTGTTATTAGAATGTGTGAGGCAGTCTTCTTCTATTTATAGCCTGCCATGCTGAGCCTCTGCTAAACTCCCACCTCCACCAAAAGAACTCAACGTGACACCAAGCTGAAGAGCTGCTTGTCTAGGTGAAATTACCAGGGAATTCCAATGGAACTTCAAATTGTTCACATTCAATGACATTTTCTCATGAAAAATGTAGGACTGCTTATAGCCAGCTGTCAGACAGACAGTGACATTAAAATGTGCCCGAGGAAGCCTCCAGTACTTTGGGGTTTTATTTCTCTAGGTCAGATCAAAGTAGATTCTTTAGTAGGTCTCTGCCTTTTTCTCACGCTGACCCAGGTCAAACGGGGCCTCAATGAACTGGCTTCTGTAAGGCCCCTGTCGAACCTTTTCTCATTCATGATTAATCTCTGTCTTCTCGGCTTGGCATTAGCATGGTTTACTTGTTCTCTAATTAGTTCATTCATTCAGTTTCATATGTACTGGGTAGCAGGCTAGGGGTTAAAAATAAAACTTGTCCTCAGAAAACTTTACATCTAGTGAAGGAGAAAACACACACCCTTAAATAGTCTTAACATGGAATGAAATGACACAGGCCATATCAGCCAAGAGCAAGGAGTTGGTTGAAGGGTGATGTTCAGGTAGTAGTATGTGAAAGAGGGAAGAAGGAGGACATGGAAGAGAGATGTATGGAAACTTTGTAGCAGAAGCCGTACTCACAGGACAAAGGTATGAGCACTCTGACCAGATTTATGGTTTGGTGTTCCTTCAGACTGATGGTTTTAAATATTGCTCAATATTTGTTGGGTGGAGAGAATATAACCCCCACATATTCCTCTTTATTGGCCCATGTCATTGGGTTCTGGCCTCAGGCTTATACACCCTGTTTAGCAGGTAAAAACTCTGAGTTTACCTGAACCTACTCTCCTTGGAAGGCAGTCTAGCTACCTACCATCTGTGGTTATTCACACTTACCTCTGCCAATCCTCCCCACTCCTAAATGGCTTTATTAAATTATTCCTCCCTAACACCTACAGTGCGGTTTCTGAATGGAGGCCTAGTAAACACAGTTTGCTCCATTTCATTATATTTTTGAGCCTAGCTAGGGTAGTTGCCATCTGGCCCTCTCCTTAATCTAGCTCTGGGAAATAGCAATATCCTGAGCAAAGGTTTGGAGGCTGGAGAGCTTGAAGATGACATCCCAGAATGTGAAGCACCATCTGCAGCAGAGAAGTGTGAGAAATGGTGCAGAGGAAGAGGCATCCGCTTGGAGAGCCTCAGTAGGCTAATCTAAGAGAACTGGCATCGGTTTAGTGAGTCATAGTAAGGCACTTAGGGATTATGAGCCAGGATTATGATTTATATAATCAGATTTATATTTTTGAAATTCCTTTTTGGTTAATAAAGAGAAATAGTGGATTTAAAAATGTATAAAGGTTAGACACTTTCAGCATAATTTTTCTTTGTACATTTCTACATTTTTAAAAATTTGTATAATCACTCATAGGTCATTATTATGGTTAGTATTTTGGTCTGTTTCCATGAATTTCTATTTCTTTGTATGTGTGTGTGTGTGTGTGTGTATGTGTTTATATGATAGAGATTACACTGTATATATAATTTGCCAGTTTTTATACTTAATATGACAATATTAGTATCTCATATTATTAAAAATCACTTTATAAACATAGTTTCAATTTGTCGTAAAATATTATGAAAATAGTATTATTTCCTGAATCATTTTTCTATTGCTGAACATTTGGGTTATTATCCATTTATCTATTATTAAGTAGTGTTATAATTATTTTATTAAGATTCATTTGGCAATCATATGATTTGGAGAAGGAGGTTTGTTGCACAAATAGCAAATGGTTGGAAGTGAGAGCCCAAGACAGGAAGAAACTGTACTGATTCAAGGTCTAACTGGACAATGGTGAAGAAAAGGTAAGGAGATCCATGGGGTTATTGTTATTTTCCCAAGGTTTGATTTTCTTAAAGTTACACCAGGTTTTTCTCCTCTTCCTCACCTATGGAGCCCTCAACCTGTGTTTGTTTAATGAAACAATGAGTAATTGAACATGAGGCTTTGCTACTGTTGTTGTTGCCAAAGACCACACCACATCCACTCCAAACATCCTGGCTCATATAATCTCCCTGAAGAATGCTGTCCAGTCTCAACGCGCCAATTCCCTCTGATGTGTCTGATGAATTTGTTCATTATCTTCATAAGCAGAACACCCATGAAAATAAAGAGTGGTCAGCAAAGAAGGTAATATATTTAGGACTTAATATATTTAGTTTCATCTTTTAAATAAAGTTTCTTGTTTACCTCTGGCCAATGTTGTAGCCATTTGCAAAATGTCTTATAATATGCTCAGCTCTGTGCCTGCTGCTGGGGCAACTAAGTTGTAGATTCTGCCTCAGGCAAGTAAATTTTAAACTTTAGTTGAGAAATAAAAAATGATACCCAATAGTAAAAAGAATATGATAGAGTTATGTTTATTCGAGAATGCATTTACTACCTACTGAAGCTCAGGGAAAAAAGAATAAGAAAATGGGAGAGAAACATCAGTGAACACACTAGAAGGCAAAGCTGATTTTATGAACTAAATTGAATTTCTGACAGTTGTGATTTTGTTTAACTCTGCAAAATGGAGGCAGGCAACAGCTGGTCCCCCCCTGCTGTGTAGTGGATCTTTTTTTACTTTCCTATGATAAATGGAGATCCCTAAATTCATTTAACCAGTGCTTCCCCACCATATTCTCAGCTGAGCTCTGACCTGCATAGACAACCTCAGAGACAGGCAGACCTGCTATAATACATGCGAATAATCAATATTTTCTGGTATGATGACCTCACTCTGGGAAATAATGCTTATGAGTTAATTGAGCTAATGAGAATATATTAACTATTGGTTCAGTGAAAGTGATAGCAAAGTAATCTAATTCCTACTGGCTCCTGGATAACCTTCAATTTAAAGGTAATGACATTATGAAATGTTAAACCAAATATACTCAAGTGTACATGGTATATACTCACTAGTCGGGATAGACGATTATCATAAAGTCATAGTTATGATTCTTGACAGAAGAGCCTTTTCACTTGGGTTTCATGATGGAGTTTAGGAATTCTGTGGAGTTGAATTAAAAAGACAGTACACCTTTATTTTTACCAATCTCTAATGAAATTTAGCAGTTTCTCATTATGAATATAGGCCACTAATTATAGTAGAATTTGCAGTATTCTCTTTGTCAATCATAATAGAAATTACAGATGTTTTTGTGTTTATCAGGCCTACATCTTGTTACTTGATGCAGTAAAAAAGAAAAATTATATTACTATATCATTAAATTGTTTTAAAAATATTTTTGTATTAGCATTTAAATATAATTTGTTCCTTTTGTATATGTTTTAATTTTATACTTTAAAAAATATGACCATGAGAAGGCATCACAGACTTTGCCTGACTGTAAAAGGACCTGCTTATGAATAGGTTAGGGACCCTTGCTTAGCATAAGGAAGTTGGAGCCTTCCCCACCCCATGGAAATGTTGCTATTTGCAATACAAATTCTTCCTATTTTTTTTCTCACACAGGGGATCCCACTAGTCCCTTTCTATGGGGGAGAACTTGGACTGGTTCTGCTGTCAGTTTACACAGTGAGATCTTCACCATATGTAACTCTCGAGGCTGGAGAGATGACATGCCGCCAGAATGATTGGGAAACATGGAGAAGTGGTGAGCTCTGGCTGGACCACCCTATAAGGAGAGATGACTTCTGCAAAGTAGTATTCTGCTGCAGGCTGCTGCTCTGTGTCCTTGGCTAGGCTGTCCCTGGACACTTACATAATATTAACAACATTTAAAAAAGTATACTGACAAAACTCAGAGATGCATGAGCCTGCTTTTCTTCCAATTATTTGGCTTGGTGGAGGGGATGGTAGCAGAACAGAAAAGGAAAAAACCATGGTCACGCCTAATGGTCATTTCGCCTCCAAACCTGAGCCCTGCTTGAAAGTGTGATCTTGGGTATTACATCCTCTCTTGACTATGGGTTCCCTAGTTTTCAAATGAGGCCAGTTCTGATCCTGACTATGTCCTGAGGTTAGTAAAGGTGTAGCAGTTCCTCAGAGCTCAAGTTTTGTTCTAGTGGCTCTGACAGTCCAGGACTGTGAGAAGAGGAATGAAGAGAGTGGGTAGAATATAGCATCTTGGGAGCCTCTCGAAGGCAGACTTGCAGTGTGGTTGTGTCTGCCATAAGGAGAGCAGATGAGGTTCTCTTGGGCACTGGCTTTCTTGGCTCATCCAAAGTGGAAGTTGAACAGCGTCATCAGTGAGGAAGTGCAGATGCTGCTACACAGAGACCTTTGGAAGCCAGCTCTTCAGGGTCACATTCTTGGGTAGTTACTGTAACTGTCAGAGTGTAGGAGTAGGTTATTTGGGCTCAAGAATAAGTCTGGTTCAAATGGTCATTGTCTTCCATAGAGGCTGACTTCACTTTCTATAGCCCTTATCCATTTTTATTTACTTTTATCTTTCACATTACTTTTGCTTACTTTAAACATTGCTTATTCTCATGTGCTGAGCTCTGAGAATGAAAATAAGGCTCATGGATAAGATTTTTGTGGCCTAAGTTGGGAAAATAGTAAAGGTGCAAAGAAAAAATGTGCATTTCAAGTGTAAGTGCCTGGTTTATTGGGAATAATTGTGAAAGTGTGTGACTTCTCAAACTGCTTATCAGTTTCTTCCAAGTTGTTTTATAGTAACCTGCTTCATAGAGATCCCTTGATACAGCATAAATTGTAGTGATTTGAGTGAATGGCTTCAGTGCTCTCCAGAATCTGAAGCCCACCCTCTCTCCCACAACTTGGAATTATTTGGAATTCTAAGAGAGAGAAATGCTTGTGAACTCATGTGCCAATAAAAGTGTAATCAAAATTACTCTATTAAAACTTCCCCAGTTGCATGGGACTCTACCTAGAGATGTTTGTTCTTACAGTATAAAGGCTTTCATTTGACAGAATGTTTTGTTGGTTGAAAGTTTTGTATAATATATTTTTAGAAGGAAAAGATAAATGCTAATGAGGTAGCTATTGGGAATTTGTTCAAGAAACAAACTTTCATGAAATGGTTTGAGATTAGTAGAAAATCTGTCTGCTCTCCTATACCTGCTATCAGTTTATGACTATGATTAATATCCAGAAATGATCTAAGACATATAAAACCTCAAATCACAAAAGACACAGAAAAATTTGAGAAGAACAAAGTTTGGATCTCATTTGTTTTTTTTTTTTCTTCACCCTTATTATCAAATCTCATATTGAACATGTTGAGTAATTGAAGTTTTACTCTCCCTTAGAAAGAGAGCCAAATTTTGCTGAGTTAGCTACTTGAAGGGAATGGCATTGACCTCCTATTTAGCAACTAAGACACTATGTTTAAGCCTTATTCTATTCTTCAGGTTGTAAAATAAATTTAGATTTATTTACCAGTGTAGCTAAGGAATTGATGGCAACCCTATTCTAAGTGCATTTTATTTAAATACTCTGTAGAAGACAAGAAAATTATACTTAGGTAATATCCAATTGGCAAAAGGAAGAAATTTTATCATAGTTCTTTTTTCTTCAGAATGAAAAAGTTTATGAAGAGGAAACTTGAAAGTGAAGCAAATGTTATATGATTTTAAGGATCTGACCTTTATTGGCAGTGTGTGTATGGGGGGGAGGGTAGGCAGCAATGAGGGGAGATTTTCTTTTTTCTCTTTCTTTCTTTTTTTGGCTGTTAGTACCTGTAATTCCAATGAACATTGCAGGATTTTTGGAACATAGCACTTTAATCACTGAATCTGGACCAGGAATGGTAAGAGATTTATTTATCATTTCATTTTACTTGAGAGGCTGAAGGAATATTATTCACAGCTCTGGACTTTCTTTTTTTCCATCCATGTAACATCTATTTCAGACTTATTATTTTATGTCTGTGACAAGATGAATCATAAAATTAAATGCAAAATGTTCTTGTTTATACCTCTAGACAGAGAAACCAGTATGCAGCTCAGTGATAGAAGGTAATAAGCCTCATTCCTCTCTGCAAAATATCTAAAAGGGCTTATTTGTAAATGCTTGCAAAAGTATGTACACCATCCTTGAAACGTTAAGTTTGGAGATTTAATAGATACTTGAAGTTTATGAACAATATGAAGAGAGACACAAGATGCAAAAAATTACATGAATTGTTGCAACTGCACTTGAAACTTTAGAACTCCAATTAGATCTGATTACACATTCTGACTTATGCTTTCTATATCAGTCATCCAGAAAACTGAGTTAGGATTTTATTCCATAGTATCCTGGCTATGTTCTTGCTTTTTAGGTTGTCCTTCTGTGTTTGAAAGTTCTTATTGTTCTTTTTGCCTCCTTTGGAAATCAACAATTTCTGACCCTCTTCAAATCAAGTGAGGAAAACCAAATGAAGTTTTATAAAAAAAGTTGACTTCCCATTCATTTGCCAAATGCCTACCAATGGGCCAAATGCTGATCTTCACCCTGAGGCTGTAGTAGTGAACAAAATGGGTATAATTCCTGTCTGTGTAGGACTTATGTTCTACTTTGGAAGCAGATGCTAACTCAATGAAAACTTATAAAATTTAAAATTGTTTCAAGATCAATGGTGAAAAGCAAAAGATATCAAAGCTTAAAATTGATATTGGTCTTGGACAGATCTTTTTGAGAAGGTCTAAAATGACTTGAAGGATAAGTAAGAGTTGGAGAGTGAAATGGAGAGGTGGTTGTTCCAGGCATGTAGCAACAGAGTGTGAAGTCTCTGAGGAGGGAAAGACCTGGAAGAGTTGAGGAAATGGAAGGTGGTGATGGTTGGAGCATCGTGTCTTCTGGGAGGAAAGTGTATTGGGACAAGTTCGGAGGTATGGGCAGGGGTCAATAGGGTGCCAGACCTATGCTTTACTTGAAGAATTATAGGTTTTATCCTACTCTACATGCACACACACACACACACACACACACACACACACACACACCCCACATAACACACATAACTGATTGGTCCTTTTTTTCTAGACAATCCTGACCAAATACATCATGACACTGAATGCTTTTTTCTTTTCTTCTTATTCTTATCTTGTGGTACCAGGGTATTCTGCATATTAGACAAGCTCTCCACTGCTGAACCACAGCCACTGAAAGCTTTTAAGGCAGAGAATAACATAATTGGATTTAAGTAGCCAAAGACCACCTTTATCTGTGAGAAAAATCAATTGGAGAAGGAGGCAAAAATGGATGATGGAGTAATACTATTTTAGTTCAGGACAAGATCACAGTAGCTTGGACTCCAGGCATAGGATCAAAGAAGAGCAGATGTTAGTAGGTTGCAGATATATTTTGTTGGTAAAATAAATGAAACTTGGAAATGGCTTGGACGAGAAGATGAGGGAGAAAGAAGTAATGAGTTTGATTACTAGATTTTTGGCTAGTACAATTGGTGGAATGAAGAAGATATCATTAACTTAGATAGGGAGGGCTGGAGTTGGATCAAATTAGAGAGGAAAATCAAGATTTAATTGTGTATATATTATGGCTGAATGTTTTTGAAGCACTAGAGTGTAGATGTTAAAGAGTTATTTACATATAATGGTCTCTGATTAGGGATATGAGTTGAAAATTTATTGGTTCATAGATGCCACATAAAGCCATATGAGTGTACAAGGTATCAGTGAGGGTATATACTGAAAAGAGGGATAACTGGGTCAAATGGTGGTTCCATTCCAAGTTTTCTGAGGAATCTCCACACTGCTTTTCAGAGTGATTGCCATCAATTTGTAGTCCCACCAGCAATGTATGAATGTATCTTTTTCCTCACATATTTGGCAACATTAATTGTTACTTATATTCTTGATAATTGCCATTCTGACAAATGAGATAGAATCTCAGTGTAGTTTTAATTTGCTTTCTGTGATTGATAAAAATGTTGAACATTTTTACATGTATTTATTGACCGATTATATTTCTTCTTCTGTGAAGCATCTGTTTAGTTCATTTGCCTGTTTATTGAGTTATTTACCCAATGTTTATACTAGCTTAATTCATAATAGCTAAACTATGGAACCAACCTAGGTGCCCTTCAATAGAAGAATGGATAAAGAATATGTATATATACACAATGGAATATTACTCAGCCATAAAGAATAATAAATTTATGACATTTGCCAGCAAATGGGTGGATTTGGAGACTGTCATGCTAAATCAAGTAAACCAGTCCCCAAAAAGCAAAGGTTGAACGTTATCTCTGATGGGTGGAAGCTAACCTACAATAAGGGGGTGGGGGTCAGAAGAAGAATAGAAGTGCAGTAAATCAGACAATGGAGAATGGAGGGAAGGGAGAGGGGATAAGCAAAGGAAGGACAGTGGAATGAACCTGACATAGTTTTCCTATGCGCATATATGAAAATATAACAGTGAATCCCACCACAATGGACATACATAAGAATGGGACTCTAACTAGAATAAGATGTATTCCATACTTGGATAATTATATCAGAATGGATTCTGGTGTCATATTTAACTAAAAAGAACTAATAAAAAAAACTGGAAAAAAGAGGTTAATGAGAAAAAAAAGATTTTACTAAGAAGTAGCAGTTGGTAGAAAAGAGAGAAACCCAGGGACTGAGCTGTAAAAACTAAAATTTAAACACCACATAGAGGTGGTTCTGTTAATGAGTCTAAGAAGAATCAAGTAAGAAAGATAAGAAGACATTCAGGCCAGGGTAGTGCTTTAAGAGAGATAGAAGAGAAGTTTCAACAGGAAGAGAGTTGCCAGCTTTGTTGACTTTGTGCTGAGATAGTTTAATAAGATGAGGACTTCATCATTTGAGGTAGAGGCAGAAATTAGAATTTTAATAGGCTGAACTATACATGGCAGTGAGAAAATGGAGATAGACTGTGTAGACAACAGTGTAGGGAAAGATTGGCTGTGAAGGAAAACAGAGGGCAAAGTAGTCTCTGGTAGAGTCGTGGGCCAGGTATGGGGGGTGATGCTTTTTAAAAGATGGCAGGTTCTTCGCATGTTGTAATACCAATGGGAATGAACAAGAGAGGAAGTGTTTGGGGATGCGAGAGGCAGTGTCAAGGAGCAGCCTGTCTGAGTAGGATGGAGGGAATGCTACACTGAGAGGGAGTGAAGCCCAAATCCCTCAATGAACAGGGTCAGGATTTTGCAGGACGAGGCTTATAGAAGCAGAGAGGGGAAGGAATGTAAAGGTGTTTGTCAAGGAGTAATCTGATGGTTGATTCAAGGGCATGGGTAGGAAAGGAAGTGAGAACATGAGGGGCCTAAAGATTAGGGAGACACCAGAGGATTGGGGGGGCTACTGAAGTACGTGCATTTAACACAAGAGGACTTACTTATGTTACTCCACTCATTTCATGAATGCATGCCTGGGTTCTTCATTTGTTCCCCAAATGCCCCATCTCCTTATTTATTTATTTCTGCATTTTGTATAGATAGATACAAATGATAGAACTAGATAGAACTCCTCCATAAAAATGCTCATGCTTGCTAAGTAACCTAGAAGACTGAAACAAGGCAGCCTCTCTTAGGTTCCCTAATTCTTGCTGCATGGTGTTCTTACTATGCTTCTCATTGTCCTGAGGAGCACTGATATGGCTTCTTTACCAAGTGCTTGATGGGATCCGACCAAGTCAACATTAGATTTTATGATCCAGAGACCTGAATTGAGGTCCTTTGAGAAGCAAGAGAAGTACCCTAAGTTCCTTGTCATTTACAGAATTAACGTGTTGGGTCTCCATTAATGAAAGGCTTTGCAAACAATCCAAAACCAACGTGAAAAGACGTTGGACAAAAATGTCTCTTGGAATGTCAGGATTTGTTTATTTCATTTCTCTTCTAGTTAGGCACTTGAATTTATATGGTTCACCCACCAACAAACTCTGGGTGCAAATCACATTTGTATACTTCCACCACACAGACCTGCTAGACCCAAATGTGTTTCCTGACTTTATTAAAGGTTTTTAATTTTTTTTTTAATTGTTGTTGGTTCCTGTCGGAACTAGGTTCTTGACCTTCATGCTTACACTTAATTATGTGTTGAGTACCCATCAATAGACTGGCACTGTGTTAGATATTAGAAATCAGGAAATGAGGAAACTAATCTTTCCCAGGCAGGCATGCAACTCCAAATTCCATATAGAAAATGCTAACAAAAGTTCCCCTAGTTCTTGGTGAGTGGACTAGGGGAAGAGGCTAATCCATTTTACTTCAGTAAAAGAATTAGAAAGTGCTGTACTCAGGGAGGGACTTTTGAGAAGAACCCTTCAGGGTGAATAGAGTGGGTTGTAAAGGCATGAATGAACATGATAATGTTTGCCACCTGAAAGAAATCTTTTGTGGTTTAGGAAACTAAGTTGTGTGGATCTTGTGGCAAGGTTTCAGTTTGGAAAATTTAGCTTGGCTCAGTTCTGAAGAGATTTATGGGCCAGAGTTATGATTTGCATGTTATTCTATTGGATAGAAAGCTATTAAAAGTTTTATATGAAAGGGACCGATTTGATCGGGTCTATTTTTCATGCCCCGTTTCAGTTCTCCTTCTGGTCCTAGTGTGTTTCTGTTAAGTAATTAGTTTTCTCCATAGCCAAAATTATTCCTCCAAGTTGACACCACTAAACTGCAGATGCCTCAGCTGACGCTCGCTGCAGAGGCTGCCAACCCTGTGTTCCCCACTGGTCCTCCTTCTTCTGCTGTCCGGAAAACAGACTTTTTTGCTAGGGTCATGCCAGCTGACACCGAAATGATTCTCCACTATTTCTTCTTCTTTGAGGCAAAATCCCAAGTAGGTGAATCTGATGGGCAGGAGGTATGCCCTAGTTGCAAGGGAACCTGGGATGCTGAATGACCCCCCTTTTCAGTTTCCATAACAGGAGGCTGGTTCTGCCTTGCACCGAGATTCATAGAGTGAGAGATTCTCTACACATGAAAATAACAGTCAGCTATAAACAACAACAACAAAATGCTCACCAGATCTCCTTTTATGAAAGAAGAGATTGGAGCCCAGAGAGGTAGAGTCACCCGTCCAGGGCCACAGTGGTGTAAAGAACCTGAAACCAGGGAGTCTGACTCTGGAATTCATATGCACAGCCACTACATCTTATAAATAGACTATAGGGTGATAAGTATTTTGATGATGAAGAGTGTGTGTGTGTGTGTGTAAGTGACAGGGGTATACTAGAGAGAGTGGCGTTGAAACAGAGTGGAAGTAATGATCTGGTACAGGAGTTGAGATCATTGATGTAAGCCATAGTCAGGAACAGACCAGGACATGCTTGCTCAGTTCAATGCCAGCTTTACGTTAGCACCGGTGGCAAGGTCCTTGAAACTCGACTTCCTGGCCCCCATGATCTCTGTTGAAATATTTGCTCTCAAGTATTTGTCCTTTCCAGCCTCACTTCTGGACCCCCAACTCCCCACTCCCCATCACTGATGGTTTTTTCCTATGATGTTCTTTCCGGCCACTGAGAAGGGGAACTGAGAATATGTTGAGAGGGCCTTTTCCGACGAGAGATGAACACCAATGTCAGTCACATACACACACATATCAGATGCAAATGTGAGAATCATGAAAGTGAATAATCTTAGCTAAAGCCAAATCCAGTGATCAGATCCTTCTAAGAGGTCATCAGATCTCTTCAAGTAAATTTTGAATGTTTTGCATCCTTCAGTGAAAATAAATAGCTTGGAAGATTTCTTGTAAACGCCAGTCAAAATGTTACAATAAGACAAGCTACACAAACATCAAGGTCCAATTATATAATTTCCAAAGCTTTTATTCTTAAAAAACAAAAGAGAGCAAAAAGGAGATCCGTGTGAGTACTTGTTGCAGGTCATCCATTTTTATCCGAAATGTTGGCTCCTTGGTGTCGTTCTTTGAATGTTTGTAGAACCTAGTGCCTGTCCCTCTGGGAATGCACAGTCTTCCAAAGCTTCTCTTTCTTCCTTTGTTTTTATCTGGTGGCATTATCCAGCTACCAAGATCAACATTTATTAGAGCATTATTTATCTACCTAGAAGTCCATGGTCTCTGAAAACAGTTGGACTGCTAGTTAAAAATTAAAAGTGCAAGAGCATGGCCGAATGCTTTGTAATAATAAATGCTTCTTATTTCTTTTCATAAGCAGTTTTGCTTGTGGAAGTCAGAAGCCTCCTGGCACTTGAGGAGAATATACCTAGACATCAAATACCCATGAAATCCCTTGTCTTTTATGGCATACCATTTATTGGTGTTGCTCACGGATCTGAATATAGCCTTTTCGTTTTCTTTCAGCCACTGCCAATATTTATCTTTCATTTCTTCTGCTTCCCACAATTATCTACCTCTAAACATTATCAGAATTGTCTCCAGGCATCTCAACTTTAAATGAGATTGTAACTTTTCCACTTAGGCCTTGTTTCATTAAACAAATATGTGGGTGCTACATGATTTTGCAGCAGATACTCTTTATGTGGGAGTTGGATTTGTTCTGTGTTTACAGCTAAAGAGAAAAAAAAAATTCAACACTTTATTGGACATGTACTAGCATGTGGGTGAGGTTGAAGAAAATAATTGAGTGTTGAAATCAAATACGAGCCTGGGAAAATGTTCCTTTCTGATGGGACTGGCAGGAAAGGCCAACAGCTGGCACACAAGGAGACCTCTCAGGCTTAGCCTATTTTTTTGGACTTGCTCCTTCAGGAAGCTCAGCCTCATCCCTGAAGCAGAACCCTCAAGAACAATTCAAGGTAATGAATTGTCTATATCCAGAAGCAAGACATTTCATCTCAAGACAAAAGCCACATCATTACTCTGCTTAGTATGACTTCTACCACCCCTCTCAGAGCCATCTCTATCATTAATTCTCACTATTAGTGGTAATTATATTCTACAAAGTTGTCGTAAACACTGAATTAGGGGACACTGAAGCATTGATCTTATGGAGAATACCTGTGAGCCCCTAAGTGGTGAGTGCTTATGATATTATGTTGCCTCAACCTGCTTATTTAAATGTAGGTTGAATGTTCTCATAAGCAGAAGCAGGGCCCAGCTGCCTTCGACCCAGTTTACAATTCTACACCACACCCACAGGGCTCAAGCCAGAGATAAGATCTTAAAGAAATAGCTCCCACCTATCAGATTTGGGCTCTTGGTTTTTCCACCACTTCCTTGAAGTGGATCATGCTGGAGAAATTAAATGACGACTTCTCAGTCACAGTGTGACCTCCTGGAACACATCCCTGCTTACTTTAAATGCACCAATCAAAACACTCCTGGGAAAAACCTGTTGGGTTAACACGGTGGATCCAATAAAGGTCCTGGCTCACTGGCCTTCTCCCTCTCTCTGTTTGTGCTCCCTGTATGTGGCCTCCAGGTCTAGAAGTACTAATGCTCTTAAACTTTCACAGCATGCTTGTGTCATTGAGCTGCAACACCTGCAAGCTGACCCCTAACAGGATGTCCTCATGTGATCTGTCTGGGTCTCCAGGGGTGGCTGGGCAGAGTATTTACCATCAAAGTTAATAGAGAAACTTGAAGAAGTTCATTCAAAACACACTGGTCACAACATTTTTATTATCTGAGCAATATAACTTTGTTTCCTGTGAGTTTCTATTTTTAAAAAATTGATATATATTATTGATTCATTAACAACCAAACTCAGGACTAATGACCCCACAACTAATGCCTGAGCAGCTTATCAGACATGTGTCTTTTGTATAAGGCACATGGGGGCCTTCCAGTACCCAGGTACCCTAGACGGTGCATCTGTCCTACACCGGTGCACCATCTTAAACAGCACAAAATCAACAGCAAAACCACAAAAATGTGAAAAATGTGGCACTGAGTAGACAGCAAAAAGGACACTTATTTATAATATGAAAGTTGAATAAGAAGGTAGAATGTCATCTTGTCTGACTTTAGCAGAGATCCCAATTGGTGACTCAAGTTCTTCTCTGCTTTTTGCACATTCATGAGTAACTGTGAGAGCACCACAAGTATTGATTTGGGGCTGACAAATAAATTTTAGTGCTCAGGTGAATTTGGAAGTAAAGAATTCACAAATAATGAGGGTTGATTTGTACCGATCCATCCATCTATCCATCAATCCATTCATCTGTCCATTCTGTTGCTTACCCCCCCATCCTTCTATTCATCTGTTTGTTTTTAGGGCATGAAGCATACCAAGAATTTCTGATTACTTTATTTGGAGTAACCTACATTCCTACATTGTGAATGTGACATGTTATCCTTCCAGTTTTCAGACTGTCTATTTAAAGTATTCAGTCATGAGATCAAGGACTAGAAGGTCTTGTTCACTCTTATATTCCCACCTCTAGTGCAGAACATGCTGCTGAGTACGTTCTCAATAAATATTTATTGAATGATACAATAAGTGATTTGCAAGTGGTACTTATTGCATAGGATCGCACTTTTCTTTCTCCCATATTGACCTCACATAGATGCATCACATAAATCTGAAAATATCTCGACCACATGGGCTATATTTTGTGCAGTCTTCAAAGAAGAGAATTAAGGTAGAATAATTAAATAATTGCCATCTATGAAATCAAATGGATCCCACATTTAGCCACCAATTTAGGCAGATGAAAATTTATTTCCAAATTTCCTTTCTGTTTCCTTCTTCTACCCTAAATTAAGAAGAATCTACATTTTCCCTTAGTATATACATCAATATTTAAAGAGGCTTATCACCTGAAAAATCTTTTTTTTGATGGAAATGTTTTATCTTACTTTATTTTAAGAACTTTCCCATCCCCATGCTGGGTCCTGTTTCTCATGTCTTTCTTTCATGTGGTTACCAGGGTAAATAATAGCTCTGTTTATCAAAATCTCTTGGACTAACAGGCCTTAGTCTTTACTTTCTCAAGTAAAAAGTAAAGACTGTGTGTTGCTTCAGTCTTTTCGCCTGAATATTAATTGAAAGCTATTGAATTGTCTATATACACACATTCTGTTTTTTGCATGAATTATTGGTTGAATATATTACTTTGGAAACTGTACAATTGGTATACTCTATACTCAGAAAATTGTTTGACTCACTATATGCCCAGGATTGTGTGAAAAAGTAAACAGAATTCCCCCCAAAATAACTAAATAAATAAATAAATAAATAGGAGGAAAATGTTTTTAGCATGGAGGCCAAATTATGACACATAAAATTAATCTTATAAAGCATGGAATCATAGGCAATGTGCAATTCAACAAAATAGTTAGGTTTATAAATAGCAGTGGCTTTAAACCCTTCAGATTTGGGAGGAAGAAATTGTGGGTCTGGAATGAAGTGACAGGGAAGCTGCTGGGACTTAATTGTATGAACTGAGTCATTCTAAATAGCTGTCTCTTCTAATCCCAGAGTTTAGTCTCTTCTAACCCTGGAGGTAGTGCACCACCTGGCAGAGGGTGCTAATTTAACATTATTATAAACATAGTCTCTAAAGACTAGATGTGTGCATTGGGTGGGGGTGTGTATGTGGTCAGGGTTATGAATTGGGGGTGGGGCAAAAGTTCTTGGAAATAGTATTATAGTAGCTATCATTTATTGAGACTCCAGATCATTGTCTTGTAACAAGTTCACAGTAAATGATAGAATAAAAATCACCTTAATACTATACATTTTGATGTTCTATCCCAATTTCTTTTAGTCTTCTAATATTTTCATTCTTATATCTGTATGTTTTTCATCTTTACCTATAGTCTCATCTATTTAGATATGCATGAACATACATATAACCAAATTTGTAGGGATATATCAGAATCAGGGAACATAATGATTTTATGATCTAATTTAACAACATGATATTAAAAGTTCCTCAAAATCAATATGCTTAATTATTATTTAATGTTCCATGAGACACATATACTGTAATTTGCTTATTTTTAATATTTAGCAAATTCAATTTTTTTTTGTATTGTAGGTAATACTATGGTGAGTACTACTTTGACTTAAAAGTCTTTATCTGAAATTCAAATTTTTTACACAGGATGGATACTTAGAAGTAAAAATTACTGAGTATGAGTACATTTTTACTTTATACTCATAGATAACTTACAGTTCTCAATTTATACACTTATTACCAATATATAAAAGTACTGCACACTGCATAAATATTATTAAAAGTCCCTCACCCAATTTTTGATAAAAATGATATCTTGATATTTGACATCATTCATACTAAGCATAAACATTTTAAATATTTTTATTCTCATGTCATGCTCCATGCCCATCATTTTACTCCCTTTAGTTGGTTTTATAATGTGACTAAATTTTTATGATATTCTTTCTGATGTCAGTACATTCTCACCAATTTTCACATGACCTTGAAATCACCAAACCTGCATTTATGCCAGTTTTTTTTTTAAATTTTATTCCAGGAATTGAACCCAGGAGTCTTTAAATACTGAGCTACATTCATAGTCCATTTTATTTTTAGTTTTTGAGCAGGTTCTTGCTAAATTGCTTAGAGCCTAAGTTGCTGAGGCTGGCTTTGAACTTGTGATCCTCCTGCCTCAGCCTCCAAGTCTATGGTATTATAGAAGTGGGCCACCAGACCCAGCTATGCCAGTTTTTGTGAATTGGAGATGTTGGATATCATGTAATTTGGAGAAGAAGTTCTAGAGAACTACATAGTATCACTATTCCTGTCCCACCCCCACCTAACTGCCCTCTGCCCTCTGTCACTTCTCTCCTGCCTGTCTTTGGCCTGGAATCAACCCCATCTTGAAATGGGCTTGAATCTGGATCTCATACTGTGAACTGTGGTTTTGGACTTTGACTGCTCCCCTCTCTGACTACAGAATTTCACCAGTCTCTCCCTTCTTCTCCTCATTCTGTACAACATTCTCCTCTTCTCATCACAGAATTGGGTGTGGACCTGAGCTGTCTATATTTCATGGACCTGTGCTAGTGATCATGGGAATTCAGATCTTAGGTTCAGGCTAGATTTTCTAAAAGTGTGATCTCACTAAGATATTTAAGTTTTATGAATCACAATTTCTCAGTAGGTAGAGATCCATTCATTCATTCATTCATTCATTCATTCCATTCATTCTGTCTTTATTCCTAAGTTAACATGTCAGCATGCTTACATAAGGGAAGAATGGTTCTGGCCTTCAATTTGAGCATTAAACTTCTTGAAGTAAGTAAATTGTTTCTACATAAGGACAGGGCACCTCATATTGTATTTAAAATTTGTCCCATATAGTCAATAGTATCCTAATATTCTTTCAGAATTATATCCTATTTTGCTAATAGTAGTGAAATGTCAATTCAAGGGAGAATCCTAGAGTTCACTACATTTATAGTAGTCTAACATCCTATCCTTTCTCCGCATTCCCCCTCCTCAAACATTAGGCTGATAAGGACCTAATGCTTCCAGAAATGTCTTTCTTATTCAACTTTTTAAAAACATAACAATAACTATTAAAATATAAACTTTCTTCTGGCTAGAATTTGTGTGTTTCTTTTACACTGTCTCCTACCTGTATTTAACATAAATTTTTAAAATTGAATTATCTGTGTGTGTGTGTGTGTGTGTGTGTGTGTGTGTGTGTGTATGTGTGTGTGTGTTACTGGAATTAAACCCAGGGCCTCACATATGCTAGGCGAGTTCTCTATCACTGAACTACATCCTCAACCCTTTTTACCTTTCTTTTGAGACAGGATCTCCCTAAGTTGTCAAGGCTTGCTGTGAATGTGACGTCCTCCTGTCTCAGCCTCCCAAGTAGCTAGCATTATAGCTGTGCCACTATATTTAACTAGTAAGTTAAATTCTTAATTCAATCAGTAAAAAAAATCTCTGGCCTATGTGTTGCTTAAACTTAAGTGTGTGTGTGTGTGTGTGTGTGTGTGTGTGTGTGTGTTTTAAGAGAGTCCTAACATCCCTTTACAATATATTTAGCATATTCCCACACTGCCAACAGAATATTTTTGCTGAATTATTTGTGGGGAAAACAATGCTTCACTTAGGGCCCGAAATGAAAAATGAAAGATAAAGCCCTACTTGATAGAATCTAGAATTCCACATTAGTCTTTTCTTGTGTTTTCTGGTTTCTTTAAAAATATGAATCAAATTTAAACTTTTTATCATATTGTGTAGATGACTCTGTAAGTTTGTATAAATAGTACTGTAGGTACATATTATTTTTTATTTTGGTATAGCTCACCTCTCCCTATGAAGATCAGTGGATCAAATCTTATATTTTCTGAAATGATTGAGCAAAACAAGACTGATTTATAAACCTTCCAATATCATGACATCCCAGAATGCAATATTTTTCTAATCTGGAGATGGATGACCCTTCAAAAGAATTCAATACACCATGCCTTGTTCAATTTTTGTTTCAGAAAATAAAGTGAGAACCTAGTTGTTCATTTTAACTGATTCTGTTTTTCAGTCTTTTATGGGATTCCTATATTGATTTGCATTTTAAAATGTTTTTCCCATCTCAATCTCCTGCCACTCTGAATGATTCCAAGGGTCTTATTGATTTGGATGGAAACCTCTGTGAAGTTTGAAGAAATTATTTTTTATTTACAAATTTCAAACAAAGCATCATTTACCATAATGAACAGTCAAGTCCTAATAGTGCATTAGTGCATTAATCTTTAATGCTTTTATAGATGATTTAGTCAGAGCTAAAAAAAAAAGAAAAAGAAAAAAGAAAAGAAGAAGAAGAAGACCACATGACCCAAGCCTGAGTGCATGGTCCCAAGCCTGGAGGCCTCCTTTATCTGGGTACCTAGGCCCTGCCTATCTTCCTCTCTGTTCCTTTCCCTGCTCTTGAGTTTAGGATATGATAGGAGAGGAGGAGAGGTAGAAACAGGATTGAGTGAAGGAGGAAGGGGAAGAGCTATCAGTTGGCCAACAATTATTAATTGACTTCCTGTTATTTGTCAGGTACTCTTCTAGGTCCTAGAGATTTAGCAGCGAATAAAAGAGACAATCCCTGACTCCAAGCAAATGAATTCTTCTCTTCTTAACCACAGAAATGGGAGGAAAATGTAGGAGGACAGTAGCATAAAGATTTTTGTGCTCCAGTTCTTATTTAACTTTTGAATAGTGAGGGGAGATGATCATTACCATCATTGTATACCTATGGTGTCATGAATTGTGCAAGAAGCTTACAATACATTCCACTTTTAAAAATTACAACTGTGCTGCCAGAAATGTAAAGACCTCGGAGCTAGTACCCAGTAGTGTGTATGTGTGTGTGTGTGTGTGTGTGTACGCACACGCAAACACATACACACAACTGATGTGAAAAATTGGTCCCTCTATTTCAAGGGCTCTACTTTTTCTCAAGGAATAGTTCTTGTGGAACATTCATATAAAATTAAAACTCTATTTCTTAAAAAAGTTTTTTGGGTTCTGGACAAAAGCAAGGTTATGGTAACATTTTATATATTTGCGTAAATGAATTTATTTTACTTTGCAGCATGTAATAGAATGTCTACTGTGTGTGGGATGTGGACTGGAGGCTTTTGATAATAAGTTTAGTTTGAGCAGATTCTTGATTGTTTTAGGAGCTAAAAAGTGCAAAAATAACTCTTTTTTTTTTGTGTGTGTGTGTATGCCAGAAATTGAACTCAGGGACACTTAATCACTGAGCCATATCCCCAGACTTTTTAAGAAAAATTTTAATCTATTATTGTTTTATTTTGAGAGAGAGTCTCACTAATTTGCTTAGGAGCTCACTAAACTGCTGAGGCTGGCCTTGAACTTGTGATCCTTCTGTCTCAACCTCTAGAGCCATTGGGATTATAGGCATGTGCCACTGCACCTGGCATACATACACACACACACACACACACACACACACACACACATACACAAAACAAAACAACAACAAAAAAACAAACCCCCAAAACCTTTCAATTAACCACATGTATAATAGTTACATTTGTCGAGAGCAGTATGAGGAATTTTATTGGTAATATCTATCCATGAAATAATATTGAAATAATAGGAATTGAGTTATAATACATCCTATGATTATAAATATAAATATAAACTATAAATATAACCTATAAAATATAGATATAAAATGAGTTATAATACATCCTATCACTAGGCAAATTTTTACCTTCATTGTGTATTTGTCAACTTGCTGCATGTTGGGATCAAAGAAAGAAATAATTAAAATAGGAAGTGAAATGAGAAAATGTTTCCTAGAAATTGCATTTGTGAATTGTTAACAACCATATTGCTTGTTAACCACACAATCATTTCTTTGGATAGTAGATAAGGTGGGACCCTGCCCAGAATCTGAGAATGGGCCAAGGTGAAGTTCCATGATCTCCTCTGAAGATTCTGCCTTCCCTGCCATGAGCCTGATATGGAAGCAACAGGAAAGTAATCTCAAGATAATGATAGCATAAGGGTTCTTGACTTCTATTGAAATAACTTCCTCATCATAATCTTACAACAGAATCATCAGCTGATAAAACAGATGTTGGACAATAATGTCATTTTTGTAACATTTTAAATTGGATGTAACACAAGGTTCACTTTGATGGGAAATTCATGTCATGTTACAAATCTTTAGAAAAAAGGCATTATAACTCAATTCCTACAGATGCTCATTAAACGTAGTTTGAAATTGTAACATTATACAATTGTGGGATTCTCAGGCTCCCTGCAGACTTGCACTGAAATTGTGATATCTTTATTGCTTTGTGTTTATTGTGCATGAGCATTTCCTAGCAGAGCTTGAACTTCCTGTTCACATTGAAATGTTTACACTTACTCAAACAGAAGGATTTGTAAACCTGAGCCAAGCAGAGTGCTTTCATTGTTTTATGAGCCTTCTCCAAAATAAGGACCAAATTGTGAAAGGATAATTCCACCCAGATAAACACTTTGATGATATTTATATGTAGAGATTAGGTACTCAATAAAGCTTGCTGGTTGATTGACAGTGTGTGGAACACTTTGCACCTAATAGATGTTCAATAAGTGATTTCTTCCTCAAAGCACAAGGAGAGCATATGATATAATCCTTAAGATCATTTATAATCCAGGTGAAAAGTTCAAACAAGATGTAATTTAAGATTAAATTATAAAGCCGCAGACCATCAGAAGCATTCAACTTACAGAACATTGTATATTCATTTGGTCATGGGTGAGTGGCTATTTATTGAACAAAATGAGAAGGCACAAAGTGAAAACAAAGATAATGAAAAAACAATCAATATTTTTTCGGGACTTATTTTGTGTTAAGTTCTGATCTGGTTACTCCAGAAGGATCTTATTACATTTTTACAATACAGTAATCTCATACACACAATTATCCTATTTTATAGATGTGGACACTGAGGTTTAGAAAAATTAAGGAGTCATGACATATCAGACAGCTAATGCATTGCAGAGGTATAATTTGACTTGATTCTATTTTACACCAATATACTCTGCTGTTTCCCTAAGGTCTGGTGAGATGTTTGCTTGATAGAATTTTTACAATTAAAATGAAGGAAAATTAGGGATTCTTGCCCATCAGTGCCACCCTGTGAGTTAGAGAAATAGATGTTTGTTAAGTTCCATGAGGCCCAGAACTCTGGATATTTTTTGAGGTCTTTTTTTTTCTTTAGTAGCTTAGAACTTTGGGTCCTCAAATAGTGTTATCACTGATGGACTGAGGTGCTATAAGGCTGCAAGGAGGAGGAGCAGAGACAATGGTAGAGATATTTCCTGCAATGACTTTGGCAAGTAGAATACTTTTTAAAGATACTGAGTGTAATACTGTTGAAGGTTCATGGGGCATCATGGCCCTAGGTAACAAAGGGATCCAGTGTACCTTCAAATTTTCTTTGTATAAGAAATGAGATTGGAAGTCAGGAGAAGACAAAAAGGATGTGCAAAGTTAAGTAATGCTTTGATAACATGTATCCTTAGTGCTGTGACTGTATGAATCAATAAAATTCTTCAAAAAATCAGTGATTGTCAAAGTATAATGGTGGAATTTTGCCAGAAGGAGTGTGGGAGAAGGCCTATAGGGCACTTATTTTGGGCACAAAATGCTTCCTGGTGGTTGGTGTTGAAGATTGCAATGGAGTCCCCATCTTCAAAATTCCAAGAATAAGGTTTCATATGTAGAGGCAAAGGCTAAGATTCCATTTTCTTAATGACACATGAACTCTGGTGACAGCCAAGGAAAGTGGTCATTATTCTTTGCATGATTGTGTGGCTGAGAATTGAGGGTCATTTCAAGCCAGTCGTTTATCCCAGTTGGATTATATCAACTTGATGTACTGAGTGTGAAAGGTTTAAGAGGGAAAAAGAAGGCAGCGGGGGAAATGCTGTAAGTATTTAAGGTTTCACTGAATGATATATACTAATCAGATGCAAATTTGTGTTTTTTAAAAAATCAGGAACTTGAGAACCTATCATAATAATATTGCAGTCCTATTCCTTTAAAACCCTATAAGTATATTTCCACTTAAAATAATAATAATAATCTGTTCCCAACAGCCCCTTTCATATATTAACCTCTGTCAATGTTACCTTTGAATAGTTCTACAACCTCCTATGGTGCAAATGTCTCTGTTTAACTAACACTCTTTATTTTATTACATTCAAAATGTACTTGTGAAAATGAAAGTGCTTTGTATTGCTATTATAGCTCCAACAATGTGATTATTTAGCACTTTTCAGAGACTGATTTCCTTGTTAGTATTTATACAACCCATGTACCCGCTACAAGCATCGGAAAGGTGCAAAAGGCTTTGGAAAGTTGGAATTATTTTGCATGTTTTAGAGCAAGAATGACAAGGAATAAGAGGGGGTGCAAAAAGAAATGCTTCTAAGAATTGAATTTTTTGGATTCCTGTTGACAAAACCTTCCTGAACCTATGTGGAACAAAATCAAAATAACCACCACTGAATCTGAGAACCAAATTCTGGTTGAAGAAAAAATAGTCAAAGTCTAGGTGACTTAAATTATACAACCAAAGGCCCAGTATTGTGGTGTTTTGGAAGGTTAAAAAAAAAAAAAAAAAAAAAAAGGCTTTGTTGTAAATATCCAAATGCTCTCAGAACGCCAAGCAGAAGAGGTGTATTATTTCAGGTAAGGATATATTTTCTAGATCCTTAAAAATTTCCAGTTCTAAAGCTTGAGAGTTTATTCCCAATTTATATTCTTTTTAAGAGAAGAAATTACTTTCTAATTGAGGAATTTCTGAATGAGATTTTCCTGGAAAGCAGACCTGGAGATAACCAAGAATGACTCTGATACAGCAATGTCTAAGACCTAGGAGCCTCCATCAAATAATAATCAAATAATCGAACTGTCGGGGAGAGCACATCTAATTTTCTCAGTATTTGGAGGCCAGGGTAAGCTGAAAGGTCTTTCTATAACTATATTTATATACTATAAATTTTGCACCTCGCTTGTCATATGTATTTTCCAACCTTGAGTACATCAGGTGAGGCCCTATCATATGCTGGTCCTTAACTCCAGGGTAACATACAAGCAGAGTATTTCAGCAGTTCAGATACAGTCCTCTACCAAGCAGGCCTATGACCTCTGGCATCACAATTCTGAGTTTTTCTTGCTGTTTGATCTGTCATCAACATACTAACAGAGAATGATTAACAACTATGATGTATCAACACAGTGAAATATTATGCAGCCTTTGCCAGTTTGAATGAAAGACTAAAAGAAGCTTTCAAAATATTTATAAAATATTATTTACAAAATAATTGCAAGTTCCCCCAGTGCCTACCAGGTTGACTTACTTTTTAGGAGACACTGCCTGAGCACCTAGCCCATCTTGATCCTTCTGGTTCCCTGGATGTCACAATAGAGCCTGAACTCCATTTCTAAATGGGATAGAGACTTCTGATACCCCCAGCTGATGGTTTTCCTGTCACATCAATAGTTATCAGAGGAAAGCAGCAATTGAATAGGGCAATGGGAACAAGCATGATGGTCCTTTACTCCATCTTTGACCAGACACAAAGGAAAAGAGATAGAAGGAAGGAAGGGAAGAAAGAGAAAGGAAAAAAGGAAGGAAATGAAAAGAAAAAACAAAGGAAGAATTAATTACTATCACAGTTCTTTATTTACTCCATTTTCTTTGTCCTAAATAGACATAAAAATAAAGCCTCTGTATTTTTTAATCTCTTATTCTTAGATGAAGTCTGATACACACACATACACACACACACACACACACACACACACACACACACCAGGTTTAGTTGGTGAAAACAAAAAACAAAACTCCAGAGTAGAAGTGAATGCTTAGCAACCAGGACCACAATGTTTTTGGCCTGGCCACATGGATTGATTTTATTTTTTAAAGCTCTGATAATAGCTGAAGACTCTCCTGTGGTCTGAATTAGTGATCCCAATGTGTCTTGTGTAGTTATTTGTTTGACAGGCAGCAGTCGACTTTCCTTTTACATTGCCTCATCTAAGGAGGGCACTTTGGACCACTTTCTGAGTGTCTTCTTGGACCAACGTAGAACTGTGGACCGCAAGATGTAGACAGCTGTTCTGGAAGGGGAAAAAAAAAAAAAAAAAAAAAAAAGCCCAAACCAATAGGCTTCTAAAATGGAGATGGATGAGCTGTTGATTGGCAGAAGATGCTCTGATTACATAGTTCAAAGATAAAGTGAAGTAAAATAGATGTTGAAGTGATTTATGGGAAGTGAGGTATTTGGTGCTGAGAGAAAGGGGAAGGCATCTCTGGTGGGAAAACAATGTTTTTAGGCTCCAGCCCAAATGAAATCATTGCTAACTTTTTTAGATAAAGAAAGAAAATCTGACATTGTTATAGGTTAGACATTAAGTGTCCCCTGCAAGTTCATGTGTGAGGCAATGCAAGAAAGCTTAGAGGTAAAATGATGGAGTTAGGAGAGTCTTAACTTAATCAGTGTGTTAATCCTCTGATAGGGATTAACTGGAAAGTAATCTTGGACAGGCAGGGTGTGGCTGGAGGAGGTGGGTTGCTGAAGGCGTACCTTTGAGGTTTATATTTTGTCTGAGGAAAGGGGAACTTGCTCTCTCTCTCTCTGCTTCTTGGTGGCCATGTCCTGATCTGTTTTTCTCCTCTGCTCTCTTTGCCATGATGGACAATGGTCGTTAAGAACAAGGAGTAGCAATGGAGTAGGCCATCCCTGGACTGAGACTTCTTGAAACTGTGAGCACCAAATAAACTTTCCCCCTCTCTAAAATTGTTTTTATCAGGTCTTTTGGTTGCAGCAGTGAAAAAGCTAACTGAAACAGAGCTCTTACTTTACTTGGGAAAAAAAAGACCATGAAAACAACAATGATACCATAATACACATATTTGCTCTATTCCTCTGGTTCACTAGTGACACCAATGAAAGATGTTATAAGCTTACCTAGAAATGTAGAGAATCTAGCCCCATAGGGGAATTTTTAAAGTGTTAGAGTAACCAATACTCAACTAAAAAAATTAGTTAAATTTGCTGATAGCCTGTCATGTCAGTGAAACATTCCTGGCCAGTTTGTGACGATCATGCTCATTTACATGTTTGATAAATTAAAGGCCCATCTGATTCAACAGATGAAATCTTCCACCTCTTGCATCCTCATAAAGTTTTAAACACAAATGAATCCCAGGAAGGAAATGGCCATTCTATCATTCAAAGCCAAACAGAAAATAGCCTTTACTTTGGACAGCTTCTGAGTACTTGGAGACAGCATGGAAAACGGTTATGAAAATGGAAATTTCTGTTTTCTCCCTGTCTTCTTCTCCTTTGGCCAGTCTTCTATGGACCTGCAGGCCCTGTGTTCTTTCCATCTCCCAGGACATTCTCAGGGACCTCCCCCCACCCCGAGGGACCCTGAACTGAGGTTCCAGGAGCTTCTCTTCCTCCTGGCATTGTGTGAGTTGCCGCCCTGCACCATTTGGCCCCTTGGACTGGCTTTGTGTGGGGGTGTGCTTTTCCTGTTTTCTAACTCACATCTTGTTTGGTGGGGTGGGAATGTCTTTGTCCAGATGGTCCCCATCCCAGGACATTTTGCAGAGCCAGCAATCACCAGGGAATTTCATTTTTTCTTTTGACTCAAGAAGGTCCTTTGATTTTCTTATGTTGCCAAGTCTTCTTGTAAACCTCAAGGCATGTTCTCTTTGCAAACAGCTCTCTCTGAAAACATGCACTTGCACACATGTGCACACACACACACACACAATTTTTTGTTTGTTTGGTTGGTTGGTTAAAAGAATCAGTCTCTGGCAAATTTCTGCAAAGGCAAATTGCTAAAAAGGGATAGTTTTTAATCCCTTCAAAGAGGCTGGCAGGACTTCTCCCTTTTGTGACTTTCCTTTTGGAGCAAAACCCTTGAGCTTCAGAAATGCCATTGGAACACATGTTCCTGAGTGGACACTCCACAGAAGCTGACCCCCAGGACCCAATGTGGGCCTGACCACCCCATCCCAGAAAAAAAAACAACAACCCTCAGTCCTTTAGAAACAAATCACGTGGAATAAGCCAGATTGCAAATGAAAGCTGTTCAGTCTATTGGAGGCAGCATAATTTGTGTTTATTATGCTCTTTCAAGCGATGCTCTATCCCCCTTTGTCTCATTTTCTTGTTGCACGGTAGACATCTGCTCATGACTGAAATGCCTTAGAAGAACTTGATCCCTTTGGGTTAGAAGAGGTGAGGGTGCATTAGGGGCCACTTCATCTGAATATTGCTTATAAACCTCACCCCTGTCGTCTTTTGCAAAACAATCTTTATTCTCCCGTTCTTCTTTAGCATAGCACACCCCCTTCCCCATTGTGTTGCAATGTGCAGGAGCTATCTAAGTAAAGGATGTCGTGTTGAATAACTACTCCTGTTGAGGGCTTTTAAATGCTTTAACATGTGGCATCATTGTTATAGCTGTCATTGCTGTCTTGGAATTTATTCTCAGCTCTGAGACAGGCTTTTAGCCATGTGTCAGGCAGCACGTCAACAGGAATTGCCAGCAACCATCATATATATTCAGTCTTTTAGGGCTAGGAGGGTACTGCCTCAGGCTGCTTCAGGTCTGAAAGAGACAAAAATCACATCTTGGCAGTCTATGACCTATATCTGCCCTTGGTCAAGCAAATCATTTTATTTGAAGCATATCAGACCTTTTTAGAGATATATTCCTGAACATAGTTTACTTGATAGTAGATAATTTAAGAAAGTGGCCTCTGCCTCTCACCTAACTACTCTGTTCCTATATCATATTTGCAATTACTTCCTTCTGTCTCTCCCAGAATGCAATTTAGGAAAGGGTTGACCCCATTCTATGTGCCCAACTCTAACTTAAAGTGAGATAAATATGCTAAAGTGTTTCTATGGGAGTATTTATTACAAGATCATTTGCAATTAAAGGGTTGGATTAAGTGAAGTGATGTATCTCATTTAAGGGAATGATCCTACTTATTCAATGCAATACTTTTCAGGCATTAATAGGTTTTAAGTAAGGTCACTCCTTTGTAAATAAAGAATTGATAAGTAAAGAATAAGTTGCCAACTTAACTCATGAATATATTAGACACACACACACACACACACACACAGACATATAATGGAATATTATGCAGCCTTAAAAGAAATAAAGTACTGATACATATCCTAGGATGAATGATCCTTGACATCATTATGTTAAATAAAAGAAGACAGAGCAAAAGGCCACATATTGTATTATTCTACCAGTATGAAATGTCTAGAGTAGGCAACTGGAGCAATACAAAGTAAATGAGTGGCTGCTGGGTCTGGGCAGAGAAGGGAATGAGGAGTTACTGCTAGTGGATATTGAGTTTCTCTTGAGATGGAGAAACTTTCTGGAATCAGATGGCTACAAACTCTGAATATATTAAAACCACTGTGTTAGTCAGCTTTTCGTCACTGTGACCAAAATACTTGACAAGAACAACTTAAAGGAGGAAAGATTTATTTTGGCTCCTGGTTTCAGAGAATTCAGTCCATGGTCAGCTGGCTCAAAAACAGAAAAACTATGGCAGAAGGGTGTGGTGGAGGAAAACTGCTCAATTCATGGAGGGCAGATAGAAAGCCCACAGAGAGACAGGAAGGGGCCAGGGGCAAATGCAGTCCCCAAGCCATGCCCCCAGTGACCTACTCCCTCCAGCCATACCCCACCTGCCTACAGTTTTCACCACTTCCTAGTAAATCCATTTAAATTATTAATTCCATCAAAGAGATTAATTAATGGATTCCTCTGACCATGAGGGTCAGAGCCCTCATGACTCAATCATTTCACCCCTGAGCACTGCTGCCTTGCCTAACTCGTGAGATTTGGAGAACATCCCAGGTCCAAACCATAGCAACCACTGTGCTGTGCACTTCAAAAAGGTAAGTTTTACATCATATGAATTAAATCTCAATAAAGCTGTATGAATGTATATATACCCACATGTGTAATATACATATATATTTATGTATAAGTCAGTTAACTTTACTTCCCTTTTAGTTCCCTTAGTCTTTTTATATAAAGGAAATATATTTTAAAAAGGCAACTTTATCTAACATCATGTGCTAATGATGACTATTTTTATAAAAACAAGACAGGTATAGGCATATGTTAATAAAAAAGGACTAGAATGACACAGTTACCATGGATGGAATGTGAGAATTTTGCATCTTCGTCTCTGTGCTTATCTGCATTTTTTTCTAAGTACAAAAATTCTACTGGTTTATTTTGCAAGACTTTGAACATGAATGTCATTTTTAAATTTAAGAAAGAGAGGACTAAATGATAGCAGTTTGAAACATATGTTAAACAGTTTCTCTTTTTCTTAAAGGGGACAGTGTGGGCCTGAGAAGTGAGCATTCAATGGGAATCTTGAACCATGACACAGTAGGCCAGAAAAGTCAATCCCTTGTCCTTTACTTCCATTATCTTATGCTCAGAAGAAATAGTACTATATTAAACGTATTGTTTTGAGTTCACAACTGAGATTAAAAGTGGGTAGAAAGAAATGTAACACTTATTGAGTGCACCAGGCTTTCAGGAACTCCGAAAAATATTGCCCTATCAATTACATTAACAAATGTTCTATCTGGCTGGAGGTGGTTATCTTTAACACTTCCATTCACATTCCATACGAGAGAACTTAGTCATCTAGTCATACCTAGCTGCAAGTGAGACTAGAAATATGGTTTCTAAGTGGTTGATGATGTATTTGGCAAAATCTATGAAAGTCTGGAAGAAGGGAAGAGTGGATTTAGGGGGAAACTGATACTAGCTGTTGAGAGAATATCTTTCCGGATATTTGTCATACTAGCTGTTGAGAGAATATCTTTCTGGATATTTGTCATACTAGCTATTGAGAGAATATCTTTCTGGATATTTGAATATTTTTCAAATGCAGCAAAATGATATTTATACTTAAAGAAAAATGTCTAGAATCGATGGACGAGTCTGAATTACCATGGAAAGAAGTACAAGTTATTGGTGTTCCTTAAAAATATAGAAATAGCCTTTTGATTTGAATAGTTGATGGGAGGTTCAATGGTTTATAAGCAGGTTATGGTATCAAATGACCCACAGAAGTCATTTTAAGCTATGTGTTCATTACTGTTATGGTTTTGATGTGGTATCCCATGAAAACTCACACGTGAGACAATGCAAGAAGGTTTGGAAGAGAAATGATCGGAGCATAGCCTTAACCTAATCAGTGAATTAATCTCTGGTGGGATTAACTGAGTGGTAACTAGAGGCAGGTGGGGTGTGGCTGGAGGAAGTGGTTCATTGGGGCATGGCTATGGGGTATATATTTTGTATTTGGAGAGTGGAGTGTTTCTCTCATCATGTGAGCCACTTCCCTCTGCCACCCTCTTCTGCCATGATGTTCAGCCTCACCTTGAACCCTGAGGAATGGAGTGTCTGCTGTCTTTGGATTGAGAAACTATGAGCCCCCAAATAAATAAACTTTTCCTCCTCTACAATTGTTCTGGTCTGATCTTTTAATCAGAATGGTGAAAAACTAAAAACAATTAGTGTCCTTGGTCTTTGTTCTTTTCATGTTACGTAGAGAAAGTCCTTTGTAAGCAACTCACGTGCTTGTTTACCTTTTATATCTAATTTTCGCCAGATAATGTAATATCAAGATAGATATACAAAAAAAAAAAACTTGTGTGCCTTAAGTTCTATAACAATTCCTATAGTAGTTAATTAATGCTAGATATTCAATGGATAAGTCCAAAATTCCACTGTATTGACAGAATATCCATTTATATTTCTGCTTATATCCTCGTATAAAATATGAGGGTGTAATGGCAGCTTTCCATGTGATGAGTCAGGGACCCAAGCCCCTTTCTTCTTTCACTCTATCAAGTTTTAGATTCCTGTAACATTTAATTTCTAGCTGGGTGCATGGGGAGAAAGAAGTTGGAGGCTGGTGTGAGAAGTTTTTATGGCCCAAGCCTGGAAGTGGAGCACCAAACTTCCACACATAGCACATGGATCAGTCCTTGGTCATATGACCACACCTAACCAACTGGAGTCTGGGAAATGTAGTCCAGCTTCATTCTCTTAGCCAGCAAGAAAGGAAAGAGAGCTAAGAAACAATTAACCAGTCTATCACAATTTCCTTATCTTAAGGGAGGTGAAGTCCGGACTCTTTATCAAGGATTGCAAGGTTCTTTATGATTGACTTCTGTTTACCTCTAGAGCCTTACCTTGTTTCTTGACCTCTATTACATTTCAGGTCACTAAATCATAGAGAAATCTGCGATCAAGGTGTTGAGAGATCATGTAATAATATTGTTTGCCATTGGAACAGTGAGTAGCAATTATTCAAATCTTTTGATCTTCTTATCTTCAGTTTCATGAAACCAACCACTTTTTATCAACACTTTTCCCACCAAATAAAAAAGACAGGTATGGTGAGTACTATTGCTTCACCACTGTTTGATGTTCTGTGGGATTTTTCTTTTTTCTATTCTAGCAATGCTTAAAAACTAGGCAAGAAGGCAGTTCTTCATTTATACTTATATACCTGGGAGAATTTGTTACTTTCCTGAAGGGTTCTCTGGTCTTTATCCTCCAAGATGAAGAATGGTTTAACTTGAGCTACCTAAAATACTGGTTTTTAAACATTGAGGTACTTAAGGAGTCCTTTGGGAGTTTGTGGGAAAGATAATTTCAGGGACCCATCAGAGAATCTGATTCAGTAAGACTTATGTGGTATCCAAGAATTAATGTTGCTAGGGTTCTGATGTCATGGTGTGGATTACAATTTCAGAAATACTTACCTAGCCAGTTAGAGAGTATCAAGAGGTGAATAAGAACACTGCTTGAACAAATTTATTACTCTCTACAACCTAATAACTCTGCATTGGCCAATTTTTAAAATACACTGTCTGGATGAGTGCCAATAAAATGCTATTGAAGTTATTCCTCTGGATGTCTCTCTCTGCACCTTCATTAGTCTTACACCACCAGCTGCATTGTATTCCTTAGGAAAGGACAATGCCATCACTGCCAAAGGACTAAAAAACTGGCTTTTAGTATCATAAAGAGTTAGGCCCAGTGAAGAAAGGAGTAAGGATCCTAATCATTTTCTTACCTTTTCCCTTTTAAAGCCAATACCTTGACTACCTGCACATAGGGAGGCACTAGGGTGATATAGCTTGTAACAATATAACAATCATGAATGTTACTAAAGATATTACTATTTATCTCAACAAAGGAAAAGGTCCTCTTCTACTCCATGGTGGCCACAGTATAACTACTCCTTTGTGGTACCCCACTTAAACTAGAGCTTTGACAATCCAAAAGTAAGTGGACATAATGACATATGATCTAGAAACTGGGTCCCATTGGGAAACATTCTATCAAATTGGGAAGTTAAAAAAAAAAAAAGTTGTTTGTGGTACCAGGAATTTAACCCAGAGGTACTTTAACACTAGACCACATCCATATCCCTTTTTACTTTCTTTTATTTTTGAGACAGGGTCTCACTAAATTGCTTAAGGCCTTGCTAAGTTGCTGAGGGAAGTTAAACTATCTGAAGAGACTTGGTGATAGTCCAGGGTGATGGATCTCTTGACCCATCATCACAGTATGATGATTAATTTAATATACTAAAGGAGATAAAAATTTTAAGAAGACTTAGATTTATTTAATTACTTAGGGAGCAGGATGATGACATTGTTAGGAAACAGACTGGAGTGAATGATGCTACTATGTTCAGAAATGTTCAATTGTGGGAAGAGCAGAGACTAGTGACCAGATCCTGAAGCGGTTGTCAGCAATATTTTTCCAAGAGGTAGCTAAATTACACGACCTATAAGGTCTTTACTTAGCAATTCTGTGATTGGGTTAAGGGACTGTGATTGGGTTTGGTGGCTGGGTGACTTAACAGGATGCTTCATGGTACTTCTGTTTCTGCTGATGCTATGGAAAATGTTCCAGGTCATTTGGGGTCCATAGGAATCTGTGTTTTCAACTATCTGATGTAAACAGTGCTATTAAAACTAAATTTACATGCTGCTTATGAGGGAAAACTTATAAAGATAGTGGCTTTCTTAAAACAGAACTCTATCTTTTCCCATCTGAATTTGGTTGGTAGCCCTTGAGTGTAACTGGGCAATGTTATCTTCATTTTGCTTCCCCTCCCCAGGAGCAGAGAGAGAGTGTTCTTCCTGGTTTCTATTCCTAAGAGGAACAAGAGAATTATTAGGAATCAGATAAACATTTGATGGTATTATACAGAGAAAGCATTTCTGGATCTCATGTTGGTCCAAGCATTTGCCTTCAATAAAGTTTCTGATATACACACAAAGAACAATAGCAGATGAAATTAGGTGCCAAAGTCTGATAAATCAGTGTAGAGCTCTCTGATGAAAACTGAGTTACTTTGCTAGGAATTTGGGGTTAGATCTTGATATTAAGAGGTGATATGGTCAGGGACCTAAGAATGCATACATTTTGCTCTGTTCCAGTTGCCTAAACTATAGAAAGTTTCCCAGGAAATAGAAATCTGTGAGCAAAATTGACAAAGGCAAAATCAGGTTATACTTTACTGCTGGCTAGATCAGTGTCCATTTTACTAATGTGACTCTCTAGTGAAAGGTGTGTGGGACAGAAGGCCCAATTTATGTAGCTCTGAGGTTTGTTCTTCCATGAGCCCTCGAATTCTTTATCTGAACTGCTTGGAGCAAACTAGATATAAAGACACAAGCAATTTTACAGGCACTTATGGTCGTGTTTGAGAAGAGACAATCTAGATCCTGGGGATCCTGGGGCAACTTACACTGTGACCCATGGGGAAGAAAAAGAAATCCACACAGGAAATCAAGATAAAAGGCTTGCTTAGGTGAGGAATCATGATTCTTCCAAGAGGACAGAAACTGAGAGACAGGAAAGAAGTCATGCAAACAGGCAACCTTTAAACACACCATTGGAATATGGCCCCACCATTGCTAGCCTTGTCTAGAAAAGTGACAGTACTGCAACTCAGTGAACACGGACAAAAAGCATTGAGGTAACCAGTTCCCAAGCAGGTTTAGTCTCATCC
Organism: Ictidomys tridecemlineatus; assembly: GCF_052094955.1. Taxonomy (NCBI): domain Eukaryota; kingdom Metazoa; phylum Chordata; class Mammalia; order Rodentia; family Sciuridae; genus Ictidomys; species Ictidomys tridecemlineatus. Next base: position 119,115,225 of record NC_135483.1, on the reverse strand, counting down.
AGCAAAACCCACTGCAAAAGGGGTGTGGCAAAAAAGAAAGACTGGGTAGGCCTGATCCTAGCTTGCTTAACTGGTCACTTAGCCACACAGAAGCAGTGCAGAAAGAAAGACGGCCAGGTTCCTAGGAAAGTCTGATGCAGTTCACCAGGCTGACCATATAACATGATAATGGCAGAGGCCAAGGCAAGATGATTAGAGCAGTTCAGGTCTTAACCAACCAAAGGTATGGAAGCTGGAAATAGAAAAAAGTAAGTCCCTCTGAGTGTGAGGTCTTAAGGCACAATGGCCCTGCCCACTGTGGCCCTATCAGCATCCTGAAATCTGCGCAGTATCAGCAATCCTTCCTCTTGGTGTGTGAGTAGAGGTGGGTGTATGAGGAGAACGTGAAATCTCTCCATCTCATACTAAAATATTCATGCTAAATGGAACGGGGTAATTTCCAAAAGGACTCTTAGCACCTTAAAGTTTCAGAAAAGTTGACATTCGGGATCCTGGTTATAATCTTTGGTGTCGGGAAAACTTCATTCTTATGTTATATTAACATGCAACATTCACAGGAGAGATCAGGAGAGGAATAGTATGATGTGGAGGTTAACTGTGCTCCAGTGTATGATAATCTATCATATTCATAAAAAAAATGATTCTTCACTTTCTTCAAGTATGTGTCATCCACCTTCCTCTAAGAAACTCAAAGTGTTTTACAGTTGCTAACAGAGTGGTCTTCATGGCATCTTGGGAATCTGAAATGATTTGAGATAAATGGAGACATTGGAACTCAAAACCAAGCCTAGTACTTGTTCTCAAAAAATTGCTACTTTGATTTTTGGAAACATGCTTGTGTGTCATAAGAAGAGTTATAGTCTAGGAGACCTAGGGTTGGAACCCAGAAGTGCTTCTGTTTCTGTGCTATGTGATGATATTGCTGGCCATTTAGGTGCAGGAGTACATCTTCAGTTTCAGTTTTTTCAGCATGATGAGAACCTGGGGCTAGACTTCTGGGTGCTGTTGCTGGTCACATTGGGCCACAGAGCTTGAGGGGAGAAGAGAAGAAGACAAGCTGTGGCTGACTTCAGATATGGGAACTTGTCTTAAGAGAGTTGTTTTTAAAGTACCTAATCTTTGATGTATTACACAGGCCTGGAGTTTCTCTAGAGCCTAATAAACTTTCTGTCTCTTATTTCTCATGACTTCACTTGAGGTTACCCATTCTGGATTCTAGAAATAAACATACCAAATTCTAGGGATTCTGGCATGCAGATTCTCAGGATGTTATAGTTTGGAGAGACCTTAAAGGTTATCTTCTTCAACTTCTGCACTTTATGCATTACAAAACTGAGTCCCAGAAAAGTCAAATAACTTGCCAAAGGTCATATCGTGAATTACTAGAATAACCAAAATTCTAATGTACATTGTATAACACACTAGGTAAGATTGGCTAAGGAAATGGATTCTAGAGTTAGACAACCTGTAATAGGTTACCAGCACTTCCCCCAAATAAGAGTCTTAAGGAAAATTACTAAATTCCTCTGTGCCTCAGTTACCACATATACAACCCACAGGTATCAACAGTACCTACCTCATAGATTGCTATGAGGTTTAAATGAGGAAAAACATTTGAGATCTTAAAATAATGCTTAACATTTAATAGAATACTTAACAATAATTTTTTTTGCCATTAATTCTAGACCATTGTTTTTTTTCTGCATAAGATATTAGGCAACTACATATAGCTACCAATTCTATATAAAAACACATTTCATGAATCTTAATAATTTTCATCCCTTTTGATGACAGCACCTCAAATCTCATTCTCTCTCACTTGGATTACATTAGGCCTCCTCATGTGTCTTCCTATTTCATCTAGTTTTTGCTTGTTGCAAAATAAACTATATGGAAACTTAGTCTCACAATTCTGTGGACAAGGAATTTCAAAGAATTCAGGAAGACTTTTTTTTTTTTTTTTGATCTCTCCTTCTTGTTTTATCACATAGAACTGCCTAAGTCTGGAAGATTCACTTCCGAGATGGTCCACTCACATGACTGGCATGTTGGTGCTGGCTCTTGGCTATGAGTGTAGCTGAGCCTGTCATCTGGGAGTCTTGATTCCTCTCCATAGGAGCCTTTTCTTGAGGCCACCTGGGTTCCCCACAGCCTGCTGTCCAGTGTACAGATGAGTGCTCCAAGACACCAGAAGTAGAATCTGCCAAGTTCTTAAGGTAAGGTCAGAAAAATTGGCAAACATCACTTTACTATATTTTATTGGTCAAAACAATCACAGATCCTGCCAAAATTCAAGAGGAATAAAAATAGACCCACTTCTCAATGAGATGAGTGTCAAAAAATCTGAAACTGTCTTTAATCTGCTGTGCTCCACTATAGTAAATTATTTTCACAGTATCACAAACTAACTTTAGAAAATGTAAATCAAATCACACACACACACACACACACACACACACACTACCCATTGCTTTAAAACTCTTAACATGTCTACCCATCACATTCAGGATAAAGTTGAGACTCTCTTTTGTAGTCTGTGAGATCCCACACATTAGACCCTTGATTGGCTTTCTAACCTCATTTCCTTCCTCACCCTTTCAATTATATTCTCTGATACCCTGTCTAAAGCAGTGCAGTGCTACTGTGTTATTTTTCTTTATAGTAGTTATCATTACTAGGCTTTGTTTTGTATTATTTTTTTATCTATTGATTAGTCCATCTCAGTCCCTAGAGAGTGAATCCATTAGAATAGGGATATTACTTATATCCATTGCTTAGAATGGTGTTGGACTCTTAGTAGGTGCTCTATAAATATTGGTTGAATTGATAAATGGTGATTTTTACATTTTTTTTCCCTACCAGGGAAGCACAGCTTCTGTTTTTGTGCATTTGACTTTCTGCTATACTGAGAAGCCCCACTATTGGTTTAGGTACTTAGGTCATGGGCATGTAATAAGAAAACAAAAGATACAATCTGTGCTATCGAAGAGTTTGGGTTACAGAAAAACATCAGTGTGATGATAATTCAAGGGTGACAGAAAGTCTCAATGAAAATATTGGTGACAACAAAATGAGACAAATTTGGACTCCTTTCTCTAGATATAAGACCTACTAATCAACTTGCTTAACTTCTGTAAACCTTTTTTTCCCCTCCTCTCTGAAGGAGAAATGCCAATATCTCTAAGCATTTTTTTTTTGTCGTTATTGAGAATTAAATGTGATTGTATTCATGGTGAGCTTAAAACACAACTGCAAAATCTTTGCCACCCTTTCCATTGGCCCTTTAATCTGGAAAGATTGTGTTTGCTTGGACCTAGAGAAATAGTAGAGTGATATTGTGAGGCCTCCAAAGATAGGTCAAAAATGGCCAGTCAGGGTTTACCCTTAACCATCACGTTGGAATGGCTACATGTAGGCCCTTTGGTTGAGTACTGGTTGAGCACTCTGGTTGAGCTGCTAAAGAAAAGTCATCCCAACTTGGGCAACAGACGAATGAGTGAAGAAGACATATTTGATGTGGATCTTTCAAACAGAGGTGTACCTGCCTCCATTATTTGAGTCACTTCCAACCTTAAAAGTTGTCTCAGTCCAGGCCCCAATAGGTTGAACAGAGAATTATCTGCATATACCCTTTCCAAATCCCTGACGTGTGGAATTCATGAGCATAATAAAATGGCTGTTTCAAGTCCCTGTGCTTGGGAAATGGTTTGTTACTTGTGGAGGGACAACTGGAATGGAAACCAACCAACCCCGTCCTTTGTATAGAGTATGTGATCTCAGCATGCCAGTCCCCTTCCCCTTCCCTTCTAGACTTAAGAGGCCAAGAGATGTGTTTGTAGAGTTTATGGAGTAGTTATGTTTTGAGCTAGGTCTTAAATGTAGCCTAGGATTTCAACAGGGAGATGAAAGTGTATCAAAGAAAGACATTCCAGCCAGGGAATGTAGACGGGAGTCAGGATAGTCATAGCCAGAGACCTAGAGAGAGCCTTTAGATGACTCAGTATTAAAATATGCAGTGGTCAGCCCTGACCCTTTGAAATAGCAGATAAAACTGCTCAGAAGGAGGAGAATTCCAAAGTGGCCACCTCCTTTATGCTGACTATAATGTAGTGACGTGGATCTTCCCTTCAGGGCCTCCTTCTCTAGGCCTAGCTCTTGCCAGGAGTAAGCCACAGAAATTGCAAGGAGACTGGAGACCTTTCACTGTGCTTTTGTTTCTGGCTTGGGGCATTTTCTTTCTGCACCCTTTCTTGTCCCACCTCTTTCCTTTGTTTCACCCCATGTGTCTCATCTTCATTCCCTTTGCTTGCCCTTTGAGATTCCCCCATCTCTCTATAGCACTACAATTTTTTTTCCTTTAATCTCCTTTACAGGAGTAGAAATAACGATGCAGTTTTGTTGGTTTCTCCCACTTTAAAGAGACACTGTGTTTATATGTAGTTACCATTCATGCTTACCTTTATTCTAGGAAGGGATTTATCTTAAAGACACTACTAGACAGCAATCTTTTCAGGAATGAGTACCATGGTTTTTATGACTTTCAGGTAAATTATAGATCTTGCCTAGGACAGTTCTCAAATGTATCTGCATTGAATAAATAAATTATCTTGGACAAATTTTTAGTTTCTAGTGTGTAAGAAATCCTTTCCATTTCAGTAAGGCAGCAGGGCTGCTGAAGGGCTGTCACCATCATTTTAAACTTGAATCTGAAAACTATATTGAAAGTCCCAACCTTTTTCCTTTCCCTTTAAGATGGAAGCAAGAATCTGAGATCCTCACTGGTTCTGAATTCAATATACTGCGATAGCAAAATTTTTGTTCATGGCCTGATCAGTGTTATCAGTCTTTACACCATCTCAATTTCATGGCTCTCCTCAGCTAACCTACACCTCATTCTCCCAGACTGATGATTTTTATCGAGAAACAGAAAAGAAATATTTTTCTTGGTTTATTGAATCATTCATGAAAATCCTAGTAACTCTCTCTTCAAAGAATAGACTAATCCAATGCCATTTTAAAGCAACAATATCTTTTTTTTTTCTCCCTCTGGATGATGTATTTGGCAACCCGTCTATTCTTTCCCTATCTTTGGAAAACATTTTGGCTAAGTTTGGGATGTATCTTCTGGTTTTCAGACAATGAAATGTTCTATAGTCATTGTAACTGCAAAGATGAAAATCAGACAGCTCCTTTTATGAAGTGTAATTTAGTTTAATGGTCAAAATTAGGTATCCTACTGAAAGTTAAAACTACCCAGTGAGGTGGGTGTAGGGCTAAAGAACTTCCACCTTCTTCAGTGTTATACTTCTACCCACCTTCCCTCATCCTTCCTAACCATGAATTCTCAGCTCCATTGATGGGTTTAAGCTGGGAGATAAGTAGGAGAGGAAGGAAGGAAGACAGAAAAGTTCTAACATGGCTGGTCATACTGTGAGTTGGTGCTGGATGGAGCACTGCAGGCCAGACAGACTGACTGAAGCTGATTGTCCTATGGAGCACTTTTGAGGTTTTGATGCTCTTCTTCCAAAACCTTATGTCTGAGGATCTATTACCTGCTGGGTCCTGTCACAAATGAAATATTCTCTGCCGGCTGCCTATGTCACCTGCCTCCGCACTGGCCATCTGCTGATTTATCTCTAGCATGTTTCTGCTGAGGTTTTCTTGTTCCTCTAGAGTGTTCTCATGTTAGTTTTCTATTGCCGTGAAATAAATTACTATAAACTCACTAGCTTTAAAATCATGTAAATCTCTCAGTTTCTGTAGGTCAGTGATAACAGGACCTCTGCTTAGGGTTCTTATCTGGATGAAATTCAGGTGTTGGCCAGAGCTGGGACCTCATCTGTGGTTTGGGGTCGTCTTCCAACCACACATAGTTTTTGGCAAAATGTATTTGCTGGTTGTTCCAGAAAGTCGAGAAGGCTGCAGTTTCCAGGACAGCAGGACACCGTCTCTCTGACACTTTGCCTTCTTTTAAAGACTCATCTAATTAAGTGAAGCCTGCTCAGTAAAGTTCCCCTTTGCCAACTCAGAATCAAGTGATTAGTGATGGGAATATTGCCCTGACTTACTCACAGATCTTGCCTTATGGAGATGATAATGCAGGGGGTGGAGGTGATGCAGGGGTGGGTGGCAATGGTTGCCCACCGATCTACGTACCTTCCTACCCCTGTCTATTCTACTTCCACATGTCACTTTAGCCAGCTCTCACTCCTGCCCCTCATATTTCTCAGATATGACAGTTTCCAGCTGCTGTGGTACTCAACACCCAGGAGCCCCGTAACAAGTCACTGAGTGATCTCCTTAGTCTCTCATCGGTACCAAGGAGAAATAGACATTTCCAAAAGAATTCTCTCCAATTTTCCTAGTTTTACCAAATTATTCTTTGATACCCATGAGTAGGCGAGGAAACTGGTATAAAACAGGTTAAGAGCACCTGCTTTAAAAACTCTGCTCAGGTTTTTTGGTATCCCATTTTGAAATTTGGGAACAATTGGCACCACTCTTTTGGACTCAGTTATAAGTGAAGACTAAAATAGTTGCACAACATTTTTGTATTTGGGGCTTTATCATTCCTCACTTTTATTGGTTCTTAATATTATGTCACATTTCACCAAGCACATAATAAGGGGAGACTAAGGCTGGGGGTTAATTTACTTGCTCAGTGCAACATAGCTTATAAACAGTACAGCTACCACTTGAGTTCAGGTCTGACACCCACCGCCATGTCTTAATCTCTGTCTACACTGCAATCTTAATATTTTTGTTATTACCAACTTTCACTCCTCAAATAAAATCACTTGGCTCACATTGGGTAAAATTGCTTGGTGATAATTATACTGCTGAATTCATTATCTCGTGAGGTCTTCATCATTATGTGCTTTCGGGGGGGAAAAATCTCTTGATAAGTGCTATTACAGTTGGGGCTTATTCTTTCTTTCTGCTTTTGGAGAACATCCCTGATAGTCTGATAGACTCATTTCAAATAGCTGACCAATCCCATATCTGGCCTTTGTCAACTACCAGGACTACTGAGGTTTACCAGATTCAGAGTTTGAGACTGCTCGCTCAGACTCTAATCACAGACAATGGGTCTATAGCCAAAGAAGCAACTTTTTTATGTTTCAAGCAGTATTCTTGCAGTGTCTGAGTTTGCATGGCTGTCTTAGTTCAGTCCCAAGTGGAAATTTTGAAAAATCCCATCTCCTGGATAGACAGCTAATTGTGTACTGATGATTAGTTTGTGTTCCCTCTGTCAAAGCTAAAGAAAGATCACAACTGGATGAGAATATTTATTGAATATATTTCATAGCTGCCTTTTTCTAAGTGTCTAGTTGCCTTACGTTGATTCAGAACACTCACTGCTCTGTGATTCTGCTGTTTTCTTGGTCACAGACAGAGTCAACCCACCAAATAGAGCCAAATCTAAGGCTTTCGGGGAAACTCAGTCATTCTTTATGCTGGAAAATATGTGTTAGAAACAATAAGTCACCTTGAGGCATTTGAGGCTTGGCTTGAGTAAAGGTGGCAGAGAGCAGTCTAATGGCTGCATCTCCCGTGGAAGGATTTCTAGAGCAACTGTAGCCCCCGATGGGGTTGGAAAGTTTGGGAATGGTACCAGGATGAGAATTAAGACCAAATGTGCAGCAGGAAGGCAAAGTTTAATCGATTGTTGATTGTTTGGCAGGACACTGAGTGCTACTTCTGAGACAAAGCTTTGAGATCTTTAGGTCTTTACCAAAGATGTGTTGTTATTGATTAGCCACACGAACAATTTCTTCTGTAGCTTATTCATAGTGAAAATTTAATCTTAGGCTGCCTGCCATTGCTATCAAATGGAATGTGCTCAGGGAATGGAAATTAATTTCAATAGTTGCCTAAATAAAACTCAATTAAGAAGATAAATTTGCTCCCAGGAAAACATGTGCCATACATTCCAGAACAATGCAGAAATGATTTACTTTGGATGGTTTGGCTTTACTCCTGAGTTGCCTTCTACATATTTCTGTTCCCTCATTAAGGAAACAGCCCAGAGGAGGTGAAAGGGAGAATGGATTGCCTTTTGTGGGCTTTAAAAGGTCATTTGCAGGCTTGTGAATTTAAATCCATGGAGAAAGGAGAATGGTAGAAAGACTCAGCTTGGATGGGGTTTGTGGTTAGGTGTGATGCAACCAGGGGCAAGTATTAGAAGTTATGTTCTCCAGATGGCTTCGGGTCTCAGACCAGGCTAGAGATATCATTCAATTCCCTTGAGTAGCTTGCATGAAATATGTCTAGGATGGAAAACACAACCAAATTAGGAGTCTGTGGAAGAAAGGCCAAGATCTGGGAAAATTCCTCCCCATGCAACTGGACCCAGCTCTTTATGGAGATTCCTCTGGGCTCCCTGGAACAGGAATCCTGGAGAGTGAATGAACACTCTTGTTAGATAGAGGACCTTACTGGGACACTGCCGGCAATAGGAAGAGAGGAACTTCATCTTTGTTAAGAACCTATTTAATGTCTTATGGATTTAGTATGAACATGATTGAATGGGATAAGATAGAGGTAGGCTTCTTTTTATCCACATTTTACATAATCAGGAGATTAAATCAAAGGGCAATTAACTAAAACTGTCCAGGAAGCCAATGGGAAGATTTGAATTGAAGCAAAATCATCTGAATTCTATGTCCTCACTAACATTGCACCATTATAATATCATTGTAATCAAAATGATAGTTAGTAAATGCTTAGCACTTTCAACATTCAAAACTCTTTATGTTTATTTCCTCACCTAAACAAGATAGCAATAAATGGGACATGGAGAAGTCAAGTCATTTGCTTAAAAGCACACAGATAGTTGAGGTCACCATCAGAACCAGGGCTTGAGGGCCTTGGGAATATTTGGGGGAACTGTCCTTCAGTTCTTACATTACTCATATAATATGAATGTTAACCATCCAAGTCATCGGAGTCCTGCCTGGCAGTTTCTTGTCTCAGTTCCTACTCAGTCTAGAAATGTGCTTAGGGTAATACTGTCCTTGAAGGGATGGTGGTGAGCATTTTCTAGTTCCCTCTACCCCTTGTCCCTTTCCTTGCAGTAGATGCTGCTTTTTTCTTGAGTCTCTCTCCTCCTTGTAGAGATTCACTGTGGTCACTATGTTACCTGGATAGAGGACAGAACTGCTGGCCAGGGCCATTGTGTTCTACTGTGGGAGCATGACACAGCACAGATACTATGACATCTGCGATACCTTTGGAGGTGTGCAAAATGGCAGCCCTGTCCAGTAGATGACTCCTCACACTCTGAAAGAGAGCGCCACAAAAAGGCAGTGACTGGAATGTTGGGAACACATTTTTCTTCCTGGGGCTAAGGTCTTTGTGCTGACTCGCTACCCAATACGTTTGCTGGACTCACCAGATTCCTGCTAGATTCAGGGTTGTTCTGGGTCCTGCATGGACAGTGATGCCTTTGTCTTACTGAAGACCTGACTGAGACAACCTATTTCCTTGAATAGGAAAGAGATTTTCAGGCTCAATGTTTTGCATTGGCTAAGTAACAATAATGATTCTTTTGTCTGTCATCTGTCATTATCATCATCTATCTAGAAAAGGGATTAAACTGTGCTTAGCACTACACAATTGTAATAGTATTTAGCCCTTCCCCTTCACTAATCATGTTTCAATCTTCAACGTCATTTGTTTATTTTCAGCTCTCTTTGATAAATACTGATAAGAGTTTGAGGACTTGCACATACTGATTTGTTGATGTAAAATGGTATAAAATCATAAGGGATGTTTCAGAAATCTCAAGGCCAATATTTGCATATTCAGGAAATTTGAAAATAAATGGGACAAAGGAAGAAGATACCATGCCCAAATTTCTCCTCTATATTTAACTCTTCTCCCATCTGATTGCTAAGCACTAACAGAAAGGATGGCTGGTGACTTTCTGTTTTGAGATTTAAAACAATATGACCATGTGAACAATCACTGATGGTTGATGTAGCAGGTCAGCCTGTTTTATCGTTAAGAATGGATCTGTGCAGGCTTCTATAAAATATTAAAAATAAAACATCCTGGGTTTCTAGGCTGAGTTCTTTGCCTCATCAAAGGTGATAATTTACCTGTAATAGAAAGGCAATAATTGTGCCATGTTAGTGGCAACATATGTACTTTAGGAGCAAGAAACAGGAAGACAGAATTTATTAAAGAATGAGTACAAATACATCAAGTACATTATAGGGCTTGTCTGTTGCCCATGGCCCCAAAAGCTGAATGCCTTAACATTTCTTTGCAATGCACAGTAAGAATTGATCTTTTATTCTTAAATATGAACTGTTAGGAGTGGGGAGTGAACTACATCACTAGTACATGTACTTGTTAAGTTTGTCTTCCTATGCGCAGAATATTAAGTTTATGCTAGAAACCAGGCTAAAGACCAAGTTTGGAGTTTGTTAAGCAAAATCTGGTGCAGAGCTTCTATGTCCTTTTCTGAATTGCATTTCCTATAATGACTATGCTGTGTATCTCATGAGAGCCTCCTTTTTCTGGGTTTCCCTCAAAGTTTGCTGTGACCCAGGAGGAACAGGACAATTTCTACAGTGTCTGGCTGGGGCAACAGGGCCAGACCAAAATAATCTACTCCTAGGCTATGATTCTGACCTCTTTTGGAATTGCAAACACCAGATCTTTTAAAGACTTCACAGCACCCTCCCACTCCTCTTGAAAGTGCTGTGTGGCACTTTTAAAATTAAAGTGAATTAACACTGCTTGTTTTCAGAATTTGGGACAGTGTAAAACTGAGGTTGGAATTTGTTGCTCCAAAGATTCTGAAGGTAACTTCAGTTTACATTGATGGAATTCTTACCTGAATGTTTGACGCTGAGCAAAGTGATTTAGTATATTTCCTCCTCAGTCCTACAGAGTAGGTCTTGCATGATCTTGTTATGTCAGAGATGATAGGTCTTGGTATGTCAGAGATGATAAGCTTGAGGTGGATAGAGGCAAGGTGACCCCTGGGGACAAGGTCATACATCAGATAGTAATGGTGGAGGTCAGCTTTGATCCAGGGAAGACTAAAGCCTGGGAAAGGAAGTGGTCTCTGTGTTTGAGGCCCACAAGAGAGATCATCTTCACCGTCTCTTATGACAGCTCTTTGGGATATTACCAGATAACAGAATGGCAGGGATAGATCTCTCCTTTAAGGACTTAGGGTAGCTGAGAACAAATGTAGTTACTAAAACTAACTCTTTGGGGGAATTATAGAAGGTACTAGACTCATTGAGAATGTGCTCATTTTACAGTTATGCTGGACATAAAGGCATGATCAAATGGAAGACTGATTCTCTATCTCCTGGGTAGAATGTAAAGTCAGTGAGGTGGTTTGACAGCATGTGACAAGCCTAGTACCTCCTCAAGCCCCATTGGAAATTCATGTTATTTGGAGTAATCATTCAAGAATTAATAACCAAGGCCTCCAGCCTGATTATATCCCTGTACTGTGGTTGAATTTCCCAGCTGGGCGTTGTGTTGGTTATTCTCCCAGCTCGGAACAGCATGAATGGAGACAGTTCTGATATCAAATGTCACAGAATTGTTCAACCCACTGCAACAAGAATTTCCTCAGCGCCTACTCAGAGCAAAGATGCAGGGCAGGGGATGCGAAGAGGAGTAAGACTTAATCCTTGCTCTGGAAGGAGGTTATGATCTAGTCTGGGCTTGGGATACATGTACAAATAACTGCTTTGTGAGGACAAAAATATCACATTCCAGTGATCGGGCTTGTTCAACCTCTAAATCATCTTTCTCTAAATGTTAAATTCATAGCTGATGATTCATTAGTTGTGGAGAGAGGATGCTTTTGTGAGTACTTTCATTTTAACCCAGCCATTTGTTTATTTAATTGATGGTGATTTTTCTCCTGAGAAGTTTGTAGCAGGTAGAAATATTAGTGTTGCTGGATGATCAAGTGTCTTCCCACTCACCTTGCCATTGTTGCTATCTTGGACATTTGTTTTCCTGAGTTTTTTTGATCCTTCACTTTTCTTCTAACACCTTCAAGATCTCTCATGATTTTCAGGATAAAGTTCAAAAATGACAATGACAATGTAGCCATGACCAACTCCTCTGCTCAGTATCTTCACATTCTTTTATTTAGCTAAATATGTGACAGGTCCTGTTCTAAGTGTTTGATATCACTTAACTCATTTAAACCCCATAATAATCTTTTGTTGGTATGGTTTGAATGTTTCTGTGTCCCTAAAATTCATTTGTTGAAACCTAATCACCAATGTGATGGTGTTACAAGGTGGGGCATTTTGTAGGTGATAGGGTCCTGAGAATGGAGACTTTATAATTTACACTAGTCCCTTATGAAAGAGATACAAAGGGTTGGCTAGACCTTTTATTTATGTGAGGACACAGGGAGAAGGCATCCCCATGAATGAGGAATGAGGCTCTTGCCGGACACTGAATCTGCCTTGATCTTAGACTTCCCGTCTCTAGAACTGTGAGAAATAAATATTTCTTACTTATAGGTCATCTAGTCAAAATTATTTTGTTATAGCAGCCCCAATGTGCTAAGTGTTTTCTTTCATTCCTTTTTTTGTAGATGGGGAAACTGTGACATGGCTAACATGACTTGTCCAAGGCCGGGTAGTTGGTAGGAGGCAGAACCTGGATTCTGAGTTGGTCTAGCTTTAGAGTCAGTGCTCAGCCTTTGAAGAACACTGTTTCTTTCGGGACTTTGGGAGCCCCTTACTCTTTTCAGTGAATTCACAAGTATATTCCTTCTGCCTGCATTCAAGGCCCAGCCCAATCTGCCTCTACTTCTACCTCTTTCTCCCTGATTCGCCTATTTCTTACATCATCTTTTAGCATTCAGCTTAAAAGAACAATTTCCTCTATCTCCCTCAGAGTGACCAGATGACTCACTCCTAAAGCATCTTGTTTATTGTTTTTCCTTATCACATATAACATATCAGTAAATAGGAATTAGTTGAACAAAAGATATTTTCCATTTCTACTAGATTGTTATATGACTTGAGGGTAGGAACAATGACTATCTGTGTCCTCTGTACCTGGAACAACACCAACATGCCGTAGGTGCTAAATTAATGTATATTGCACACACAAGAAGCTAAACAAACTGTCAGACTAGGAACAGGTACATGGGGAGACTCTGGAGTAGTGGGATGAGAAGGCCCCACTGCTTGACCCACCTCCTTCCCTGACCAGCTCAGCAATAGTGGGCTCCTCATTTGTAAAATGGGGTCCCAAACAGCTACACATTCATTCTAAAAGGTATTTGTTTGTATCAGATGAATGGGAGTGCACTACCATTCTGACCTATCCCTTTATTGGTTGTCATGATTTTTTTCTCATTTATGAAAATGGCATGCTTAGCTCCATTTGTTTGCTGAAGTCTTTTCATATGAAACTTACATTAAAACAAAACAAAACAACAACAAAAAAAATGTATGAGCAGATCTTTGGATCCAGTTTCCAATTTTCAGGAAACACCTAGGACAAAGGAACATGTTGAAATTTACCATGAGTACCCAGTGAGAAAGATCTAGAGATCTAGACTGTAGGCAAGTCTCTGGCTGAAGTGACATGAAGTGTTCCACAGACAAATTATAAGGAAAAGAAAGTGGTGGGAGTGGGCTAGGGGGACTACAGATTAAAGTAATTTATGATTTGGATACTAGGTGTTCCCCAAAAGCCCATGATGTGCTCAAGTTCAGGACCCCCAAAAGACCACTAGAGATCAAGATCGATGTAAGCAGCAAAGAGGCGTTTATTGTTCTCCACACACACAGCAACTGGTGACGCTGAGAGGCCCTGAGCTCAGGGTTTGCAGCAGTTTTATACACTCTTTGGGGAAGGCAGGGACTTCACATACTTCATAGCATCTCTTAGCAAATCATCACACACCACGGGAAAATCATAAAACAACTCTAAAACATGATTAGCGTTTCAAGTGGCAGGAAACAATCTGAAAAGGATTATTGGTTAGTTTAAAGGGTTGACGCACTTAAAAATGATTGGTTTAAACTTTGAGGGTGTCGCAAGGGGGGTACTGCCAAGCTGCAGGGCTTCTGGTTTAGATATTGGTCACCACACCTAGGTGGGGGCCATCTGGAATTTCAGATATTTCTGTATCTTGGCCTATCTTAGGCAATCACCTCCTGCATTGCACAGAGCTTTCTGTGGTATTTCCTGACTTTAGGACTGCAGTAGGTCAGGGGTTAAGTTTCAGACAAAATGAGGTCCCAAGTAAAATGAGGTTGCTTAGGTCTTTCACCCATGTGTGAGACAATACAAGAAGATTTAGAGGTAAAATGATTGGATTATGAGACCCTTAACCCAATTGATGAATTAATCCCCTGATAGAGATTAAGTGGGAACTATAGACTAGTAGGGTGTGGCTGGAGAAGGAGGGTCCTTGGGGGCATACTTTTGGGGTATATATTTTGTCTTTGATGAGTGGAGCTCTCTCTCTGCTTCCTGGTCAATCCTGAGCCATTTCCTTCACCACACTCTTTTTGCATGAAGTTCTGCCTCACCTCAAGCCCCAAGGAATGGATCTGGCTATCTTTGGACTGACACCGCTGAAATCATGAGACCCAAAATAAACTTTCTCTCCTTATAATTGTTCTTGTCTGGTTTTTTGGTCATGGCAGCAAAAATAGCAGACTGAAACAGTGACTTAAAAGACATATCAAAAGTTTTTTTAAACAACTAAGGTAAGATTAGTATCCAGGAGTACACACTTGGGTGATAAACCTCTAGACATGCAATACTGGTTATGCTTTGGGGGAGAAGGAGGATTCTCAATGATTGAGATGAGACACATGGAAAGGTGTCTGGGGTGGTGGACAACATTCTATTTCTTGGCCTGGCTGGTGGTGTGAGAGTTTTTATCTGATAAGATTTCTTTCCAAGCTGGGTGCATGACCTTTGCCTATAATCCCAGAGGCTCAGAGGCTGAGGCAGGAAGATGGTAAGTTCAAAGCCAGCCTTGAAAATTTAGTGAGGTCCTAAGCAATTTAATGAGAACCTATCTCAAAATAAAAACTAAGAAGGACTTAGTGATTAAGTCTTTAATCTCAGTGGTTAAGCGCCCCTGGATTTGATCCCCCGTACAAAAAAAAAAAAAAAAAAGTCATTACACTATATATTTGTGTTTCTTTTATTTTTCAATGAAATGATTTTAAAATAAATGAATCAATAAATCCAATTCACAACAATACAAAGTTATAATACAAAATAGAAGAGGTGGTTTCAGCAAGTTAATATATGGGTAACAGCCTGAATCAGGAGGGGTAAACTTTCTCTGTAAAGCACCAGATGATGCACATTTCAGGCTTTGTGGGCTGTGTGGGCTCTGTCTCAACTGCTCAACTCAGTCATCGTAGGCAAAGCAGCCATAGATAATACACAAACAAACGGGCAGGGCTGTGTTCCAACGTCAATTTAAAGAACAAGCTGGGGAGTGGATTTGACCTAAGGGTGCTGCTTTCTGACCCCTCATCTAAATTTTCAAATCAGAAAAGCTGCCTGACATGTCTTCTAGGGTGTGCCGGATGAGAAGCAGCCCAGCCTATCTCCAAAACTTCCTTCAAAGTAGTTACTACAGGAGGCCACCCACTTATTCTAAGTCTGCTTTATTATTCAGATTGACTTGAAAATATTTTTTTTAATTGCCTTCAGAGATGAGGTGGCACTGGTAGCAGGTCTGTGCCTTTTTAAGTTGAATTTGAGTCTTGGAAATACTGGTGCTAGTCTTTCAGAGCCAAAAGCTGATGAATAAAATGGATGATTAAATTGGGAGATGATGTTTTTAATCAGACATTCTCAGGGAGAGCTCATTGTAAACCAGAGTCCCAGAATAGGCTACTGTTCACTTCCCTCCGTGCAACAGACACTTGTAAATCCTTCAGATATTTTCATGCTCAATCTGATAGTCAATCTGGCTTTAGGGGTGGATTTTCCTCCAAATAATGCCACTGATATTCGATATACAAACTTAAGACCATCCATACTTGTTATGTGAACATAGATTTTTTGTTATTATTGTTTATTTTATTTAGAGGTGATCTTAGGGCTTTGTACTGAAGATTTTTGTGATTTGTTTTCTGGTGATGCTGGAAACTCAATATTTCATCACTGTCCATTGCTTAAAAATAGGATGGTGTTAGCTGTATGTAGTGGCGCCTGCCTGTAATCCCTGTGACTTCAGAGGCTGAGGCTGGAGGATTGCAAGTTCAAGGACAGCCTCAGAAACTTTGAGACTCTGTCTCAAAGAGACAATAAGAATAAGAAGGGTTGGATATATAGCCTAGTGGTAGAGCACCCCTGGGGCTTCAATCCCCAGTACCACTCTATCTATCTCTCACTGTATGTATAGACATATATGTAACATTAATTTCCCAGTTGATAAAAACACGTGGAATTATTTCTGACAATTCCTATTATGAAGTGGTATAATCTTTACTGAAATTCGACTCAGTTATCTTCCATAATGACCCTATTTATTTATTTACTTTTTGCTATTTGGCTCCAATTCTCATGTCTAATCCTCTATTTGAATGGCACCAAACCTCTTACCTTCTAGTTATTTTTCATAAATTCTGTTGATAGAGAATCACTTAGATCAATATCATACATACCTTGCCTGCTTTTGTGCCTGCAAAAATCTTTTTTTCTTGCTATTACTTTATCATCATGTCAACTTTTAAAAATAATTTCCCCTGGCTTAGTTTCCAGTTTATTCAATTTTATCCCATATTTGACATTAATAGTTTTCATTTTAAAATGCACAGTCATGCAAGTGCATGCACCAGAGCTATTCTGCCAGGCAGCTGTCACTTTGAGAGTATAACTCGAAGCTGAAACAAGTTGCAACACATCCTTGCCATAATTTCTCCCTCTTTGCTTTCAAAAGCCATATGAGAGAAGCATTCTTGCATAGCAGAGTCCCGTCTTACACAGTACATCGTGAAATATAGAAGAAACTTAATCACTGTTAAAAGACAGTTGTTAAAAGACAACTCACATGAGCTATGAAAGATGGCTTCTAACATTTGAAGAACTGGTCATGTGGAAAGCACTTAGATTTTTCCTGTGAACCAGAATTCACGGAGTTAGAGCAACTGACTTCTTAAGATCTGAGAGGGTAGGATCAATGTGGTGTCTAACCCATCATTTGTGAAAGATTGGTTACGAAAATGCTCCAGTGGTTCATGGCTTCCTGTACTGGTGCCTTGCAAGGTGGCTTTTCAGCTTCTCCATTGAGACATAAATTCTACTATCTCATCTCTTATTTCTGAGCTGGCCTTACCCTTGCTTTGGCTAATAGAATGCAGTGGGACTTACTTGCTCTCTAGGTCCCCTGTAATTGCTTGCTGAAGGGAAAAACATATGATCCAATCGCCCTTTGCAACAGTACACCAAAAGCCAGACATTTGAATTAGGACCCCAACCGAATCACTAGCTGACCAGACTCTGGGTAAGTGAGCCTGCCTCAGATTAGAAGATCAAATGAGTTGACCTATGGACTTGTGATCAGTAATAAATTCTTATTGTTTTAATTCAATGTGGTGGCTTGTTACACAGCAATAGCTAACTGATGTCACATCAAAATTCTAATCTAGCAAAAACGCCTATTTGTCACAGAATGAACCTACTATATATATTTTTAATAAAGGCTTATATAAAATTATGACCTTAGCTCACTAACTGGAAAATCAAAACTCTTCAAAGATGGCTGATCCCCTTCAAAAGGGAATGTGTTTTCAACTTGGTCCATCTCCTGGCCTATGGAGATCTTTTTGAACATGTTGCTATTATCCATTTTTCAATTATCCCTGCTTGCCTCATGTCAAATGCAATTTTAATGTGCAAGTATCTATACACATTTTCAAACACTACTTTAACACTGTTCAGTCTCATCTTACATGTGTTTCCCCAGAATTCCTGATGGTGGTTTCAGAGATATTAGTATCTGAACCGGATGAACTGGTCTGGTAGAGGGGCACGGAATGAGGATGCGGAGAGCTGGAATCTTGTCCCAGCTCCTGTAATCTCTATCTATATAATATCATGCAGTCATTTTCATTTTAGCAATATTACTTCAAGTTTTCAACTCACATTTGTAAAATTGAGAAAAATAATGTTTTCCTAATACAGCATGTGAAAAATTCTGTAAAGATAAAAAGAAATAACAGACAAAATATGTGCATCAAAGCCCGTGTGCTTTCACATATTTATTTCATTTAAATACCAGCTACTATTAGCCCAAGATCAATGCCATCAAGCCTATTGTCAATTTTAATTATAATTCCTCCTTGGGTAGAACATGTTCCCTCAGGACCTTTTCTAACTTGTTTTCTTTGTCACAGGCCTTTATTGAAACCACTTTATATCTCTACATAAATTTCTGTTGCTTTCTGTTTAACAAAGTGACACATTACTGAGAAAAGTAATATGCTATTATAGTGTTTAAAATACTTCTTTCTATCCTACTCTAATTATGTATTGTTTTCTTAAATAAAGTGTTCTTTGATATCATTAGTCTTACCTTTTTCAATAAAGAGATCTATTTTGATAAAAAGTATCTAGTGGAGAGTTGATTTTCTGAATCTTAGGCTTTGTTATTGAACCACAAACTTCTTTTAAAGGCACTACCTCTGATGGAAGGATATTTGCCTACTGCCAACAATGCACCCCACCCACTCCAAGTCATCTCTGGAGTGCTAGAGAATCTGTGTATGAAGTGAAAATTGGGAACATCATTGGGTCTACAATCATAAATACTTCTGATAAACTCAGTTTTTCTGAATGTACACTTTAGTCTATACAAATGGCTATTAGATTCATTTTGATGAGAACCTCAAAGAAAGGGAAAGTCCAGATAGCATGTGCATAAGGCAATCTACTGTTAATTCTCTGTGTTTTAGATGGGGTAGTGAGGGTAGGGAAGGCTGGCTTCAGGATATCTGTGTTGGTAACTAAGATAATCCTGTGCAAAAATAAATCTGGCTTGAACACTGAACTCTGACTGCTTTTCTCAATAATTCTATGCCAGCATCAGGCCTCAAATTAACACCTCTCTCTGTATCTCACTCATCTTTCATGTTCATTCTGAGGACTCAGTCATAATGAGTCACGTTGGCCCTCCGCACGTTTCCTACAGGCACAGCTTGGAAGAATTTTTATGGAAGTGTAGACCCCAGTCCTAGGAGAAAGAGGTGATGTAATGCTCCTTTGGGAGCCCCATGATGATCCCCCCCATGGCAACTGACAATTGTGGATGGGAGACCTAAAAGCAACTCCTCCCTACATGACATCATTCTTTGGGATGCTTCCGGAGGCTGACAATGCCAAGTTGCCTTCCTCTTTCAGGGCTGGAGTGGGGCAGGGGAGAAGTGGGTGCAGAGGGCAGAGCTCACATTTCCTCTCCTGAGATCCTTCGAAAGCTGTGATTTCAGCAATACTATGGGAAAGAATTAAAATATAGATCTCTGCTAAGTGGGCAAAAAAAAAAAAGCGTATATAGAATTATTTATTCATGGGCACAAAGAAGCCATCTAAATATTTTAAACACAAATTAAAATTTTAAAAATGCATGAAAAGAGATTACAGTGTTTAAACTAACCTTAACTCATATGTAGTCACAGGTATAAACCTGCTTTTGAGAATAAATGGTGCCATTATCTTTCTATAAGTTTGCCCTTCCTGATGAAATTATAAATACAAAGGCAGTTTTGTGGATGGATGAGATGTTCTATTTTGCCTCACTTTGAATTTCCATATAATTTTGCTTTTGATTACACATACTGAGCAATTTCCAAGTACAGTGTTTGTTAGTACATTTCTGGAAGGAGTGCATGGTATCCAAACTTTTTTTTCCCCCCAGTGCTGGGTATGGAACCCAGGGCCTCGTGTATACTAAACAAGTGCTCTACCACTGAGCTACATTTGCAGCCCCAAGGTGTGTTAGTGTAGATTTTGATGGGGTAAAAAGAGATATCAGGAATACATATAGAATATCATAAGGAAAAGAGCTTGGTTCACAGAACCAAACTGTCTGGAGTTTGAATCCTGGCTCTACCACTTACTAACTTTAGGATGGTGAACAGTTTATTCATCATTCAGAGTCTTGATTTCATTATGATAAAATAGCCATATTTTATTTGTAGGTATTTATAGAATAAGTTAGGTATGTATGACACATGGAAAGTGCTTAGCAAATGTTCTCTTTCTCTTCAAAAAGCAGAATTTCATGAGGAGTAAGCCTTGGGGTGTATGTTATTTTATAGGTGCAGAGAATCAGGGGATCAGGAAGCTAGTGACATGAAGAAGTCTTCTTAACCAATGGAGCACCAGGTGGAGCACCCTTCGCCATGGTGTGTGACAAGGGCAGAAGATCTGGTTGTTTCTGAACTGTTACCCCAAATCAAGCTGTAGGGTGCTGGGAAAAGATGTAGCCAGGAGGGTGTAGGAGGCTTTGCTTATCTTTTAATGATGCTTCAGGTGGATTCCAGTGATTGTCATTTTTTCTTACAGATCTTCATTTCCCAAACCTGGAAACAATGCCAAAAGGTGGTATCACCAAATACCCTCTAAAAACTCAGTAACATAATAGCAATGCAATTTTGCACACTGTTAATTCTTACATCACCATCCCTATTACTCTCCCAAGGATTATGCCTTTTTAAAATGCCTGATTTTTTTTTCTTTCTTAGGATGCAATGTCTAAGTGCTAGAATATTCTGTTCCTTTGGCTTCTCTCCAGTCTTTAGAGAGAGAACTCAGTCAACATTGGCAATTTCCTGCCTGCCTGCCAACTACCTCTGGGAGGCAAAGATTCCAGAGCCAGGTGCTCTTTAGGTTTTCTTTTATGTTTCTTTTCCAGTATCTTTCTCTGCCCTATAAGTGTGTGTGGACGCACACAGGTATGCACTCACATGCACACACACACACACACACACTTCGGCTATGTTCCAGCTGCAGGGATGGGTACTAGAGGTATGGTGAGGGATAAAGGCACAGTGCCCGCCCTCAGGCAGCTGGTGTAATTGATGAGAAATATATTTTAAAAAGCTGCCAATTTCAGCACACTTAGTGTGCGGAATGCTTTGGGAGCCTTAGAAGAGGAATCCAAGTCAGTCTGAGTTTTTCTAGAAAAGCTGCCTGAGTGGGAGGATGCTTGAGTTGAATCTTCAAGGACCAGTGGGTGTTATTCAAGAAATAAAGGAAAGAGCCTGTGCAAAGACACTGAGAGAAGTGAGAGAATGTGAGAGGCTCCCCCCACCAACCCCGGCCGCCACTCCCTTTAAGGACTAATTGATAAAAAGTATAGTATGATTATAAGTCAGGGGGCAAGAAAAGTGGCTCCAGGGATATCCAGTAGCCCTCTCAAAAATGTATTCTATGAGCTTTTTAAAGCCCTGGACTCAACCCTGAACATTATGGGGTTGGTGTGATGGTGACGGTGGGATGTAAGGCAGATTAATAAGGATTTTGAACAGGAAATGACATACCAGATGTGAGCAGAGTGCAGATCAGGGCCAAGTCGTGATGGTACGGGTTGAAATAGAAAAAAAATGTTAATGGTTTTGAAAAGATGTTTCCCAGACAGAGATGAAGATCTGAAAATGCAATGCACATCTGGAAACACCTCAGTGTGAGAGCCAGTTGAGCCGTCCTAGAGTAATGTCACCACTATACGATGTAATGTTTGCCCAGAAGCTGAGGAAAGCCATTCCTCAACATCTACAGTAGCAATTCATGAATTTATTCACTTAATAAACACTCATTGAGGAATTACAGTGTGGTAGGCTTCATAATAGGTCCTTCAATGCTTGAAACAAATGTTGTATTTTATAGTATTATTCTTTCAGCTAAATTATTTAAACTCATGGCCTATTTTCTGATACCCTATTCCCCTGTGATACTCATTCCTGCATTCAGGACCTAGGTATAGTCCCACATGGAGGAGAATTGTAGCGGATGTTGGCGGGGTGAGTTGGCTATTGAACATAGCCCTGCTCCGCACTGGGGAAGACCAGGGCCCCCCATGCAACTTGTCACCACTTCCCCTCTTGGAAGCATGTACGTGGCCTCTTCCTCCCTTTAACTAGTAACCTTGACAACAGGAATGGCAGGAGGAAGTCAACAGGGCTCTAGGACACCTTTGAATATAGGTGTGTAAAGTTATTATAAAGCTTAAAAGAGGCAATCATTAGCAATTAAAGAGGGGCTTAGGAAAGAAATAATGAAATGTACATGTATTCAGACTGATGACATTGTTGGAAGGAGAACTAAGTTGAGATATTTTTCTTGTAGAAGAAGTGTGGTATCTTGAATCCCTTCTTTTTCTCTTTCTTTCCTTCCATCTTTTAGATGTGTCTAACATCTATGTAGCTTTTCCCAGAGGATCAAACTGAAGAATGATACCTCACTCTTGAATATGATAACTCATATCAACTGTTCGCATCTTTTCAGGTTTAGGGGATGGACATCCTTGTGCTGACAGTGGAGGCTGACCTCCTGCCTCGATGTAAAATGAAATGATATGAAGAAGGCTGCTTAGAAACCTGGCTTCTGGGAAGGTTCAAGAAGACTTTCTGGATAGGCTGGAAGTTTTATGCAAGGAGGACATCATAAAAAACTGTAGTGCAGGATAGAGGAGGAAATTAAAAGCAGACAGAATATTGATGGTTAGAAGAATATAACATGAACAGAAAAAAGAGAACAACATTAACTCTCCATACCTGAAGTTCTAAGAAAAGGTTGGCTTATCTCCTTGGGAGCAAAGCTGAATACCCTCTAAAGAACAGCACTCTATGCTTCACAGAATAATGGAGAGGATTAACAGTAAGGGGAAGTTTTTATCACTCAATACTGGCTCAAAATGGATGTGGGATGTGCTGTACACAGGATCCAAAGGGTCTAACAAAGAGCCACACCATCTTCCATGACTTGCATTGAACAAGTTATGAATGACAGTATTTAAAGCTCTATCTGGCACATAACAGACCTTAGATAAATGTCTACTATTTTCATAATTTTCACTCTTTCTTCACAGACATCTAGGATGTGAGGCAGAACATGACAGAGTCAACAAATCTACTATCAGATTGCTGGTGAACTTCTCCATCCTTTCACTTTTCCATACAGAAGATTTTCTATTACCTATGAGAATTAGAGCTAGGAATTTCAGGAATTCCAGATATAGATACCATATTCAATTTTCTAATTTCATAATAATGATCCAGGATTCTGAAAGAGAAAGGGCAATTTGAAAAGGAGTCATCTAGTTCCAGAGATAGTCAAAGATGGAGTTTTCTTAAAATATGGTTCATGAAAGCAAAATGACAAGAGGCAAAGTACCCAGCAAAACACTGGGAAGAATAAAGAATAAGTTAAAAAGCAAGAAGACTCACCAATCTAATTAAGAACGCTTTAAACAGAAATCTGAGGGGGAGGAGGAAAAAAAAAAGATCTATAAACTAGATCTTACGGAAGACAGTCAGTACAGCACAGAAAGAACAGTGATGAGCGAGGTGCCCAGTAATTTACTGAGGAAAATAACAGGGGAGATGTTTGAGAACTGTATTTATGATCTCAGATTATGTACAGATTATAAGTAATAAATAAACAACCTGGAGTTTTACCACTAGGAACTTAAATCCAATGACATAGAAAACACCAGGACTTTGTGGGCTAGAATTTAGAACAACGTAAAGTTTGGCTTGTTCAAAGGAAATAAACCAATGAAATAGAAATAATGGGCATGCCCCAAAGCATCAGCTATTTATGGACATTCACATAATTGAAGCGTGAATGCACGCTGGAGAACATTACTGAACATAAAAGGAGAGAAAACACAACGGATGGGGTTAGGAAGTAAAGGCATCCTATGTTAACTGGTCAGGTGAAAAATGTAAATGCTGATGTGATAACTGGATCAACCCATTGTGGGAGATTCCACTACCCAGAGATCAGCTTGACCTTTCCTTCTGCTGAAAGTGGAGCATTTGATACATGCCTCAGGAACAATATCATTTATTAGAAGCCATAAACCTTAGAACCATGGACTTGATGCTCATCTCTGGGAAAAAAAATTGGAGAAACATCAATAAAAAAAATTTTTTAAGTAGCTAATAAATTAAGCCAGGCATTAGAAGGGTACACAAAAAGAATAAGGCAGACATGAAACTTACCTTCTAGCAGAGTATACAGATGTGGAATACCTGATTCCACTATTGATGACTGACATTGCAATTATGAGACATGTCACAAACCAGAAGTGTAGGGTGACGCTACACAAACTGGGGTGACCAATTGTATTGAAGGGAGTGTTCAGAGAAGACTTCCTGGGGGAAATAATATTTGTACTGCTGTTGGAAGAAATTTACTTGGCAAGAGGACCCCGAGATGGGACACGATGGGGAAGATGGGTCTGGGTAAAGGGTAGGGTGCCATCACAGGTTTCCAAGTTTATATTATTCCAAATTGACCTCTCTGAAAAAAAGAGGTTGTAAGACCAGATCTGTTTCAGAGCCTATCTTTAGGGGCATTTTGTAAACCTGGATCCTTGGGGTGGCATGTGGAGAAGGGATGAGGTGAGAATTATTTGACTTATTTTGAGTGGCTCCAGGACCCAAGTGGGGACTGACACATGTGTGTTACAGGGGTGTGGGTGTATTCTAGTTCTCTCTACAGCTACAGCTGTCCCAGGCTGAGAAGACCTGCTGGGGAGAAGGGAGGGGGACTTATCTGAATTCAGGGGAAAGAGTCAAGAGGAGGACCCTGGACTTGGCTCAAGGTTATCTTGTCAGAAGTGAGCACTTGCATTTAGGAAGTTGTTCAGTATACAATAATCCCCATTTATGGAGCACCACTCTGTGGTAGGTATTGTTTGTTCAGGTGCCAGCAACACCTGAAGGTGAGGTGAACAAAGGCACTCCTTCACTTCAAGTGGCAGAGAAAACAGGATCCAATGGGCAAAGTGTTCTCTCACTTACTGTGCTTTGAAGTTAAGACAAACTCTTACCCCAGTCCAACCCCAATCCATCAAAGAAGCCCTCTCTCCCAGCTGCAGTGAGAATAGGCTTCACCTGCACGGCTGGTTGTGGACACTGGGGCCAGCTCCCAGCTTCCCCACCCCCACCCCCACTGCACTTCCCACTTGCTCTGTCTCTTTATATGGCTCTCCATTGATCTGGCCCTCCACCTCTGATTGCCACTTCATTCTTAATCTTGTGTCAGCACCGTGAACAGGTTTGGCTTTTCCTTTTTGAGCAGGATTGGCTTTTCACTTTAGGAAATCTAGGAACTGTCTCTGGGCACAATTCATCCTCCTTCATTTATTCCCAGTTACTGCTCCAACCCAAAGGGTTCTGGGATTCCCCTTAGGTCTGTTCCCCAATAGCACCTTATTGGGAAGGGAGCCCTGGAAAGTGTTGGAAGAGTGGTTTGAGATCTTGAGAGTTGCAGTCTGCCCAGGGAGCTGAGCAGGACTCACTCAGAGAGCATTTTAGGCAGGGAGAACATTGTAACCCATCCTGGCCATCCAGGAATGAATTGCTCATTCCCAAGGGACAAAGTGGAAAATGTTTTAAAAAATTCAGTATCAGAAAATCAAGACTTGTGCTGTCCCCAGCTTCCTGTCCCTTTCCATAGCCCATGCTCCGGTTTAGTACCTGAGTATAAATAAACCTGTTGTCCTGGCCCCAGGTGGACAGAATTCAGGAAAAAAAAAAGGGGGGGGGGAGAGAAGATTATGATTTTAGTATTTTATTTAAAAAGTCAACTGAGTAAACATTTTTATGTAAATTAACCCATTGAATACTATTAAGTAGAGTTCCATTGTGAGCCACACTACGGCTTTCCATTATTGATTTATTTCAACAGACTCAATTCTTGATGAAAAAGCCACTTGGGTAAGAGAATTATTTGTGAAGCCGGACACTGAAATTGCTATAAGCTGCACCCGGCTTTGTGTGGATGATCACTGAGAGGGCTTCTGCTTTCTGCTGCCCTGCCCAGGAATGTGACGTGTGACCTCTATGGAGTGTATCTTCTACTCAGTCTCCGGATCACATAGTGCCAAAGAGGTATGTTCTCTCAGGTGGACCTAGGCAATTTTTCTCTTTGGAGTCTTTTACTTTACATACATCTTTAGAAAATGTTTTCATATCTGATTTGTCAAACTGAAAGGAATGAAGAAAGGACGAGCTGTTATGGTAGCATTTATAGCTGAGGATTCTAGAGCAAAATTTAGCCCTTGGGACCCAGGATAAAATACAGGTACTTGGAACTTTCCAGCTAACTACCCAGACTGATATTGCTCAGCTTTGCAATCAAAGGAGATATTTCAGGAAGCATGTAAGTTAGGAGCGCTTGTCTTAGAGCATGCATGTGTCCCTTGGGGGTCCAAGATAGTGCAAAGCAGCACAAACACCTTCTGTGCATCTGTTCTAGACAGAACAGCAACCATGGATTCTACAAACATATTTGGGCCATGGGTCAGGAGACTGAGTTCTTTAGACACTTATTTTCAAATAATCACTACCAGAGTTAGGATTTTGGTTCCTCGTGGCCTGGGTCAGAGAGGCTCCTTAGGCTTTTGTTTGTTTTGTGTGTGTATGTTTTTTTTTTTTTTTTTTTCAGTCTGAAGTTGTTCAGTTGCTGGTGTGGATTCTGGATGTGCTCTCATGCTTGTTGAAACATAAAAGAATATGCAAACAGTGCAAATTATCTCTTCATGAGAGTTTCTGGGGGATAGTTTCCAGAACTGGGATTATGGGAGGCAGAATGGTGTCGTTGTTAATCCCCAGCTCCTGTGAATGTTTCCTTACGGAAATGGGGTCTTTGCCAGCTTTGATCAATTTAGATGAAGTCATTAAAGTGGACCTTAATTCAAGATGACTGGTATCTTATTAAGAGGAGGGAAATTGGGACACAGACACACTGGAGAATGCCACATGAAGAGGGAAGCCCAGGCCGAAGTGACGTATTGACAAACCAAAACCCACCAAGAGTTGCCTACTGTTACCAAAAGCTAGGAGACAAGCATGAAAAGATTGTCCTCCAAGCTCTTTGAGGGCCAATATCTTGATTTCAAACTTCTAACCTCCAGAACCATGAGACAGTAAAGTTTTAGTTGCTGTAAGCCAACTAGATGGTGGTACTCTGGGAAACTAACACAGGTAAAGAATAGGCTCCCAAATCAGTGACCTTGAGTTAAAACCCTGTCTTTTGTCTTTTGACTTACCAGCTGTGTGGGGGCAAGTTGCTTAAGCTCTCTGAGCCTCAACGTCATCTCCTGTAAAATGGAAATAGAATTATTCCTACCTCATAGTAATGTTGTAAAGACTAAATGAGATCAAAGGGGATAGCATGATATTGGGATAAGTGTTAACTGTGATGGATCATCACTTGTTTTTACATCTTAACCCAGAGGCTGCCTTTTAATGCCTTCAAAGACAGGGACCATGTTTCATACCATCTCGCCCAGCCTCAGGTGTTTTCCATAGAAGTACATTGTGATGTGGTACATTGTAATGTGGAAGGTAAGAGACAGCACAGGGTAGGGTGAAATTCTGGTTGTCTCTTCTTGCTTGTGTGTCCCTGGAGAGATTATTTCACCCTCTGGGCTTCAGTTTCCTCCTTTGTAAAATGGAGATGATAATGGAGGCAGGGCAGATGCACTGATACGGTTTATATGTAAAGTGTCCCCCAAAACCTCATGTGTGACAATGTGAGAGGGTTCATAAGGGAAATGACTAGGTTGTGAGAGCCTTAAACTAATTAGTGAATTAATCCCTGATGAGATTAACCAAGTGGTAACCAGAGGCAGGTGGGGCTTGGCTGGAGGAGGTCCAGCTTTAGGGGTGTGGCTTTGGGTTTTGTATCTGGTGAGCGGAGTCTCTCTCTGCTTCCTGATCATCATGTGACCTGCTTCCTTCTGCCACACACTTTGCCGTGATGTTCAGCTTCTACTCCAGCCCTGAGGAATGAAGCCTGGTGTCCGTGGGCTGGACCTCTGAAACTGTGAGACCCAAATAAACTTTTCCTCCCCTAAAATTGTTCTGGTCAGATCTTTTAGTCACAGCAGCGAAAAACTGACTAAAACACGCACTAACCTCAGTTTGCCTTCTATAGCGCTATGCTCAGCGGAAGGGGCTGACTGGGCCTGGTTCCTGTCCAGTTCTCCTCCTTTGTTGAGTCCTGGACACTAAGTAGTAGCATCATTTTCAGTTAAGAATTGAATATTATGTATATTATGAAGAATGTATATGTATAATATATATTCTAATATATAAGTATATTATGAAGAATATACTTTAAGAAGTGTTACAACTAACAACCTTCCTGATGCGTGCTAGCGTGCACGCGCACACACACACACACACACACACACATACACACACACACACACAACTTCTAGCAAGTGTGCAAAGCAATCTTCCTCCATCAAACTGACTTCAGGGTTAGGCCTACCCTTGGCAATCCCAATTTAGGCAGAAAGTGTCCTCGGCAGCCTAAGACTTGAAGAGGTCCCCTAGAATCAGCTGTCATAGGGAGGCTGAGTTCAAAGGCCTAGCTTCACTCTAGGTTGATAAACACTTACAGTCTGTTGGCTCAACAGGCAGAACGGAGGAGGGAAAGCGGGGCTGGGAGCTCTGGGGAGGGCAGGGCTGTGAGAGTGATAGATGAGGTGTGTATAGTGAGGACTGTACAAATTGTTTCCTTTTAACAAGATGGAAACCTCCGACAACATCATCTGTTTGGGGCTTGCTAATTATGCTTTTGCCTTTCCTCACTTAGCTGAAGCTTTGACGGGCCCTGAATTTCCTAAAGGCCTTGCTGAGAAAAATAAAATTAGGAATATACTCCATATATTATCTTTTAGGACGTGCCATGCATTTATGTGGATTCATTCGCGGACTCAACAATTTCATTGGGTCCTATTCTCTTCCCAGGCCCACTGCCAAGTCCCAGGGTTGTTAGTTCCAGAGCAGCCGCGAGTGATTAAGATTTTCAGAGGTCATATTTAATTGTGGCTGTGTCTCATTCCATGGCCAGCATTGATCCTAGCACTGGAGCTGACACAGAGCATGGACTGGGGCAAGTCTTGCCCTACAAGGGCTTGTCAGCTAGTTGAAGGATAGAGAGGCTGGTTCACACCCTTCACAAATGCTGTGATACTAGTAATCCGAACACAGATCATAATTTTGATAATAACAAAAACTAAAATTGATTGTTCTTATTTGTGCAAGCTCTTAAGCATTCTAAATAGTTTATGTTATTTAATCTTCACACGAACCTGATAAAAGATGTGCTAATGTTGTATCCACTTTATAGGTGAGAAAACAGAGGCACCCAAGTTAAATAACTTGTCTGTGGATAAGAATAGGAAGTGGCTGCACTGTGCTCCCACCCCAGGTGGTCTACCCCCATCCCCACCCCACCCCCCCAAAAAAATCCAGGAACTTCATTCTGAAGTGTCACCAATTGAAGCTTTATATAAATAAAGCCATATTATTCACTTTTATGGAGGATATCATGAAATGGTTCTATAAAAACAAATGCTCTTGACGAATTCAAAGGAAGGCTCCATTGGCAAAAGGTTGATTTATGCTTCTGTCTACAGAAACAAGTCTACTTTGTAATGAGAAATATCCTGGTTAGGTGGCTTTACACTTTTCAGTAGCTTACATTTAGTAAGAGTGATACTCTGTCCATGAAAACATTTTATTTTAAAATATACATTTTTAAAGTACAGAAAAATATAAAGAAATTGTTCTTTACCAATATGTAAACTATCTTCCCATATAATCACTATGAACTTAAATTATATGCTGCTATTTTTTACTTTTAAAAAATATAGAACAGCACAATATGAAAGATAAAGGGCCTATTTTCTACCTCACTCCTTAATTTTGGTAAGAGTATCTTGAGTATCCTTGAGTAAATCAATGTGGAATTGGGTGTCTTTTGAAGAGGCTAGAAGGAATGCAAAGACACTCTAGTATGTGGTGAGCCCCCCCAGAGGGTATGAGTCACAGAAATAGTACAGATTCACTTTGACTTAAGGGGTATGTCCTGATAAACACATCCTATGTTGAAAATATCTTAAGTTGAAAATGCATTTAGTACACTGCTCTACTTTGGATCTGGAATGTGCACCATGTGTTAAAGGCTTGGTCCCCAGCTTGGGCTATTGGGAGACAGTGGAATCTTTAAGAGATGGGGTCTAGTGGGTGGTCTTCAGGTCATTGGGGGTATGCCCTTGAAGGGAATTGTGGGACCCCAGCCCCTTCCTCTCTTTCATTTCTAGGCCAAGGTAAGAAGTATACTCACTACCTATTCCACCATAATATGTGTTCTTACCATAGACTCAAAGCTATGGAGCCAATCAACTACAAACTGGAACTTCTGAAATTGTAAACCTTTTCTTTTTATAGATTCATTGTCTTAGGTATTTGTTATAGTGACAGTAAGCTGACTAACACATGCACCTAACCTATATCACAGTTTAAGAACATTGTGGGATATGAATTATTCCGCCCCGCCTCCCGCTGACACAGTGACTGACAGAGAGCTGTAGCTTACTTCCACTGCCCAGCATCACAAGACAGGATCCTACCATATTATTGTCAGAGAACGATCAAAATTCATATTTTGAAGTAGAGTTTCCGTTGAATATGTATTGTTTTTGCATCATGGTAGAGTTGAAAAAATCATAAGTTGAAACATGGTAAACTGAGGACTTTCAGTGTCACTTTATTCTATGCATAAAGTGTTGGGTGTAGGTGGAAAGAGAGATAGTCAAAAAGAAAACCTTAACCATCGGGTCTTCTATTTCTTTTCCAAGTGTCTGCCCCTGAATATTATAGAGATGTTGCCCTTGGGTCCCCTTATTAGACTTCCATGACCCAGGTAGAGCTCAGTTATTACTATCCAGACTAAACATAATTTATACATTTTAATCCATCTTCCTAACCTTACTTCCCCATATAACTTTGAGGGAAAGATTTACACTAAAATCCAGTGCAGACTCTCCTTTCTTCTCATGCTCCTCCCTGTCCTCTTTCTCAATCTCTCTCTCAGCATCTCTGTGCATTTCCATTGAATTTCAGACCCTTGCCATTGCCATTTTTTTTTCTGCACACAATCAGGTGCATTTGATGTGCATACTGATGGTGTTTGCATGCATGCATGCGTCTTCCTAACAATAGTCTGCTGCTGCGTGGTTTTGTTTCAGCCCTGTGCGGCAGGTACAAACCTTTGTGGGAGATATCTGGAGTCAGAGGAGTCCTTGCTCTCATCCTACGGGCCATCGCTGAGTGCTTCTTTCATCAATACGCCATTCTTTCATCAATACGCCACAAATCAGGAGCCACTTGTCAAAAAGAAACTAACTTTATTTTTAGAACTACAAACGCCAAACAAAACAGCTCCAGGGAAAAACCCTCAGAGCCCAACTGCCACCACCGGCTTCCACAAGCCTCTCTCCCCCACACCAGCCTCTCAACCTCCCACAATCCTCCTCCTCTTGAGGCCGATTGGCTGGGTTGCGTGGGCAGAGCCAAAGAAGTCACCCAATGAGCAGCTCCGTGGAGGAGCCAATCAGCTAGATGTTGCTGGGGCAGCTGTGAGCCAATCATCAGCTGGCAGTCTGAAGGGCAGGGAAACAGCCCAATGAACATCACCGCAGAGGAGCCAATCAGCTAGATGTTGCTGGGGCAGTCTGAAGCTTGCTGGCAGCTGGAAGTTTGCTGGGGCCCCTTTGGCTGTGGCTCTCAACATCTCCCCCTCTCTGTTTAAACAACAAGCATGTGGCTTATGGACCGTGCCTGCCTTAGGTTGTCCAATACATATGGTCCTTACCCGTCTTCGGATGAGCTGACCTCAGGGCGTCAGCCTCCTGTCTTAGGTTGGTACCATTGTAATTGGATCTTACCCGTCATTGACTACCGGTCCAGTACAGCCACACCTGTGGAGAGGTCTCAGCGGGGGGGGGGGGGGTGAGGTTCTTTGCCTCACCTCTGTTGACCCCCAAATTTTAGCTGAATGATCATGACAAGCAGAAGGGAGGAAGATATACCAAGTCAATTGACGGCTCCTTTTGGGAAAATTGTACCACCGATGATATCATCAGCAAAAATACCCCAACACTACCACAAGTCGCTGCACCAACAGATAGTTCACAATGCATACAAATGACACATAGTTCTGTAAGCAGTTCAGTGCAAGTTCTGTAAGCAGTTCAGTGATGGCTATTGCAGAAACTGTAGATTAGTTTTATCTTTGTCTTCACCGGCACAGGGATGAAGATAGGAATTCTGGCAATAATGACTAAAGAAAAAATTAGGTAACATTCCAGAAGACACTAAAAGAAAACAATTTTCTTAACAATTTATATTATCTTCATCGGCACTGGGATGAAGATAGAAATTCTGGCAATAATGGCTAAAGAAAAAATTAGGTAACATTCCAGAAGGCACTAAAAGAAAACAATTTTCTTAAAAGAAAACAATTTTCTTAACAATTTATATTATAGTGAAGAGAATTATTAAATATAATGAAAACTAAAGGTGAGAGTAAACAAACAGATCTGTTAACCTCCTTTTTGTTTACATATTAAAACAATTCTTAACAGTTATTTACCCAATTTAAATTAAACCATTTAAATCACGTGAATAAAAAAAAAATATTTGGATCCATCTTTTCATGAGCGCTCATCATATATGATATATAGAAATATGTACATTGGACATACGTACATTCAAACATATAACACAAAACACAAGTGTGCACACATAATATAATACATACAACACATAACACAATAGTAAAGGCCTTATAACTTTTTACAGGTAAAATCTCTATTGCAATGTTTAAAAACTCTATAGTCAAAAAAAAATAGAACTGATCAGCAAAACATTAACCTAGGTCTGTATGAGCTCAAAAAAATAAAATAGAACTTCATGATATGGGAAAGGGCAATAATAAAATAGATATTGAAAAAAGCATCCTGGTTCTGTCGCAGATGTAAGGATAGCCAAATTGGAGTTTTGGATATCAGCTATTATGGATTTGAGCTAAATCATCTTCTTTTTGGTCTGTAGAAATCGCTTTAGTTAATCTCTCTGGAATCCAAATCGGCTGCTGTTCTCTCTGTGGAAACACAAAAACAGACCCCCGACTCCAGACAATCACTGGGTCAGGATTTTAGTTAATCTCTCCGGAATCCAAATCAGCTGCTGTTCTCCCTGTGGAAACACACAAACAGGCCCCCGACTCCAGACAATCACTGGGTCAGAACCTTGGTTAATCTCTCTGGAATCCAAATCGGCTGCTGTTCTGGGTCAGAACCTTGGTTAATCTCTCTGGAATCCAAATCGGCTGCTGTTCTTCCTGTGGAAACACACAAACAGACCCCCGATTCCAGACAATTACTGGGTCAGGACCTTTCCATTGTCCTGTTAGAATATCTTTCCAAAGTACCTTGGGCTTATGTACATTTTTTGGACACATATGCCTTTCTGCAGCACTAAGTCCTGATGAATCCAAATTTAAAAAGTTTAGAGTAAAAAGCGTTATTTTAAGTTTATCTTTGGGGAATATATACCCCTTCCCAATTCCGTCTTTTTGCTTTAATAAGTACATTTTAATAGTTTGATGAGCTCTTTCAACTATGCCTTGTCCCTGTGGATTGTATGGGATTCCTGTTATATGAGTAATGCCAAATGATGAGCAAAATTGTTTAAAAGAAGTAGATGTATAACCAGGGGCATTATCTGTTTTTAACTGTTTTGGAATGCCCACAGTGGCAAAATTTTGTAAGCAATGAGCTATAACATCTTTAGTTTTTTCGCCGGCATGAAGGGAGCCCATCAAAAATCCAGAAGAAGTATCAACTGTAACATGCAAATATTTTAATTTTCCAAATTCTGGCAAGTGTGTGACGTCCATCTGCCAAATATGGTTAGGCATCAATCCTCTAGGATTGACTCCAAGATTAACTTGTGGTAAAAAGGTCACACAATTTTGACATTGTTTTATTATTTGTCTAGCTTGTTCCTTAGTTATTTTAAAACGCTTTTGTAAAGTATTAGCATTGACATGGAATCTTTCATGAAAATTTATAGCTTCTTCTAGTATAGAGAAAATATGTATGTCACGTGTAGTTTTATCTGCTAAATCATTGCCCAAACTAAGGGCTCCAGGCAATCCTGTATGTGCCCTGATATGTCCTATAAAGAATGGATCTTTTCTGTCCCAGATTAAACTTTGTATAGTGGAAAACAAAGAGAAAACAGTAGAAGAAGGGGAAATTCTACCAGCATCTTCAAGGGATACTATAGCATTAACTATATACTGGCTATCAGAAAATAAATTAAATACAGAATCTTTAAACATCACAAAAGTTTGTAATACTGCATTAAGCTCTACCTTTTGAGCTGATTGTTTGGGTACTAAAAATGTAAAAGTTTGATCAGGTGTAACTATTGCTGCTGTACCATTATTTGACCCATCAGTGAATATATTTGGAGCATTCATGATAGGTGTTTTTCTTGTCATTTTTGGAAAAATTACAGGATGCAATGACCAAAAAGACAATAAAGGATTAGATGGTAAGTGGTTATCAAATGAAACATTAGATTTGCACATTATTATTGCCCAAGTATTTAACTCATTAGCTAATTCATCAATTTGATTCATAGTATATGAAGTAATAATTTTATGGGGAGAAATTCCAAACACTGCCTTTGCTGTTTTTATTCCTTTGAGTATTAATTGTCCTACAGCCTCAGGATATCTAGTAAGAATAGTGTTAGGAGAATAAGATAAATGTATCCATAATAATGGACCTTCTTGCCAAAATACTCCTGTAGGAATATTTTTTGTTGGTAGTACAATAAATAATAAAGGCAAACTTATATCAATTCTATCCAAATGCATATTTTCCATATATGTTTCAATGATTTTTAATGCCTTTCTTGCTTCAAGCGTTAACATTCGGGGTGAATTTGGATCTGATGGACCTTTTAGGATATCAAATAAAGGTCCCAATTCTCCTGTTGGAATACCTAGATAAGGCCTTATCCAATTTATGTCTCCTAATAACTTTTGAAAGTCATTAAGTGATTTGAGTTGATCAACTCGTATTTGAATTTTTGGTGGACGGACCATGGTTGAGGATAATAGAACTCCTAAATAATTAATTGGAAAATTTAATTGTACTTTATCTATTGCTATCTCTAGATTATAATTTTTTAATAAGTTTGTAAGTGTGGCATAACATTCTAGCAATGTGTTTTTAGCTTTGTGTGCCAATAACACATCATCCATATAGTGAAATATTTGTAGTTCAGGATTTTGATTTCTAAGTGGCTGGATTACTTTGTTAACATAAATTTGACACATAGTTGGGCTGTTAGCCATCCCTTGAGGGAGTACTTTCCATTCATATCTCTGATCAGGACCTTCATGATTTAGTGCAGGGATAGTAAATGCAAAACGTGGACTATCCTCAGGATGAATTGGAATTGAAAAAAAACAATCTTTAATATCTATAACTAAAACATACCAAGTTTTTGGCAAAGCAGACAATTGAGGAATCCCCGATTGAGCAGGTCCCATAATGACCATTTCATTGTTAATGGCTCTTAAATCTTGCAGTAGTCTCCATTTACCAGATTTCTTTTTGATGACAAAAATGGGGGTATTATGGGGAGATACAGAAGGTTGTATATGTCCTTCCGCTAATTGTTGTTTGACCAGATCATGGGCTACTTGTGTCTTTTCTTTAGTCAAGGGCCACTGAGGAACCCATACTGGTCTTTCTGATTTCCATGTAATTTTTATTGTCTCAGTGGCCCTTTGTGAAAATCCAACCCATGTCTGTCTGTTCCTTGATCTATTTGTATTGGTGCTGCTATACATTGTTCTTGTCTTTCTAATCTTTTTCCTTTCCTAAAACCTTGTCTAGCCATAATAGTGGGTGCATTTTGATTGATATTATTTGTTAATGTCAAACCTAATTGATCTAAGACATCTCGTCCCCATAAATTTACGGGAAGATGATCCAATACATATGGCTGTATAGTTCCTTCACATCCTTCAGGATCCTTCCAATCTAATAGCATTGCACTTCTATCGGGATTAGTCGCCACTCCTAGGCCTCGAAGCGATTGAGTGGCTTGTTGTAATGGCCAATGTTTTGGCCATTCTTGACGAGAGATGATGCTAAGGTCTGCACCTGTATCCAGTAGCCCATTAAATTCATGTCCTTGAATATTTAGTTTTAGCATGGGGCGAGAATCTAAATTTAAAGAAAGCATAGCCCAATCTACACCTGTGGAGCCTAATCCCTTGGAACCTCTTTCTACAACATGACTGGAAAATTTATCATGTAGGCTTGGTATTATTAGTAACTGTGCTATTCTATCTCCTGGTGAAATTACTGATATACCCTTTGGAGAACTGGCTATAATTTTTATTTCACCTTCATAATTGGAATCAATTACCCCAGGACTTATCAAAAGTCCTTTTAGAGTAGAAGAGCTGCGTCCCAATAATAAGCCTACTGTTCCTTTGGGAAGAGGTCCTTTTACCCCTGTGGGAATGATTTGAACTCCCATCTCTGGAGTTAGTACTGATTTGGTGGAGGCGCAGATGTCCAACCCTGCGCTCCCTCTGGTTTGTCTGATGAGGGATCTGATGTGCTGGGCACTACCCTGATGGGGTTGCTGGGGTTGCTGGGTTCCTCCAGTGCTCCGTATATTTGTGGTTTGGGGCCCCGGAGCATTGGGGCCCCCTGTCCATTTTTTGGCAACGGAGCCCGATGCCTTTGTCCACGATATTGTGGATAAACACCTTGTCCTTGTTCGTTTTTTGATAATGGAGTACCCTCTATGGTGGTTTGAGGACGGTATTCATTAGCCCAATATAATGGAGTACCCTCTATGGTGGTTTGAGAACGGCATTCATTAGCCCAATGTCTCCCTCTACGGCATCGTGGGCAAATACCCGGTATTCTACTTGTTTGATACCTAGTTTTGTTAAACCCTCCTCCTATGGGGCAATTCCTTTTAAAATGTCCTGTTTGTTGACAATTGTAGCATGTTCTTGGCCTGGCATCTAAAGCCTGTTTTACTGCAGCTGCCACAATTTGCCCTTGTTCATTAATGTCTCTGGCATCTAAAACCTGTTTTACTGCAGCTGCCACAATTTGCCCTTGTTCATTAATGTCTCTGGCATCTAAAGCCTGTTTTACTGCAGCTGCCACAATTTGCCCTTGTTCATTAATGTCTCTGGCATCTAAAGCTTGTTTTACTGCAGCTGCCACAATTTGCCCTTGTTCATTAATGTCTCTACATAATTTAATATATGTGTTTAAATCTTCATGTTTCCATGGTCTAATGATATCTCTACACCAACGATTCGCTTGGTCATAAGCCAGTTGTTTTATAAATGGCATTGCTTGTTCTGTATTCCCAAAAACTCTGGTAGCTGTTTGAATAAGCCTATCTACAAATTCAGCGTAAGGTTCATTAGCTCCTTGTATTATCTTAGATAATTGACCTTGTAAACCTCCAGGTTCTTGTAAAGTCTTCCATGCCCTAACTGCATCTACAGCAATTTGTAAATATACACCAGGATCATATGCAAGTTGTTGCTGCCGATCCTCATAAGGTCCCTTTCCTAACAACATATCTAGATTTCTCTGAGGATAACCAGCTGCTGCATTTCGACTAGCCGTCTCCTTGCAAAATTCCTCATTGGCAATCTTCCATAACAGGTATTGTCCTCCATTTAGCACAGCTTTACACAAACTAGCCCAATCTGCTGGCGTCATGCTTAAGTTGGTAATGGATTCGACCAAGCTTACAGTGAAGGGTGCTTGAGGACCATAGGTTGTTACAGCCTCTTTTAGCTCCTTCACTGATTTGAAATTTAAACCCTGGTAAGTTCGCTGCCCTCCTACCTCAAATACAGGGCATACTTGAGATCCTGTCTCAGGATCCCAACTATCAACTGCGGGGGTTGGGAGTCTCTTAGCATATGGAGGTGGTGCTGTTGATTGGACACTTATGCCCTCTGGTGATAGAGTGCTGTTAGTAGCAGTCTCCTGTAGAGGTGGCGCTGTTGGTTGAACACTTACGCCCTCTGGTGATAGAATGCTGTTAGTAGCAGTCTCCTGTAGAGGCGGTGCTGTTGGTTGGACACTTACGCTCTCTAATAAAAGGGTCTTATTAGCAGTCACCTGTTTTAACTTTTCCCCTGATAGATTTTTCTGCTCTAAACTTCCTTCCTCTGTCTCACTATCTCGAAAGACCTTCTCTTTTACTTGAATCTTTTCCTCTTTCTGACTAGCTCGAGCTTTTACTTGAATCTTTTCCTCTGTCTGACTAACTTGAGAGACTTCCTCTTCTACTTGAATCAATATGTCTTCTTCTTCCTCTACCTCTGTCTGAACTGAAGGCTTTGGACTAAGCAAACTAGATACCAACGTCCACAATGACAATGTGCCAACTGGCAGAGTCCCTGGGTTGTTCTTTTCTATTCTTTTTAAATCTTCACCATGATGGTTCCATTGTGATATATCTAACAGCTCCTCCTTAAAAAGCCATGGGCTATATTCTTGTATTACATCAACGTATGCCCTGACTGCTCTTGATTTTACTGGGAAGCTTCCTTCCTCTAACAATTTACTTAACACTCTTTCGGTTTGTTTTTTACTAATTGCTGATCCCGTATTTCTACTATAATACAACCCAACAAGATGACGCCAAACAAAACCGAGACAGAATCCAATAAAAAGGGAACCACACAAAATCATTATAACAGCCTTTCTATCCTCCTGACATATGCATCCGTCCTTTCTCCCTATCTGTTCCTCAAACGCAAATAGTTTTTCCTCAGATGTGAGTGGTTTTTCTTCCCTCTTACTCATCTCCAGGGACAGGAAAGTTAAAACAAAAACGAAGCAAAACAAAAGAGGAGACTTAGAATGGCTCCCCATCCTCTCGCCCTGCCCTCAGGGGCGAGCAGTTTACTTACCCTCAGTTGCTCCCCGTGCGAGCCACCAAATGCCGAAGTCTGGCTTGGCACAAATCAGGAGCCACTTGTCAAAAAGAAACTAACTTTATTTTTAGAACTACAAACGCCAAACAAAACAGCTCCAGGGAAAAACCCTCAGAGCCCAACTGCCACCACCGGCTTCCACAAGCCTCTCTCCCCCACACCAGCCTCTCAACCTCCCACAATCCTCCTCCTCTTGAGGCCGATTGGCTGGGTTGCGTGGGCAGAGCCAAAGAAGTCACCCAATGAGCAGCTCCGTGGAGGAGCCAATCAGCTAGATGTTGCTGGGGCAGCTGTGAGCCAATCATCAGCTGGCAGTCTGAAGGGCAGGGAAACAGCCCAATGAACATCACCGCAGAGGAGCCAATCAGCTAGATGTTGCTGGGGCAGTCTGAAGCTTGCTGGCAGCTGGAAGTTTGCTGGGGCCCCTTTGGCTGTGGCTCTCAACACTACGGGCCATCGCTGAGTGCTTCTTTCATCAATACGCCATTGCTAGGCGTGAAATGGGCTATTTAGGATTTTAAGAGCCAAATGTAAATGTGCTTAATGAGCCTCAAGGGAGCTGTGGCATGGCCAGGGAAAAAAGGCTTTTAGCAGCAGATGCAGACAAAAGTATTGGATTTCAGTCTCTGGGTCTCCTGAAAATTCAAAGACAAAGAAAATGGAGATGCTGGCCCCTCTTAGGGTAAGAGTCAGTCAAAACCTAAAACCAGAGCAACTGGAGTCTCCTGATATTTTTCTCTTTGGTAAAGAATTCCACAAACAGTGGGGGCACATGTGGAACATAATTATTTGTTACAGTAATACAAAGCCCCTGGTACTGTTAGTTGTACCCTAAAGGAGCACAGGAAGCCAGAGGGGAGAGGAGATCTTTGCAGTAGTTTAAAGGTTCTGAGCAGTGATTTTGCAAATTTTTATATGTAACTTTAAAAACTCAATGTGAGTATTCAAAATCTGCCTGAATTCTCCTTTTGGCTCTGTCAAAACAACATTCTTTGTGTCTTTACTAGTAAATATGAAGGCTAGTTCAGGCATCTCAGTGCATTAGAAATCTGTTGAATGTCTCAAATTTACTCTGCTGTAGCTCGAGGCTGGAGTCTGGGAGACTTCCTGCCTCTGACAACTGTTTTATGCCTTACCCGGGTTGGGCCAGCTCTTCTTTAGTATGTTAAAAGTGGCATGTTTCTGAATATAACAATGCTGATACTTGATCCTGGCAGAAAAAGAAGTGAAAAATAACTCATAATTTTTTTTTTTTTCTTAAGGCTTTAGGCAAGTCAGTAACTCTGGGCAATCCTTATGGTTTACATTCTGCAACAGCTGAGCTTCCAGCATGCTGGTCTCCTGGGAGAAGGAGGGAGGCAGGGTCACCCACACTGTTTGCCTCGAAACCCACGCTCCAGTGCTCTGGTTTGGAAACTCGAGGTTGGCTGTGTCCACGAGCAGCCTACGATCTGCCACCGTCAGCACCGTCAGTATTCCTCTTCCCCAGTTTTTATGCCCTTCTTGGTCTATTTGTATACCTGTGAGTCCTCCACTGGCTGGTAAGCTCTAGGAAAATAGGCACAGAGTTCTTTTATTTCTCAGAGCACTGAACACAGAATTTTGCACACAGAAAACACTAGATAGATACTTGCTAAATAATTTTTTAAAGGTAGTACATTTTTGTCCTTTTGATAAGTTTCTATTCTCTTGACAAGTCTGGCTAAATTTATACTCGAGTCACTACTATGTGACATCTCACTTAAATTTTATGTGCTTATAAGCCTAAATCCTATTTTTTTTTAAAAAATATTCAACCAGAGGAATATTGGATTTTATGCCCTTGAATAAATCACTTAAACTTTGGTGTCTCAATTTTTCTATCTTTTAAAAGGGTCAAGGGTTATTCTGAGGTATAAAAACAAACGAATGAGAATGATAGAGAATGACTAATATAGTGTTCTTTTGTTTTCTAATATAGTGTTGACTCACTTTAGGCAAGTTACTTGACCTCTCTGAGCATCAATTTCCTTCTCTATAAGTCAGGGGTGGGGCTTAATTTTCAGAGTTGCAGTGAAGATAGATGACATTCAACAAGATGATGTATACATAGATTTTGGAACTATGCTTATACTTATAGTGTCCAATAAACTCCATTGAAGAGGATCGACTTGCTTTTGAGAAAACATGTAGAGAACTGAAACTTAACAAACAAACAAACAAGACACAAACATCCTCTGGTGTGGAGAGGGGAACAGATATCTGGGTCTTGGGAGAAGAGGCTACAGATCTTGTTCCCTGTCTGTATCCACAAGGGAAAGCACAATCTCAGTGGAAATGGACAATGGTTGCTAGAGGGGTAGGTTATAGGCCTGGGGTACTGGCCTTGACCAATTTTCCCAGACCTCAAATGCATCTCAGGATACCCAGAGTGGTAATCCGGAGAGACTTTTTGGGGTATAAAAGAGGCCATCTCAGCCCTAACTGGATACTGACCCCAAGGGCTCAGAGTGCCTTGGAGCTCTGAAAGACCCCAGATTTCAGCTCAACATGGGGGCCCTCAGAATGCTGAATTTTATTTCTTACCACCCAGCCAGGATTGGGGGTGTGAAAATTAAGTTGTTTTACAGAAAATAAAGATATGTGATATTTCTCACATACTTACTATTTATACCATTAAAAATATTAAGTCTGCCACAGAATTTCACTGAGGTGTTGACTTTATTTCACAATATTTGAGGACTTCGAGGAAGAGTGAATTTTTTAAAATAATATATTGTTAAATCCTTTCTGATTACAGATTTGGAAAGTTTATAAAGTACCTTCTTCAATTTTTTTTTTTACAAAAATTTTTAATATCCAGTTACAAGGGACTGAATGTGTTTCCCTAAAACCCATATGTTGAAGTTCTAATCCTAATGGATTGGTACTAGGAGGTGAGGCCTATGGGAGGTGACTAAGTTTAG
Organism: Ictidomys tridecemlineatus; assembly: GCF_052094955.1. Taxonomy (NCBI): domain Eukaryota; kingdom Metazoa; phylum Chordata; class Mammalia; order Rodentia; family Sciuridae; genus Ictidomys; species Ictidomys tridecemlineatus. The sequence continues at coordinate 119,073,184 of NC_135483.1, read as the reverse complement.
ATAAGGTCATGAGGGTGGAGCCTTCGTGAGTGATATCAATGCAGTTGTAAGAAGAGAAATGAGGGAGATGATCTCTCTCTGCACCATCTTCGGATAACAGTTCTGTAAATTGGAAGAGGGCCCTACCAGGAACCAGACCTGCCTGGATTTCTAGTCTCCATAACTGTGAGAAATGAATTTCTGCTACTTAACCCACCTAGGATATGGTATTTTCATATCAGCCTGATATGACTAAGACACCTTGACTCTCTATAAATTTATGACTTTTACCCTCTTAGCTGGCATGGCCTTTTCAAATCATGTGTGAAGTTAGAATAACATGCATGTTGATGTGAGCAAACAGACACGGATCATGGATATAATAAGATCTAATATGACATCCTGAATCATTATATGTCTTCAAGAAACATTTGTGAATGAATGGATTCAGGAATAAGTTCTGACAAATATTTAGAATTACTGACAGAAATGTAAATTTTATTCTCCTTTGCTTTAAAAGTGTTAGTAAACTATGTTGTATTCTCATCCTTAGAAGATTAGTTGTTAGTGAATGGAATATATGTCAATTCTTCATTAGCAGAATATGTGGTTAATCAAAATAAATATTCCATTTCCTGACCACACAGAGTAGCAGAAAATTTGAAGAATTAGGTGACATCGTTTGTAGGTGTCTCAATACCTTATAAGGTAAAGGCAGCATTGCCTTTACATGAAATTGAATGGAGAAAGAAAGCTTTATTTTCCTCTTTTAAAAATTATTATTTGTGATAGTTAAATTATACTTATATACATTTATGCGGTATTATGAGATGTTTGGATGTATGTATGCAACATAGGATGATTTAACATATCATCAGCTTACTCACTTTTCATTTTTATGGTGAGATATTTACTCTTTGTTAATTATAATAATACAACACATTATTATTGATCATATATTGATCATTTTGCTGTGCAATAAAGCTCAAAACCTATTTCTCCTGTATATTGGAAACTTTGTACCTTTTGACCAACAACACCCCATTCCTTCCTCCTCACCCTCTCCAGCTTCTGGCAGCCATTATTCTACTCTACTTTTGTGAAAGATTCCACACATAAGTGAGATCACCCAGTACTTGTCTAACTGTGCCTGGCTTATTCCATTTAGTGTAAAGCCCTTCATATTTACTCATGTTTTTTTCAAAGATGGAATTTCCCCATTTTGGATGAATAATAGTTTGTTGCCTACTTGTTCATTGGGGATCATTTCAGTCAATTCCCTATATTGGCTATTATTATTGAACACAGGAGAGCAGATGTCCCTTAATGTATTTATTTCAATGACTTTGAACACATGCTCAGAAGTGGTAATACTGGATCAGATGATAGTTTTTTGAGAAAACTTCATACCATTTTTTCATAATAACTATATCAATTTTCATCCACACCAACAGTATACATAAATTGTCTTTTCTTTCCATCCTTGAAAACACTTGTTATCTTTCATCTTTTTTTTTTGAAGTCCATTCTAATGGGTACAAGGTGGTACCCCATTGTGGTTTCAATTTGCATTTCCCTAATGATGAGTGATGCCAAACATTTTTTTGTGTGTGGGTTGGATATTTGTGTATTTTCTTTTGAGAAACTTCTTTTCCTGTTTTTTTGCCCATGCTTTGGGTTATTTGTGTTTTTGTTAGTGAGTTATTTGAGTGTCTCACGCATTTTGGGTACTAACCGATAATCAGATATGTGGTTTGCAAAACCTCTTATTAATCTTATTTCTCCTTCTGCAGCTTGTTTTTGGTGAGGATTTTACTTTTCATATAGCCCCGGGGTGACAGAGGTTCTTTAATATAGCAACCTATCTCTGCTCTCCACTCTCCAATTGCCTTGTATCAGACTTACATTCCAAACTGCTCACTGCTGCTTTAGATATAATGATAAAAAACTGGAACTAAAACTACATATCCAAGCAAAAATGAGATATTCCCAAAAAGGGTATCAGGCAGCTTTGTAGATATTTTCAAAAAAATTTTTTTAATAATCTAAGAAGTTGTTAATGTCATCAAGTCAAATAAGAAAATATGAAGTAGCTTGTGTGTGTGGTCTATGGGCAGGTCAGAGTAGGCCTTGGAGCATAAAGAGGAGTCACAGGCTGAGCATACTTCCAAACTTTCTGGGTTAATATGTTTTCTTTATGTGGAATTTTTGAAAAATATTGGGTGGTAGGGATTCCAAGCTCACACCTTTTTCTACAGACACCTGGAATGCAGTCTTTCTATGGTGCTGATTAGATGTCAAGTGTTATTTTCCAAGTTAGAGCCAAGGCAGGATTGGTTGACATTCTCATTGGAAAATTAAGGGGCCTTACTTGGATACATGCTTAAATAAAAGACCCTCTTAGCTTGGCTTAGAGTTGTATCAAAAGTGTCTATAGGTGGGGCCAAGAATCTCTTTGGAAAATAGTTTGAGACTTCTTTTAACCCAGAGGTAAATGATCAAAGAAGCAAACTATAAAATTTCTCAGCAGTAATCATGGTTATCTTTTAGTGTTGGAGTTGTGGGTTGTTTTAATCTTCTTTTTGGTACTTTTATTTTCTAATTTTTCAGCAATGAGCATGCATTAGTCTTATTATTAAAAAAAAATAACAATAAAACCTCCAATCCACTTGTATGCCCAGCCCTCATTGGTCTGAATGGCCAAAATGAGGTTACATTTTATTAACATGAAAATTAACGTGACTTTGCCCCCACCTGCTTGTGAGGAAAGAAAGGCTACTAGAACTGCTTTCTGAGTGTCTCTGAGTCTTCTGATATTTTCTTCCTGTGCACAGCCATCTTCCATTCTGATCTTGTTATACCACAGTGCACCAGGGCAGTGTTCTTCCAGTGCCACTGGTTTCTCTTGGGTGGTGTCCCTGAGCTGTCTGATGGCTGATTCAAGGAAAAGATGTTACTGCTTCCCTCAGTATGTCCTAGGATCATCCCTCAAATTTCATAAAAGCACAGCTGAGGCTAATGGAATAGGAAATTTCAGAAGACTTTACTAAAGCCATGAAGCAATGAATGGAAATATTTCTAGATGTTACCTTCTAATACAACAATATGACTATATAGTACGGCCATCCAAAGCCCACAGCTCCAGGACTACCCTCAGAAGCTTCTTCCCCTACCCATGATTCCTAGAACACAGGAATCCTGGTGTTCTCTAGCCTTGGAGTTCACATGCATAGGCATCTCTAAGGGAATAGTGCTTCTTCCTTCCAGACTGAGATTCCCTTCCTGGGGCCTCATTTCTAGTCTCTAACAGAACCTTCCTAGGATAACTGACAAAGAAAATATCTGCTCCCTTGGCAAAAACCCTAAACCCCTGCTTTTAAAGAAGTGTGGCTGAGTCCTCCATTGCCAGCAGAAAAAATTACTATACGTTGGCTGAACATCAATTCTTCGGAGATTTTAGTCTATGAGTTCTACATAATAAGAAATCAATGGTTCAGTCCAGTTTTCTCTTAGATTTTCCAGTCCCATTCTTTTCTATGGTCTCTCATCCACTGTGAGGTCAAGGCCAGGCCAATGGCTGACCTTTCTCTCTTCCTCCTCAACTTGGTTCAGATCTGAGGTGCAACACACACACACACACACACACACACACACATACACACACACACATGTGTATGCATGCTCACACATCTCCATAAGAGCAAGTTCAGGTTCTCTGTCAGACAGAATAGGAAACACAACACTTCCCTGAAAGAAATAAAGTTGAAGAATCTGGCTAGAACCCATACCCCATGGGTTTCTGTTTGTTTCCATTACCAAACAGAACACTTATTTTCTCAGTTGAAAACACCTGCACTCAGTTTACTTCACAGTTTTTTCCCAGTAACAATAATGGGTAGGGCCTGCCTTTCCATTTCTGTCACGAAAGGGGCCCACTTGAAGCAATTATCCCAAATCAAAGGAAAGTCTACTCCAAAGGTGAATTCAGTTCCCTACTTCTTTTGAAAGATAATTACTTTGGTTTGGAACTGGCAGTCTTCCAGGCCCTAAAAATTAAAAAAAAAAATTAAAAAGAGAGTAGACTTTTAATTTAATTTGGACACTGTTTTACACAACGTGTTATTTATGAAATTAAGTTGACTTTTCATGTGACATGTTTCTGTGGGGCTTACTTTCTGCTGTAACTAACCCCTGACAAAAGTATGCTCAGGAATGCAGCAGTGATAATGATGGCTCACTCTTCTCTCCCCTCTCCTCTCTCCTCAGGTATTCTGGGCAACTTAGAAGTCGCCCTTCAGTGCTCTTGTCCAGTGAATGGACTGGTATGGAGGCATCTGGTCCAGCACCAGCATACTCTTGCAGGCACGGAGGTGGAGGTGGAGGTGGAGGAGTGCAGCTCACACAGGGCTCTGCTGACCAGTGAATTCTTACTGCCAGCATGGTCAGCCCAGGAGCTGGACATGAAGCCTGTGAGAGTCAGTGTTCTTTGATTCCTGCTCAGTGCTCCATAGGGCTTCCATGATCCAGGAGAGGAGAGAAAAATGTTGGAGAGAGAGCAGCGGAGAAAAGATTCCATAAGAAGATGTTGTGCGAAAAGATGATTCCTTTAGAGAAAGGAAAGCTAAGAAGAGCTTGTTAGCTATTGAGTTTAAATTACGGTAAAGTTGGTTACCACGTGAGTTTATTATTGCAGGCATGTAGACGTATAACTAACAAAAATGAACTTGTATTACCTAAGAATGATGTTAAGAAATCACTGATAAGAAAAGTGATTTGGCCCAGCAGCTCGGAAGACTGAGGCAGGAGGAGCATGATTTCAAAACGAGCCTCAGCAAAAGCAAGGTGCTAAGCAATTCAGTGAGACCCTGTCTGTAAATAAAATACAAAATAGTTGGGAATGTGGATCAGTGGTAATGTACCCCTGCACACACATACACACAAAAAAAAAAAAAAAGAAGAAGAAGAAGAAGAAAGATGGTTTGGTATCACAAGAAGGTATGCCTTCCTTTCCACAGTCCTCTGTCCTACCATAGCTAAGCCAATTTCTCTGGTTTGATATCTAACCTCAACCTACCTACTACCTCTTGCCTCTTAATCAACTTTATCATTTATTTCTCTTTTTATACTCTTCACCCTAGCCTGGATGGCAATTTTGTTACAAGAAGCATATAATTACATCTGTACCCAACTTTTATGGCTTTCTTTCCTCCTACAACTATCCAAAAATGTGCACCCTTCAAGGGCCAGCTTACCACCCCGCCCCCAAGCCAACAAAGCTGTGTGATCTAAGCATCATAGTGCTTGCCTTAGCATACACTTATGCATGGTAACTCTCCTTCCTTGCATGACTGTAGACTGTTTAATGTGTACAAGTCATTTGTCATCTACAATTTTGCATTATTAGGTTTTGCTTTGTATGCATTCAGTCATTCAGTAAACATTTGCTGAAAATCTGCTTTAGTCCAGACACTGTGCCTAGCACTGGTAACAGGAAGAAGAGCCCTCCTTTTATCTGATCTCAAGGAGGGCTTGTGTCAGTGGAGAAAACAGATGCTTCACAGAACTCTTCAATTTGGCATGTGCTTTAAGAGAGCTGTGAGGTGAGTGCTGTACTAATCTTAGAGGAGGAAACATCTAACTCTAACAGGAAAGGCTTTTCAGGGTCCAGGCTGGATCTTATAGGATGCCTTGAACATCCCAGGCGGAGAAAGAGGGAGGATACTCCAGGAAAAGGGAGCAAGATGTGCACAGGCAAAGTCCTAAGGGGGCCTGATGTTTTTGACTATTAAACTAAGTAATGGGGCTGAAGCATATGCAGTGTGGATGTGGTTTGGAGGTAGAAAAAAAAAGATTAAAATGATAGCTTGGGGCCAGCTTGCCAGGTCTTTATCTGCTATCTGGAGTTAAGAAGTTTGAACATTTTGTTTTCAAAGTGCTGAAATTTATAAGAGAAGAACTAACATAGACCTATTCGATAGGAGGAGAATTCTAGTATGGATGTGGGTGGGAAAGCTAGTTAGAGACTGAACGGTGGCTGAGATACAGAGAAGAGTCTGAATTCTGGAAAATAAGGAAAGACGAGAACCTTCTGTAGATATGCTAATAAATTCAGTTAAATTGTACATACCAGGAGAAGATGTCTAGTAAACAAACAGAAATAAGGACTTACCTTAGAATGGAAATCTCTGCCTTATATGGACAAGGAGGAGGTCATGGAAACCATGACATCACAGGATAGATAAGAGTACATTTGGGAATGTAAATAGCCAGGAGGGAAGATGGCTCAGAGGACAGATTGGAACAAGATCTCTGATGGGGCAGAAGGGCTTGGAATCCAGTAACTGGGTAGAAGGACCAAATTTGGGGAAAGGTAAGAATCTATGACCTAGAGTACCCAGCTTAAGCAATTTGAGGATAAGGACTATTTCTTTTTTATATATATATTCTTATTCTTTATTGCTCATAACACTGCCTTATACTTAATAGGTCCACAGTAAATCACAGTAAATTTCTTTCCATTCATAATCACTTATATTTTAGGGTGTAGAACTCACCTGTTTTTCTTAAACTTCATCTGTTTCTTCACAGAACCAATGTTGAGTAGATTTATTCTGTAACACTTATTTCATAAACACCAATCATTACGTAGTTTCATGTTGTGAGTTTTTTTTTTTTTTTTTTTTTTGGTTTCTAGGGAATTAGCTGCTAGACACTTGCTTCCATTTAAATGTGGTCCACTCATACCAACATTAGCAGCACAAAGGAGCTAACACATGGGAGCTAACTAGAAGTCCAGAATTGTGAGCCCCACTCCAGACCTACCAAACCAGAATCTGCATTCTAACAGACGTGAGAGTGATCTAGGTGCACATGACAGTTTGAGAAGCACTACACTATTTAAATCCTTTCCTGTTCGTGCTCTTTGTGTGTTCTCTATTTTTTTATTAGGATCTCAAAGTGGCTCCCACAGAGACATTTGCTGCTTCCATGAACTGTTGCACCTTGACAAAGTTTGATATGCTGAATTTTGTAAAAAATTAAAAAAACAAAACAAAACAAAACAAAAAAACAGGTGAGGCTGTACTTACTCTACTAGGATTCTTCATGTCAATATGAAAACTAAAAGATTCATAATAGGTTCAACTTGGGCTGAGGGTATAGCTCAGTGGTAGAGCACGTGCCTGGTATACAAGGCCCTGGATTTGATCCCCAGCACTGCCAAAACAAACAAAATAATGTAATATATTCATTTTGTAATCACAGAAAGAAAACCAACACAGGTATTTTTAAAATATTATGTTGCATAGAATCGCAAGAGTTTGCATTTAGTGTAACTTAGATATTCTCAGTTGAGTGTCTAATTGTTATCTAGTAAATCCGCTTTGTTGCTATTTTCTCTCCACTGACATATAACTTGCAAAATTGCCAGTTCTACCATTATGATGTGAAGAGTACATCAAAAGCAAAAGAGAAGGGCAAACTTCCCCTGAAGAGCTAGAATTCCAACTAAAAGAGGAAGCAAAAATATTGGAAGGGCTAAATCTAGGGATGCATGCACCTTCCGTTCCCATTGCTTTTTACACAAGAACATTTGGCTCAGTTTCTAGTGGGCACAATGACTGCCAGGTTTTTGCTTGTTCAATTGACCTTTATTACTTTGCTTCCAGCTTTTAAAATATTTGCAACCCAGGAAGAACTTGTGTAATTCTGGGTAATGATAGATGAATGTAAATAGCTTTTGAAAATAGTCTGTTAGAAATGATGGATTCAATATTTCTTCTGGTACTTTGATTTACGTTATCACTTATGTACAATAACTGCTAGACTTAGTTGTAAGAAAATGGAGAAAATTGTCTTTTATCAAAATTGCATATGTTTCTAGAGTCCCAACAGTAACCCGTTGGTAGATGGATCTTGACAATGTCCTACATGACTGGCTTTTCTACTTCATTGGTACATTCGTTTTCAACAAAGGAGTTGAATATCCTCCTATTGGATTAAAATTTGTCTTGAAAAGTAAAAGCCAATTATGCTGAACATGTAATTTCAAACCTGAGTGAAAAACATCTGAACACTGGGTGTTCATCTTTCTAACAAGCTTAGCAGATGGATGGGAAGTGATGTTTGCTGTTTATTTCCTCAACATATCAATATGTGAGGATGTGGTGCAAAATATGGTTTTCCTGCAAATGAGCAAAACCATGCCAGAGGAGTACAAGCAGTGTGTTTGTGCTCTGAAAGAACTTTAGAAATTGGAGGGCCACTAAGACTTAAAATCTGCCCAATGCTTTTTGCTCATCAAAATCTTAGAAGGGTTGTGATCAGGGTTGAAAAGATGCAATTGTTTCTGCTACTCATCTAACCATTTCAAGAGCACTTAAAGAGTCCTTTCAGGCAGGAAACACAAGGACAACTGAAAAGCTATCTGCATTCATGGCCTTTGAATTTAAAAAAAGAAACTGTAAATCTAAGCCACCCAAAGAGGCAGTGCGTGTTGTGTGATTTTTCCAGATTTTCAGCATGTATGTTTGTGACTGATGACCTTTTTTCAGCTGTCAATCATTTAAGAATTGACCCACAATCACAGTAGTTTAATGGTCCATTGGCATTACTTGAGAATAGTTATGGAATTCGTCATAGCACCAGTGTTTTTTGTGAGACTTATCCCCATTAATCAAGGAAAGTATAAGGAAGGAGAAAATCAGCATGTGAAATACAGAGAATTATCTTTTTTTTTTTTAGGTTAAGTAAAACCCTCTTGACTCTTTTTGGTTAAATTCTTGGTGCTATTCCAAAGCCTTTATTTTTCCTTGTTAATTAGTGTTTTTCATTGGCTCCTGTTCTTATAGTATTGATTGCGGGTTGCCTACATTTCCTAGAAAATAATAAAAACTCCTCCAGGCCAAATGAAAATTATCTTATCATCCTAAAGAGAATAATGAAGTGGCTCAAATGTTGAAAGATTCATGTTTCTATAGGTCAAGGTTAGACATTTATCGTCATCCTCCTGCTACTAGTGACCTATAAAATTTTAATCCATGCTTGGGGCTGAGAAAATCAGATGCCTTGGATGCTCATTGTATAGGTTATTCTTGGTCAGATATTTCCATCATCTTTATGCCTCTGAGATGGAAGTTGGAATAATCTAAGTCACTGACACAGAGAGAAATGTTTTTATCTCAGTTCCTGAGTTGAGAGCGACACCTTTAAACTGAGAAGTGGCAAGTGTGAAACTTTGCCCCAAGAACTGGAATTGGTCTTATGCTGATTGGCTAGGAAACCTGACCCTGGGGCTGAAGAGACAGCCCAATGAGAGCTTGTTTTTCTAAACTGTATGTAAAATATTCTATAATTTCTCAAAGAGAGTTCATAGGATCATGTTATGCTGTTGAAGCGGATGGCACAGAGGCACCTGATCTTTGCAAGACTTTAAACATCTCTAAAAGACTTCTTTTGTGGCTTCTTTTCGCCACCTGTTGAACTGTTCTTCACAAAAAGACTAATTTTTAGAAAGAAATCCTGCAAACTGAGTGTGAGGCTGTGTGTCATCATGGGTAGAAGACTGCATTGCTTGTTAGGAAATCTGGGTTCTAGGCGCCCGAATCCTTCTTTTTTGTACTTGTGCAGCTTGGACAGTTCATTGGACTTTCCTGACCTTCATTTTTGACATTTGGGTCATGGAGGTTGAATTACTTGTCCTCTCTATAACGTTCTCCCTTGTTGTTTAAATCATGTGACTTCTCCAATTTTCTTCTTGGTGAGAAATACAAAAAGGCTAACTGTGGATATAGATACTTATTTTAGGCAAAGTAATAAGGAGGAAAATTTCAGTGCATTATAAAACATGTGGTATTGAATGCTTTGTAATAAAACCCAGAGCAGGGAGGAGCTACTGGGCCTAAGTATGACAGGACCACAGTTATTATTTCACAAGAAATTGGGTCACAGTCATGTAAATGGGAAAAACAAGAGTTTATGTAGCTCAGATAGGTGGTATTTGGAAAGAAACAAACCACATGCTGGCAAGATGTATTATTAGATGACTTAGAAGAAAACCAGCCACAATTAATATGAAATCACATTGCTGTTGCCTGGGTCACAGGTCTTAATGTTGGACCAGTTTTTAATGAAGCCAGCAGAATGGAGATGAAAGCCTAGTATGTGAAGCTGATCAATTTATAAAATAAAGAACAAACCAAGAGTGTAGAATATGTACAGCTATCCAAGCTGGATAACAACTAGTTAGTGTTTTGGAATTTCCTCCTTCCAAATGGAACCAGAGGCACATGTTGCAGGGCAGACCTGAGGAGGCAGGGACATGCATTATACGAATTTTGCCCAAGAATTTCTACCTCCCTCATCCTTGGCTCCCATGTGTCTCTTTCAGTGATAATCACATTTTGAAATACAAAATGCAAATTATATAATTGAGCCATATGATAACTGCAGAAGGTAGCTTAAAATCATAAAAAATTAATGCATCAGAGACCCTCATCTTATCATTGATCTTCAGGGAAAAGCTGTGCAATGGGTTAGTATTTATTTTCTACTCCTGCCCAGGAACCACATCCAGGCAAAACAATCTTAGATTCAAAATCATATATTTAAAAGAAAAATGGTAAGGGAGGAGCCGAGTTGGGGCAGGCTAGAGAAGTAAGCATTGGGGATGGGGTGGAGGGTCTATTTAATTATGTTCCTATACTTTGAATTTTAAACAGTATTCTTCACATATGGCTTGAGAACATATTAAATTTCCATCAGGTAGGATAGTTGTTATTGACACCAGTAATATGAATTCATCAGTATTAAACTTTAATCCTAATGGAGTATGGTAGCACACACCTTAACACAGCAGCTCAGGAAGCTGAGGAAGGAGGATCGAAAGTTCAAAGCAGTCCTCAGCAACTCAGCAAGACCCTGTCTCTAAACAAAAAAAAATAATCCAAAAATAATCTAGGAATGTGGCTCAGTGGTTAAGTGCCCCTGGGTTCAATCCCGGGAACCAAAAATCCTCACATACACACACACATACACACACACACACACACACACAAAATTTAATCCTATAAGTAAGTGATAAGTAAGTGATACTGTTAGAGGCTAGCTTATTTATAAATTTTTTTCAGCTCTTAGACAAGTAGCAGTGGATGAAGAATAGGTCAGGAGACCTAGTCAGAAAACTCTCTGGATGCCACTTTTTGCATCTAACAGTAACATGTGCTCCCGATAATTTTGGGAATTTGTGAGGATTAAGAAAGAAGATAGACATTAGACTGCTGCAAAGGCCAAGAGTCTGATGGTGAGAATCTGCCAACTTTTTAATGACCTTTCTTTCAATATAGGCTTCATGTTTTAAATTATTTTGCTCTTTCAAACTAACCTCTTTATTTAAAGTATTCATTAATTCCTAGGTTCTTTTTGGTCATCAAAGACCTACGTAATTGCTGACCAGAGTATCTGAGTTGTAAATTATTATTTACTTTCTCTAAAGCAAAATAGTTAACCAACTAACCAATAAAGATAGCCTTTAAAAATGTTGACTCATTATACTAAAATTGTTAGTTTGTGCTATTAAAAATATTGAGGATTATTTTGCAAACATTATTAGTAGGTTTGTAGATTTTTTTGGAACAGGAAGGATAATAGTTTTTAATATCCATCATGGATTTATCTTCATATATATGTGTGCATGTGCATGTGCTTATATAGTGTGAAGCTCTTAAAAGAAACCATACAATGAAACCTCCATAAATAAGCTAACTAGAATATTTCTGATATGGTTGAAGAACACTTTCTCATTATGTCTTACCATTGCCACTTAATGGCTCTTAAGCTGCCTCAACAAAACTCTTGGGGGCTGGGGAATGTAGTTTGAGATTTATTGGGCTGGTAGTTAAAACATGGAGAATGGCGTTTGGAGAACTCCGTGGTACTGTATCCTCAGCCATCCTCTCATGTATAGATATCAGGTAAAAGAGAGTAGGAAATGGGTTGAAAAACAGTTTCCCTTTATTTATCCACTGTGAACCATTTATATGTCACTCACGAACCAGGGAGTTTGACTCTCTTCCCCACCCCACTGCAGATGGAGAAGATGCTAGTCTGTGACTATGCTTGATGGCTCTGCGTTAGGTCATTATATGCAGGGAACAAGAACATACTGGCTTACACTAAGAGTTCTATATCTCATGGACTTGTGGAATTAAAAAGAAAAATGGGAGACTAATATGGCTTTCTAATGTTTCATCTTGTTAAAAAGTGATACTAACAGAGCAACTATTAAAGGGTACTTTAAAAAGCTTTGATATTTCATTAAAAAAAGACATAATAGCAAAATTTTCTAAGACCATGGACTTAGAATTATTCAAGAGTCAATATTGTTAACTACAATTAAGCATAAAGGAAAGAAATTTTGCTTTTGGAAGAAAACTGAGGATTCAACCCCAGACCTGCTGTCATTTTTCATATGACACTGGTCAAGATAACTAATCTTTCCTAGCCTTTTCTGCAAAATATGTATGCAAACATGTATCCATGTGTTATTAGCCTGCAACCAGTGAATAGGTGCTTCCTGCCTATAGTGTTTGATACATCATAGGTGTTCAACAAATACTTATTCCCTCACTTCGGCACATCTTTCTTCCACTTATCTCAGATGATTGTTTTGATAGTCAAATAAGAAAATAACAGTAAAATGTTGGTGAAGCAGAGAAATCGCTACTAAAACTAGGAGTTCATGAGACATAAGGTGCTTTGCTTTAAGCACACACATTTTTATTTTCACAGGACGTATGGATAACCCTCACTATTATACAGGAAACAAACCGAGGGCCTTTTTCTTACTCCTTGAGGTCTCTCATGGCCTTTGGATGAAACTGTATATAAACTATAGATTTAAAAATGTAAATTCTATATGTGTATATTGTGTTTCTTTTGAATGTTTAAAAACAAAGAACATTAACCAGCCAACTTGCAGACTTTCCTGAATATGAAACTCTATGGGATGTTGTTATAAAGTCCTTTGGAGTTGTAAAGTGTTTGGAGTTACATTGCACTAAGTGCTGTTGCATTAAATCTCACTGAGCTGTTAAGGTGTTTTATAATGGGATGTAAATATTTATGACCTGTTTGAGAATAACCAAAGAAAAGTGCTTTTCATTATTTTACTTCATATCCTATTAGCCAGATATATCTTTTTAGTGTTTCAACTCTTTCTTGACTTGAGAAAGTAATGTCATCTTCTGAGCAATAGATGGTTGAGAAGAAATTTCACTACTTGTTACTGAGTCAAATTTCCCAGGAGCTGCTTTGCCCTATGGAATGCCTGATAAGCATAGACTCTGTTTTCACTATATTCTATCAGTACCGAGGAGAGCCTTAAAAATTCTACTACAGGTACACCATGAACAATAATCCTGCACAGCTAACAGAATACTCTAACTTTCTGCAGAGAAACCTGGGAGTATCACATTCTAAACCTGGTATAGATGCTTTCCAATGCATTTTTCAGTTGATGAAAATTGATTTGTACTTTCAATTCTTTTCCTTTAAAGAAATTTTGAAAAACAATCACATATGTTTCTTGAAGAAAAACATTCTGACTTTAGGACTCCATTATGGTTCTGACGTTTTCATTCATCCCCCACCCCATCCACACACAAACACACACATGCATACATACACCACACACCCCACACCCCACCATGCATATTTCTAAGTCTGTTATAAAAACTGGAGGGAGTTCATTTAACCAAATTTAAGTTATTTCTCATCACTAAAGGAAATAAGTCTAGAAGACAACTTTTTATTAAGACAATGAGAAAAGTAAATGTTTATTCATGATCATATACCATCCTTGAAAACATCTAGTTATAGAACACAGGAAAGGTTAAATCTTCAAAAATAACCACTTTGTTCTCAAATCTGTCACTATAGTTTTTGTCAGATAAGTTTAAATCCTGGTAATTGGTTTATGCCAAAGGACAGAGGACAGTCATTTCAAAGCTTTCCTGTTCACAGGCTATTAAATTGCCAGAAATAACAATCACAACAAAGTGACACATAATTTAGAAGGAAGGTAATACATACTTCTAATCAGAACCACCACCACCACCATAACAAGTATGGAAATGCCAGCACAGTGTTGAGCCTGACAGTGGACACAAATAAACAGCAACTGCTTGACAAAGACAGCTGTGAGTGATCTGTGTCCCCTCACATTCCCCCCACCTCATAAAAAAGGTATTTTCATTGGAAATATGGTTACAGATGTAAGTCACTGATTTCTTGTAAGACCATGACGGCTCCATAATAAATATCAAATTGGTCCATTTTAGATGTGTAAAAGGATTCTTTCAGATATGAAGACTTGAGAGCAACTGTGAAGCTGCCTTCATTTGTATCCTTTGAAATATAAAGCGGGGATCTTAGACCACCAAGAACTGCAAGGCATGCCAACTGATGTTTATAACAACTTAGCCTTCCTGTTCTTCATATCTGATTTTATTAAATCTCTGTCAAAGAGTATATTTAACTTTGATGTGTCCAACAGGAATTCATTGTCTTTAACTTTTCTTCTTCTTTTTTTTTTTTTAAACAGGCAGGTAGTGAAAAGAATTATTTGCATGTTGAATTTATACCTCAGGGTATCCCTACAAAAGAGAGAGTTCTAAAATTATTATTGGGGTGGGATTTCCTTTTCTTATAATAAATTCCATAAGAAAAGGTAGAGATATAAAAATGGTGGTTCTGACGGATGGAAGCATTTAATATTATTCACAAAAGAGGATCTACTTAAAATGGACCTCTTCTCAATTTCAAGTAGTTAAGAACTTAAGAGGAAAAAAACAAGGCTACTTTCACATAATTTAGAATTTAGAGACTAGGTAAAAAAAAAAGTCATTTAATTTACAATCCTGGAGTTCAGACTTGGCAAACCCCAAAGAAAATTTTAAGAGAAATTAAGATATAGGAAAGTTGATTAATAGCAGATAACAGTTTAATTTGCTGAAAAATAGCAAACTACACAAATTAAATCAATAAAATTTCTCTGCAAAAATTTACTCTTTTAATTTACTTTCAACACAACTTTTAGAAGTTAAATTACTTGACTTTAACTCATTAATTCAATAAAAGTAAAATAAATAAAATAAATTTGTTGTTTTTACAAATGATGAGTCAAACTCTGAAATTAGGTTAGTCCCTTCTACCAACTTGGCAATAAACCAGTTTAATTATGTGAACTCTCAACACCCTCATTAAATAATTCTGGGCAGTGTCTCATCCAGGTGAAAAACAATTTCACTATAAAAAAAAAAAACTCCATGAGGAATGATAGGAGAGAAGTAACTCCATAGTTACTTCTAAATCTCCTATCATATCACTTTCTAAGCCATTTTCCACTTAAGTGCTCTTACTTTGTGCCATTATATAATGTAAACATTTTATTTTCTACGCACTTTTTAGACATATAACAAAGTATAATTTACTTACTATAAACTTTGCCAGAACAATTCAATAATGTTTTGCAAAATTTACAAAGTTGTGCAATCAACACAGCAATCCAATTTAAAAATTGTATCCAAACAATAAAAAAAATTGTATTCATGCTAACATTGTGTTTAATGCCTTTGTTCTTTTAGAATGTTGTTATCTGTCTATGAGATAAGAAGGTGTTTGGTAACTGGATAAAGGAAGAGAGGAAAGGATTTTATAGGCAACAGGCTTAGGATTCATTTGTTCATTAATAATTATTGAGTCTTTAGCAGAAGCCAGGTATGGGACTGAGTGCTTTCAGTTTTGCCTTATTACTATCACAACCATGAAAAGTGCTCTTGTGTTGATTTGCATAGGGCATGTTGGGAATGCACAGAAGCAGCTCAGCTCAAACAAGAGAGCAGGGAGGGCCTCCTGGAGGAAGAGCATTTTGAAGGTGAGAAGCCAATAGTTGGACAAAGAAGAGCAACCGTACTTGAGTATGAATGCTTGTGTTTCTGACACTCTGAACCTGTCTCTACAAGAGTGGATTGGGCCCTTCAGCAGATAGGTAGAGCCTAGAATCCAAACCCAAGGCACTGAGGGGTGATGGAAAGCTGGAGGAGAAAGTAGGGCCTGCGTGGGCTCACAGCCAACAGGTCCCAGGCAAGGAAGTTCAGATTACACAGTCGATTTTTCTGGGTATAAGGATTTGAGAACTAAGTATCCGTTGTGAGATTTAGCTTCTTTCAGGTTCAAATGCCTGGAAATGCCAGACTGTAATTGGGATTTTATACGAGCAGAGAGATTCTAATTTTATCTTTGAAGATCAATACATGATTATCTCTTATCTGTATGTAGTTCAAAGTCCCTGATTCTGAGCAAAAGGGGGCGGGGGTTGACAATATTTACTGTATATATTTGAGAGGGAGAGAACTCAGGGCAGTCATTTTCCATTTTAGTATTTAAGTAGACTCTAGGATTCACTCCCCAATGAAGGGTTTGGGGAAGCTGAGGGAGGGGCCTGGTATAGACTCTAAGGCTACTTGACTCATACTTGGCTTAATGTTGGGCTAAATATTCTTTGGTTATTGACACTGTAGAGCAAATATCTACTTGGACACATTGAGTGCTTTTCTCTCACAGCCAAGAAGAAGAAGAAAAAAAAAAAAAGCCCAGCATGTATGGCTTTGGCTGGCTGGGGATAATTAGGATGTCTGCTTTGTGTGCTGGCCCCTTGGAGGAGAGCTGGCCTGTGGATCCATTGGTATGGATTGTTCTCCTGGTGTAACATGATGGTCAATTACTGCCCATCCTGTTAGGCAGACTGTTTTCTCATGATAATTGAAACACAACTGGGCTCTCTGACTGGTTCATCCTCTGTGAGAAGTGTGAGTGCCATCCTAGCCAGGTGAAATTCTTTAATCAGAGAATATATTTAGCTCCATGAAGTTGGCTATCCTTCTGGTCAAATAAAATGAAAATTTCCAATTAAGATCTAAGGATCGTTTCAAGAGAATTTTTCTTCAGAGAGGGCAAATTCTCAAAAGTGTTGGGTTCTTTTCATGGCTTGAATCTGCATACCAGGAGACCCTGTGGATAAAGGTGGAAAGGCCAATCCCTCTTATCTAGTCTGACACTAATAAAGCTGTTAACAAGGTTCAACTGAAACAACAATGATAGGAAAAGAAGAGCTGGATTCCTTAGATCAGTCCTATTAAGTTAGACAGATGTCAAGTTTAATCAATCTGGCGACCTTAAGTGCTTTGGCAAATGTTCTTTTTTATTTCTTAATGTTGTTTTCAGCTGTTACATCACTTTTTTTTTTTTTTTGCATATATGTACTCCTCCGACACAGCTATTACCCAATCAGGACATTTTGTTTAATTTATCTGTACCTTATAATAAAGAGAAAAGCTTCCTAGTACATCAGTTTCTTTAAATTTAAGAACAAAAGTACGCAAAAGGATTTTTAAAAAGAACCCATAACAATTATATTTAAGATACCCAAGTGTAGCGGGACTGTATTTATTTATGGTTTGGCAAAAGTGATTTAATGTATGCGTGTGATAACATGCAGGTCTGTTACCAGTCTTTTATTAGTGAACTAGGATATGTCTTTCAACTCTCATCTTAAGGATTCACTGACAGCTGACTCTCTAGTTGTTCATTGCTCTAGAGACTGATACCTGAAAAATCTCACATTTCACAATTACGGATTTACTTCTTTGACTTAAGACTGAAAAATTACACATGAACACTTGGACATTTACTATATTTTTTTCTGTTGGTAGAGCCTTATGGATAGATGCTAGAGTATATGGATAACGGGCAATTTCAAGAGTTGAGATGGTGAACTGAATTATTGGAAAAAGATGAGCAGAGGGGTAACAGAATCTGGGGTAGGAGTGGGGGTGGTGGTGGCTAAACAATGTCTTCAACATTGGGCCTGGGCTCTGAGTAGATTTTTGGAATCATTCATTTTATTGGTAAATATTTGTTAAGCCCCTACTGTATACTCAATAATGTGTGTTCAATATTATTTGTCAATTTCTTTTAACTGGATAGGATAAGAATAATCTATAAAAAATATTCTGAAATGGGCCTTACCATGGTGGGCTTCTATTTCATCTCTTTAGAAATGAGACAAACTCTTTATTTTTAGTCATGTCACATTAAAACTAAATTTTTGTAAGCTGGAATCTATTCAAACTGAAGCTGGATAAATACAGGTTTTCCCTTTCAGATCCTAAAGCATCAGAGACACCCCAACTTTAGATAGGAAGGTTAAGCTTCAGGATCCTCATCCAAACAATGAGGATCATTATTATACCTTCCTCATGAGTAGTAGTGAGAATTATATAAAACAAAAATGTATTTAAAGTGCCAATGTATTTAAAGGCACCGTGCCTGGGTCAAATGAGGACACCCCCAGTGTGCGATGGGTACTATTGTTGCCTGCATTGGTAGAAGGAGAAACAGACGAGAGGAAAGCCATTAGGAAAGGATCTACCTGATCTAGCCAAGGGGTGACACATCCTAGACAAGGTGAAAGTTGTGGGAGAGTGGCCCATTGTAGTGACAATATCACAGCAACCGTGCAAGAAAAGCACAGGAAAAATTATCCCACTACAATTGTTCCCTCAGATTCTAACAGTCCTTTAAAATTTGCTCATGTACTTATCTCCTTCTTGTTTACATGCACCCATAATGATATCACCATAATACAGTTATGCTTTTGCATTCTCTGCTTTTTACTTTATGTAATTAAATTATTCATTTATGTGATATTGTACACTAAGTTGTTTCTCCATCTTTTTTGCACTACAATGATCTTGCAGCAACAAAAGATTTTGTGTTTGCACTTTTGCTCATCTTTCAGGTTGTTTCCTTAGGAGAATACAAATTTCTACGATAGGATTACCTGGTCAAAGGTATTTGCATCTTTAAATCACTGCCAAGTGGTTTTCTAAAGGGTGTCCAAATTTGTCTTGCATGCATGATCTTTCTGACAGTGGTGAGGTACTATCATTATTTTTCACTTGTCCTGTGTAATAGATATAAGATATCTTTCAATCTGCATTTCTCTTTTAATCTGTGTTTCTTGGGTAGCTAGTAAGGTTGAATATTTCTGCATGTGTGTTTCCTAAACAAATAAAATTATTTGTTCTGGTTTCCTCATTTTGATTTCAGAGTACTAGAGGGATGAAGAAGGGAGCCTGCTGTGCTCAGATCCTCCTTCTGCACTTTAAATGCACAATCTCATTTAATCTACATAGAGCCTGGGAGAGGATGATGTTCCTACCTGCAATCTCCAGATGAGAAGACTGAGCCTTGAAGAAATTAAATTTCATATTCAAAGTTGAATTGCTGATAAGTGGCAGTAGTTAGACATTTTTCTTATCATTTTATACGAGTTTTTAAGTAATATAAATATTAACTCTTTGGGGAAAATATTTTCAGCAAATATGGATGACAATCTGTTGTTTTCTTTTTTCTGAAATTATGCTATTTTTTGCTCTGCAGAAGCTCAAAATTTTTTCCATAAAGTGATGGATTTGAGAATTACTGGGGTGGTAGATTGGGCCTCAGCTTCTGCTTTATTTTGGTATCAAGATTGGTTCAGGGAGGATCAGAAGAAGCCAAGAGACAGAGCTGTGTGTGGATCGTTTGTTGAAGATTCTAAAATTGAAATCTCACAGCCTTTCCCATGACTTAACATGGAATGGAGAAGTGTACCTCGGACCTGTCATGGGCTATCTGTGGATGAGCTGTGTTCCTAAGGTATTTGCTGGGTGGTTTCCAGTAGTTGCTATATTCCTGCTTTATCTACTCCTGCCAAAGAATATAAAGAGCCCCATAACCAACCACATAGAAGACTGCTGTCAGTCCCAGTAGGACCACTGAGGATATATGGCTAGCCTTCAAGAAGGAGCAGGTAATTTGTTGTTGAGGTTAGTATTATTTATATTCAGAGGAAAGACCGAATCTCACTGAAATGGGTAAGATGATAAGAGATTGTAGCTATGTTATTAGGAGTACCTGCTGGAAGTTTTCCAGTGGCCTGGCCTAGAAATGGATGGTTTGGATTAGAGATAACAGTAACAGAGGATGTGGTTTGGAGCAGAGGGATTTTGAAGATCTCCTCCTATGGCAGAGGGCTACATGTCACATGGCTATTTGGAATATTACAACATGTCACCCAGTCTGGTCTACCTCATCATGCAACTGACTGTAGCTTAACTCTCAGGGGTATGATGTCACTCCCAGCCCTGGCCTGGCAGGTAGGAAATGGAGAAAACTCTGTCTAGGAGTCCAAGTCCAGAAAATTAATAGGAGAAGCCTTTTTAGCCAATGAAAAGTGAACTCTGAAAAGTCAGGCCCGCAGCCAGGATTGCCTGGGCCATTAAATTCTGCCCAGCTCAGCTCAGACACTAGCAAAAGTCTGAAAAAGCACTTTTGGCTTTTGCCTTCATCACAATATCATGTCCAACAAGAAGTGATGGCTGTTTCTCTATCTCACCCTGAAAGAATGGTAGCAGTTCTCTGATCTGAGACCTGAGGCAGGACAGAATTTCTGGTCCCAAGCATTTTCTTTCACAGGTACCTCAGGACCATGGGTTTTTGAACAAATAGCAACTGAATGAAGAGAAACACATTTAGAAACGTTCTTCTCCCTTGTGTCCATAATAGGTAGTCAATATTTCAACTAGCCCAGTATTTCCTCAACTGCCTCCTTTTGATATGCGTGTCAACCTTGGTGTTTTCTCTCTGAGATTCTTAGTTTCCACACAATATAAGCCTTGTATATTTTAGGTAGCTGTTCCCCCACCTAAAAGCCAGCAAACCCAGCATGACTGATTACCCTGTTAGATTGGGCTGTAGTCAAAGAAGATCCCACAGGCACATTAACATCATGTAAAAGTTGGAAGAAGTCTGTGGGTGATAGTTGATGACATCTTGGGTAAAAAAAACAAAACTGTTTTTTTTTTAATATATGTAGCTGAAAAGTTGGGCTTATAGAAGAGAAATTTCATGGGAAGCTGAATTGGCTGGAGCAAATTCAGCAGGTAGGGCTGGGACACTCAGAAATCTGACACAGCTCCCGAGATGAGCTAGTCTGCAAGTCTTTGTGGTTAATTGGTGGGAGGCTGGTGGTTATAATCCTCTCCCTAAAGGGATTAGACCACCCCAACAACTGCTTAATCATGTGCCAATTATAACTTTGTCTTCACATTCTGCCTCACAAAATGAGTGGTCTCTATTATTGGTCCATAATATGTAGATGATATTTCAATTATCTCAGTGTTTCCTCTACTGCCTCATTTTCATATGCATGTCAATGTTAGAGTTTTCTCTCTGAAATTCTTAACTTCCACACTATATAAGCCTCATATGGGAAAGATGTTTTATACAGTGCCCTCTCAGGTGACTTGTAAGTCAGGGGCTTTCTCATTTCCTTTGATGATGGTGATGGTGACTACTGACTAGCTGTCCCATCACCAAAAAACAGCATTCTCTATCCTTTGGGTAGCAAACATCTCAAGGCCTGCATATCACACCATGGACTTATTGTAACCTTGGGGCTAGTTGATCACAAACACTGTCCATTACAATCTCCTCTCCTATTACTAAGATGTCCCTTTCATCTGACTTCCTGCTTCCTGCATTCCTGTTATTTATAGTATCCCAGGAATAAACCACTCCCAAATTTCTCAAGAGGATTTACAGTTGCTACTTGCAATTCCTCACCCAGCTCACGCCTCCATCCCTTGCAGTCTGTGTTCTCTACAACCCATCTGCTCTTCTCCCAGAGGTGAACAGTGACATCTTTGCTCAGTCTAAAAACCTCCTTCTCAGTTCTTAGTATTTGACCAGTTTATCCCTGTAGGTCATTTTTAACCTGACTCTTGCTTCTGAGACAGTGCATCATCTCTCCTTTCTCTAACTGCTCTCTTCTTGTGCCATCAAAATATGAGTGATCCTAAATGCTTGCTTCTCTTTGCACTTGTTCTCTCTGCATCTCAGACCTGATGCAGAACAATGGCCTTTGGACAGTGGCTACATCTCTACATCCAGCCTCAAATCCTTCAAGTTCAGACTGACATGCCCACTCTTCTATTGCCCTTCACCTGTGTGACTTTAGACTCCACAAACCATCTCTGAACCAACTTTCTTCTAACTGTGCCCCTTCTGTACTCGCTTCCAGATAATTCAGATGTGACTTTCCATGTGGGTGGCAAGTCCTGTTTGGGAACAGGATCTTCAGCCCTCATTTTTATTTCTATTTTTATCATCATATTTCACACTCTTTCTCAAGTTTTAGCAACATCCTTCTTATCAGGGTTTTTCAACTTTTCCCACCTTGGCATATTAGAGGCACATAGCACACTGTAATAATGCTTGCAAAGACAATGACTCTCAACACAGTATGAATAGGATGTGGAGCACTCCTCAATAGGAGCCATATCAAAATCTTTGGGATAAGAGAGTGCAGTTAGAAAAGGGTGATTTATGCATGCCCTAAAGGAGAGACATGCATCTCTTTTTCCTTATCTCTACTATCTTGAACATTATTCTTCTAAAGATTTTATGGCCACTTTCTATTCTTCTTATAAGCTTCTGACAGATTAATTTTCTTGATTCTCAATAAAGATTAAGATATAATTCTTTCCCTTCTCCAAAGCTTTCACAGTTCTCTATTACCTACTAAAAATTCCAAGCTTCTCAACCTTGCATTCTTGCTAAGCCTGATCATTGTGATCTCTCAATTCTCTGTGCCTACCCTATATTGCAGACAATCTATAGAATTTTTCTGAACACTTCAGGATCTTTCACCTGTTTGGACCACAACACCTCTTTGGAATGCTCACTTGTTTTACTTCCACTGGTGAAATCCTACTTGATCTGGTATCATTTCTGCCAGGAAGTCTTGCCCCTGGGATTTGAAGAACTCCACCCTCGTGAACTCCTACAGGACACTGCTAGCAATTCTCTTTCAGCATTCATTTGCAACTTACTTGTAGAGGCAGCTTTTCTCCCATAGTAGAGAGTAAATTTCTGGAAGGAAGACACCTATCCCAATTTCAGTCCCAGGTTTTAATGAGTTATATCTTGGTTATCTATAACAGAGTACTTGAATTTTATTGCAATCTTTTTTTGTAATTTATTTTTCTTCTAGAATAGTAAAGTGACTTATGGTAGAGCATAAATCAGAATGTTAAAATAAAGGTTACAAACCAATATTAGAAACCATTTATATAAAGGTTAAGCAAACTATATACATGTCCCAATTCAGTCCATAGCATGTGTCTGTAAATAAATGTTATTGGAACATGGCCCCTTCATTTGTTTACATATTGTCTATGGTTGCTTCATTGTGACTGTGGCACAGTTGAGTAGATGTGACAGAGACCTATAAATTGCAAAGCCTGAAATATTTACTCTCTGGCTCTGCAGAATATTGCCAACACTTGATTTAGATCAGTGATTCTTAACTGCAGTAAAATGAGGAGAGAGGACAAAGGAATTGTAGGGGCGGGGGTGTGCTAGGGTAACAACCTAGGTGAGAATCCTCATTTTTGTAGCAAACCAGTTAATAAAGCCTCTGATTGACATAGAGAATTTTTTTTAACCTTTCTATCACTTCCTGGGTCAATGTCCCACAGTGATCACTGTTACTTATGAGACTTTGCTGTATCCTACAGGTGTGGCAAGGAGAAAAAAGTTAGAAAATTGATTTAGAGAATAGGGGAAAATAATTATACCAGGAGATCTCAGCCGTGGAAATTGAATAGTAAACTTAGTTCTTAGATTCCTAGCTGCCAAGGCAAAAAGCAAATATAATAAAAGCTTGGATAACATATAAACTTGCACCCATTTGCTTAAGAAAGGACAGACTACTCAATGCTAAGTTCAAGGAAAATTTTCTTTAATTGCCTCTAAAAGACACAATAGACAATATATTCAGCTACAATTTCGTAAAAGATCTAGGCAATATATTGAAATGGTGAATTCTCATTACATTAAATTGCAATTCAGGAAGTAGGTTAGTATAGTCTAGGGACATTGGTTTTTTGATACCCTAACTCATTATGAGAATAAAGCTTAAGGAACCTAGAGAATTGGGCAGTTAACGTGCTCCTCCATTGGAACATTAGTTGGCAAGCTTTGGCAGGCCCTGGATATGGGTCAATCAGGGGTAGAGTTCCAATGAGTGCTGGAAGTGCAGGTTTTCTGGCCTGATGACTGAAGAGTGATCCGTAAGCAGGATACAGGCGACAAACCTGACATCCTAATGTGAAACAGAGAAGTTTCTGCATTTTTGCCTGGATGGCTGACCAGCTCAACTCTGGGTGATTGTGAGTGGTAGAGATGGAAACCAGAGAAATGTTATGTAACCCTGAGGGGACAGTAAAATAACAGAATGAAAGGCAATGGTGGCAGTAAATAAATGATGAACTATCACTCGAATTTCTATGGTTATTAACAGCTGCAAAAGTCAGCTTTCAGAAATTCTTCTGGAATTCAGAAAACTGAATGATGTCATCCTAACTGCCCTCTTATTGTGCATGTTTAATTATTATAGACAGAAATTAGAGGTGGGCTTCTTGACTTTAAGAATTTACATAATTAACTTTAAGAATTGATAACTTTTTGCTAGACCTACAGAAAGTAATACAAATTATACATATGTAGCTCTATTATTTTACAATAAAATAATTTTGAAAATAAGAAAACTAAAACTTGTATACCATTGAAGACATATTTTCAATTGACAATTGTTTCCAAAGGCTTATGGAAGTTTTTTGTAAAGTGAATTTAAAATCTGGGGCTGGAGATGTGGCTCAACTGAAAAATAAATATTAAAAAATTATCTCTCTCTCTTTCTCAAAAAAAATCTGTATTTCCTTTTCTTTATATGTAATATCATTCAAGGTAGCAAAAATATTTATTGGGTATTGTATAAGAGAATAATATGATTTTAAATATTTTTTAATCTTTAAAGAACATCTGCAAAAGGTGGAGCTAGTGATTTAGTATAATTTTGAATCATGGAATGAAAGGGTAGAGTCATGGAAGGTAAGATGATATATTAATAAAATGACCTTATGAACAATATTCATTTAAAAATAATATAAAAGTAAAATTTCTCATCTAGCCGACCCACATTAATCTTACATGACCTTTGTTCTTCTGAGCACACTGAAGGTTGAACTGCCTCAGAACAGCTCTCTTTACGGTTTGCTAATTGTAACCTCTTGGCATAATCTACATAAGCTGACAGTCATAGACCAGGGTTATATTCTGCCCATGGTATAGCTGCTGGTAGACATGGAAGGAAGAGGAGCTGCTGGTTATCATAAGCATAAGGTGATGCTGAGGTAGAGAGGAAGGGGTTCCCACAAAGCGTCAGTAAGCAACTCACATTTATTGAATAATGCACTACAAAATACTATGGTAGGGAGTTTTCCATGGTGTGTCTGACGCTCACTTTTACATCTCAAGTGCTGTGTAATGAGTGGCTAAGAGCATGACCTCTGGGCTCTGTCTTCTTGGTTCAAATAGTGAGTATTCCCCTTACTTTTGGGGTCTCAGTTTTCTCATTTGTATATTGATGATAAGAATAGTAGCTATTTCTTAAGGCTATTGAGAGGTTTAAATGAATTAATGCATTTGCCTTAAACGATTGCATGATTTTCACCAAACCATGTTGCTTCCCAAGATAATTATTTCTATTGTTTTAAAGGTCCAGATAGTTTATAACTTTTAACTAATGACTCTAGTGAAACAATTGCCATTTTAGATTCAACTATCCAATATTCAGTGTCAAGCAAACTTAAGACATCGAATTTTTAAATTAAAAGGGTACAAAAATCTTTAGATTTTAGAATGCATTTTGCTCATCAAAACAAATGATATTAATTTAAAAATGTGGAAAATAATAACTTTATATTACTTTAGTTTTTCTAAGTCTTGATTTATAGTTCAAATCATCTTTCTAGTTGAATTTAAAAACACTTGATATCTTGTTAAATGTGGAATAAATTTGTCAGACTCTTTCTCTGATTATATGCATGTAACATGATTACTTCTTTTTTTTTTTGAGAGAGAGAGAGAGAGAGAGAGAGAGAGAGAGAGAGAGAGAAGAGGAGAGATTTTTTTTTAGTTTTCGGCGACACAACATCTTTGTATGTGGTGCTGAGGATTGAACCCAGGCCGCATGCATGCCAGGCAAGCGCACTACTGCTTAAGCCACATCCCCAGCCCACATGATTACTTTTAATTTGATATTATTTTGGAATCAGGCTTTGTTGATATCTTCTCAGATGTTTAAAAGAAAATGGAACATTGAATCTGAAGGACTTATTGGACATGTGGAATTTTTCTTTTTACTCTCTTTATTCAGATATTTAGCGACATGGAGATTCCAGAGGTATTTAAAGAACGACATAAATCCAGGGCATTCTTAATTTTGGAATTAATTTTGTCATGTCAATAGAGTAAAATACACCCATTTACTAAATTAAATGTGATTTGTATGTAACTATGTATGAGTTGAATGAAACTGTAGTAAACTATTGTATTTTATAGAAATGTGATAGAACACATAGATTTCAATTTTACAATTTATTACTTACTTTTGAATTAATAATTTTTATTCCAGAACTTTGACACTTTCTTAAGTCCTTATAAAGCAGCTAGGACCCAGACATTCCACTTATACTTTTAAACATATTTCAAGAGAACAAGCAGCTTAGAGAATGAGCAGGAATAAGCTGGGTGAAAAACATTTCAGCATTGGGAATATAGATGCGAATGTCCTGAATGCACAGGTGAGAGGGTCATAATGGTTTAAGGTGAGGACAAAGAAGTAAGAGTAAAGCTGGCTGTGGAGGCTGAGACTGGAAGATCAGTATTTTGAGGCCAGCCTGGGCAACTTAATGAGATCCTGTCTCAAAATAAAAAATGAAAAGGGCTGGGGATGTAGCTCAGTGGTAAAGCACTCCTGGGTTCAATGGTTCAATCCCCAGAAACACACACACACACACATACACACACACACACAGAGCTAGCAGTATAAAGGGCCTCTTGGTACACAAAGATTTATCCAAATGTGCAGTTTAGTGATCAAAAATGTTTAGACAAGGGAGTGGCCTTGGAAAGGATATTTTTCCCACATAAAGAAATAATTGGAGATGAAAGTGGGAAATCATTTAGGAGGACATTGGAGCTTCTAAGGTGAAGAATATTAATAATTTAAACCTAATTGTTAGTAGCTTTTGAGGTAAGTGAGATATATCCGAGAAATAGAGCTTATGTAAGTAAGATACTAAGATGGAATATGTTGAAAAAGTAGTCAATGTGAGGTGGGAGGTGAGATCACATGTTTGGGTTTGATCCATTTCAAGATACCTGTGGGAAAACCAAGAGGAAGCATTGAGAAATTAGTTGCTTATGAAGTTTTGAAGCCTTGAAGAGACTTCAGTGTAAATTGAGATAGAAATGTAAATTGGGGAACCATTTCATATATTTGGAATTTAAAGGAATACGTATAAATGAGATTATCTATAGAGAGAATCTAATATGAGAAGAAAGGAGTGTCTAACATCAGAAAGAAGAGGAGGAACCAGCAAGAGAAATTAAGAAATAGCCAGAGAGAGAGATGATAATGACCTTGGAAAACAGGATATGCTGTTAAGAAAGCTAAGGGGAAAAAAAAAAAGGATCAAGTGGTCACATGTATTGAATATAGCTGAGAAATTGAAAATGATAAAAAAAAAGGAAAAATTCCCATTCAAACAAACAAAAAAAATGTGGATAATTTTTCTCAAGAGAATGGTTTTTAATGTGGATAGATACCTGGCCACAGTGGATTGCAGTGGCATGAGAGATAAAGAGCCTGAGGCCAAATGTGTACCATTTGAGGTTCTTATCTGTGCAGAATTCTGGAGTAAACGGACAATAGCTGAAAGATGGCTTGGGCTCCAGTTTTCCATAGACTTCCAGGGGTAGATAATGGAGCACTTGTGAATGAGGATGAAGAGGAGCTTGAAGATTGATCCTACTGGAGAAAGAGGTGCTTGTTGACAGTTTCTCGAGGGTTGGAGGGCTTGAAACCCAGTGGCGTATCCTCTGTCTTGGTCTTTGAAAGGAGAAGTGGCATTTCGCCTTTTTATTGGTTGCAGCCACAGCTTTGCTGTTAGTAAGGTGTATTAAAATGCACATTTTGCTATGTTTATAAATAAATGCTCATGTTATGGTTGTGATTCATAAACTCCAATGAAAAAGGGAAAGACTTGAGATGTATAAATCGAAAGTAATTCTATATAAACTTCAGTTTGGATGCTCCTACTTCCACATCTCCTTCATACAGAAATGTCTTTAAATCGAAACAAATGTATCTTTTTTCGCATCTGTACTTCTGTTGAGTGGTTATTATATTGTTGCTGGTTCCACTTTTCTTTTTTTGGCTCTGATCTACAATACATCAGTTTTCTATAATCCCACCAAATGGGAGAAAAATCATTCTCTGTACACAAACTTTCATTGCAAGATATTCCTTTGTAATATTAGAGCTCACACATGTCTTCCCCTTCATCCAACAGTGCAATTTACCTCCACCTGTAGTTGTAAAAAGGGAACAAACTTAATTTTACTCTCTACTTTTCTGACAGTTTTAAAGTTATATAAATGTAACTTTGCTTCCTCTGGCAGTTCCAAAATGTTGTCAGGCAGCCAATCTATCAAGAGTAACGAGATTGACTTTAAATTCAATGATTTTTGTTTCATTCATGCCTGTAAGAGCGAGGCAGCTGCAAAATCATATCCTACATTTCACATCCTATTGGGTACAGTCGTTCAAGATACTTCTTGCTCCTCCTTTTCATATAAAAGTAGAATTACCTTACATGTCAGAGCAAAGTTACATTCTAGGATACTTTTTCTTATGTCACCAGGTTTCTATTGACACCCAGATTATTTTCTGTGCCTAAGCATTTTGCTGATCTCCAGTTATCTGAAACATTATAATAATGGTAATTATGGAGAGATATTTGAGTAGCATTTCATAGATTTATACTTACAGTTTTCAAGACCCTTTCCCACATATTTCTCCTTATGAGAGAGAACAAGTAGCAATTATTAGTTGTCCCCATATTCTAGATGAGGCCACCAAGGCACAGAGAAATTAAAATAGCTTGCCTAAAGCTACAGACCTGTAGCTGCTGGAGCTGTGACTGGTATTCACATATTCTTTTTTTTATTTTTTAGTTGTCAATGGACCTTTATTTTATTTATTGATACATGGTGCTCTGAATCAAACCTAGTGCCTCACATGCTAGGCAAGCACTCTGCCACTGAGCCACAACTCCCAGCCCTGGTTCACATATTCTGAAGCCAAATCTCCTGTTTTTTTTTTTTTTTTCTAATAGCATGATGCAAAGTACAGAAATTTCAGAGTCAAATAAATCTGGGTTCAAATTCTAGCTCACACTCTCAGATTCTCAGCTCTTCTGACTAAAAAGTAGAAATATAATATTGAATCTATGATTTTTTTTCCCCTAAGGAATAAGTGAGACAGTATATGTACAGTCCCTGGTAAAATACAGTTGCACAATTGTGTTGTAAGGCAAAATCATCTTCTTTTACAAATATGAATAATAATTGAGTTTAGAGTACCCAGTGCATAACAAATCAGCCTAAGGCTATTAAACACTCCCATACAAATACTCCTCTTTAGAGGATTCTACTGCTACCCTTCCTTTGGTTACAGCCCCACTGACCTTCCCTCTGAAAACAAGGAGTAATTGGCAGTAATTATATCTATGCTTTGGCATCTCATGAGAGATCTGACCCATTACGAACAAGTGTGAAAGGTCTCCTTCCCAGGCAGCCAAAGCTCCCTGCTTGACTCAAGCTTTCATTCTCTCTACCCCTTTTCTTCTAGATTCCATCATTTCAAGGGAAAGGAGAATCAGAGTTGACATTCTGCTCTGGTCTCAGGAGTATATATTTGAGTGGTATACATTTGGAATTTGACTTTATTATTCCCCATTATAAAATTTAAGTCCCATCTTGAGTGGCTTTTTGGAAATGTTGTTTCTGATACCTGCTTCTGACCATGGAAACTAAAGTGTTCAGACTTTTCCTCTCCCTTTTCTGTGGTCTTCAAACTTGAACGATCTGTCCTTCTATGTGTGGGTGGACATCTTTGAATCTGAACAAGTGGCTCCAAGTAGAAAGGCAGTTGGGCCATTCCTCCAGCAGTGCTGAGCGGCTCAGACTCACCTAGGGCTGACATCATGTATGCAGCCTGCCTCCCAGGCCTCCGGAGCACCCGTGCTTTCTATCCATACTCAGAGCCCCAGCAATTCTGGGGCGTGCTCTCATATCACTCTAATTGGTTCTCTTTTGCTGAAGTCATCCAGACCTGGTTTTTCTTTTCTTTTTTTTTTTTTTTTTTTTGTGAGAATTGCAAGTATACTTTTCATAATGGGTGGAGGTCTCAGATCATTCTCTAGCAGCGTTGTAGTTTAGAAAAAAAGTGTTAGAAGGAATGGAAACCTGTAGCCCTAATAGCTAGAATGTGGTAACAGTCAGACAAATTATTGGAATTGATTCTCGGATCCCCTCAGCATGATGTCTTGGCAAGAGCCAGGAGACCTAAGTTCGAGTTCTCTTTCTGCCAATAAGTACCAATGTAACACCAAGCAAAGCCCTTCACATCCTGGATCTTGATTCTCTTTCCCATAAAATGAGGGACCAGGACTAGAAAAACTTTAACTTTTCTTTCATTTAAAAAGTTTATGATTCTAAGCATTGCTTGAAGGTGAACTCTGTCATGTGTGTAAGCTGTTGAGCTGACTGTGGAAGAATAAAGGCCCTGGGGTGGTTACAGCTTTGGTGTGAGGGCATCATATCACTATATGAAAGAAGTACATAGTATTTCAAGGTGAAATATAAAAATAAATACCAATGTGGTGCTGGATGTGTGTACTTTGGACATTCTGAGCTGGAATTGAGAAGGGCCTCAAGGAAGAAGGTGATCTTGGAATTACCTTCTAAATGACAAGTCATGTATGTGCAAGTGTGAATGAG
Organism: Ictidomys tridecemlineatus; assembly: GCF_052094955.1. Lineage (NCBI taxonomy): Eukaryota > Metazoa > Chordata > Mammalia > Rodentia > Sciuridae > Ictidomys > Ictidomys tridecemlineatus. The sequence continues at coordinate 119,042,131 of NC_135483.1, read as the reverse complement.
GCATGTTCAGTAGGGTAGATGCAGAGATCATCTTATTATTTTTTTAAAAAAAACTTTTAGTGGTTGGTGATGATGGGACCATATTGCAACAATAGAATAAGAAACTTGGATTTTATAGGTACAGCAGGATCCAAAGGCTTCCTTTTTTTAAAGAAGAAAAATAGCAATGGACAAGTTTGTATTTTTGGAAATTCAAAATTTGTAGTAGACAGAATGGAAACACTGGGGGCAGGGAAACTAGGTAGAATTCTGATGTGATGGCCCATATTTAAGGAAATGCTGCTGAATTCTAGGATGGGGCTGGAAACAAAAGAATGACTATACAAAGAAGAAACAAATCCAATTTGTGAGCTGAGTGAAGGATAAAAATAGTAGAGAATTAAGAGATTATTTAAATCTCCTATTGATTGGAAAATTCTTTTAAAATATAAAGAAGATTTTTGTCCATTACCTCCTGAAAACCCTCCAGTAGCCCCTGATGATACTTTGAATTAAATGTCTTTTTATGATGGCTCATGAGTAGCCACATGTGTCTCCTTGCAAGTAACCTTTTTGTCCAAGGACTTTGCGCTTGCTGTTTGTTCCCCAGCTGTTCATAAGGCCTTGCTCTTTCACTCATGTGGGCCTCTATTCCAAAGCCACTTCTTCAGAGAGGGTTTCCCTGACTGGTCTGCTAACTGACGTCATGTAGTCATTGTCTATACCCTTACTCTGCTTTCTATATCTTTATAGCAATGCATGTTAATTGTTATGTAAGCTCAACGAGGAAGATGTTGTCTGCTTATTTTCTACTACTGGAGGGCACTTAGTAGGTGCCCTATCAGTATTTGTGACAAAGTGAATGATTTCTTAATTGATGGGTGCCAATTACGTTGTCTAAGAAAATAAGAAGGTTGATTTGAGAATAGAAGATCCTAAGTTTTGTGTTAGCCCTGTGAGTAGAATGAGAATTTGATGCCCATCAGTTAAAAAAAAAAAAAAAAAAAGGAAGAAAGAATAAAACCCCCTAATTTTTGGAAGTATTTTGATGCTTGTGGTAGAACAAGCTCAGTAGTTTAGTCTATCCAGGGATTAGGAACTGTCAAATAACTTGTTAAATTCAATTTCCATGGTGCCCAGAGTTTTTAAACAGGGGGTTAATTTGAACCAAAGGAGATAAAGGTGAGGCATGTTAATTGAATGTACTATCCATCCTTCCATTTTAATATAAAAATCAATTTCTAAAGTACAGTCATAAGAGAAAGTGATTTGCCTAGTTTATGGGCCAGACTGTGTTTCCCCGAAGCTGACACCACCCCCACTCCTTCGGTTCCTTGGCAGCCTTGCTCTCAGAAAGGGCCAATTCGCTCATCTTTCTGGAGACATTTATGTCATCAAAGCTCCCTCACTGTCATGGCAGCAAACAGCACATATATTTCCTTATCAGTTAAAATAAAAACACACAGAACAACCTCATGTCAATTTGGAGCATCTAAGCAACAGCATAGGTGTTTGGCACCCCTGGAAGCAAGTGCAGATCTCTTATGTTCGTCTAATATAATCAAGTGAAAGCAGCCCTGCAGATTTGTAAAACCCATGAAGTTGAATTGGGAGGGACAAGCTGGACCAAAGCCCCATAGAGCAAGTGAGATGGTGGTCTCTGGTCATAGCTGTTAACCACTGGGAGTTGTTCTACTCCCTGTGGCCAACCAGTTACATGGTGAGTGTGGTGGAACCAGGGAGGGGACACACTGCTTCTCTAGTTCCTTCATTATCTGGAGGCTGCCAAAAACTGGATTTAGGAAATTCAAAGGTAGAACAGAAGAGTGTGTGTCCAGAGTTCCATGGGAATTTAAAATCCCTGTCACATGTTTAGGAGATCTTCAGTGGATTGCATGTTTGGGTCCTGCGAAACCCACAGTTGCATAAAGTAGGCTGGAAAAATATAGCTCTAGTCCAGGGGGGATATAAGAACGGAGCTGAGAGTCAAGACCTTAATTGGAGGGGTTTCTATTTTCAACTGAAAAAATGAAGTTCATTATTTTAACAGGTCTTTACCATCCTCCAGGTTAGCCTTCAGTGTACTCTGCCCCGTCTCAGTGGAAAAGCTTTGCTGGTGCTTTAGAGAATGCATTCTCTGCAGGGTGCTGGGCAATTACATTCAAAATAGCAGCAGGGTTCTTAGTAGGGAAGGGGATTGCATTATTGCTGCTGGCGGATGTGGCCAATCACGGCAGCAGGGGAGCCTGGGGAGAGAGGGAGGGAGGAAAGGGAAGTCATTTTTAAATCCCATGTAAATATAATTTCATGAGAGTGTTTGAAGGAAACCTTTCTTTTAAAGTATAACTAAATAAATAAATGCTTGTTAGACCATAAACATTTGCCTTAAGATATATGGCCTAAAGTGGAGCTTTTTCATTTCGTGAACTATTGGGTATCAGACTGTGGTGTGGAGTGGTGGAGAGCTGTTTGCTTCCTCTAGACATTGATCTTTGTCCAAAGCTGTTTATGGGCTGTACTCATGTCTTCAGGTTCAGGTTTTATGAAACTTTCAATATAGAAGTTGAAGTTCCAGTCTGAGAGGTCAGGAGTCCTTGTCTTAGATTTCCCACAAATGACTGTGTGACATTGTATAGCTGTCTTGAAATCTCTGAGCCTTAATCTACTTATTTGAATTAAAGGAGTTTAGCTTTCAACCCTCCTTGGGGAATGGGCCCTAGTAAAATTTGATAAAACTTTGATTCCTCTCCCATTTGTGTGTGCTTATGTGCACATAGGCAAATAGACAAAGGTTGGTTTACTGGTCCCTGAGCCCCCATAGGACCCCAAGGGTCATTCTGCTTCCTTCAAAAACCACTATGCCTTGGAGAATAAATCACATATTTGAACCCAAAGCAATTTTATTAATTGTTTATTTGTAACCCACTGCCTTATACTCACACTCCCAACTAGATTTTCCATTTATTATTAGTGAGACTGATTGTTTTGTGAATCAGGCAGAAAGGAACGATTCCCAATTACCTAAGGATCCCAGGGGGCTGATTTCTAGGGAAGTTCATTACATATACAATAGGCATGTTACAAAAATAATTAAATGGAGGGCCGCCGTGCTGGTCTTTTGAGCACTAATGTTGTGCTCTCATGACCTAAGTATTGGCTAATATCCTCCCTAGCTGGAATTGTCTTGTTTACACATTTTCTAACAAGTTAATTGTTTAGCAAAGAATTTACACATTGATTATAGATTGATTAATGGCCATTGACAAATACTCCATTCTTGAATTTCACTCAATCTGAGTTTTTATAGGTTTTACCCCCTGTGATGAAAGGATAATAATTTACTTTAAAAACTAACCATTAACTGTAGAATTGGAGCACAAATGAGAGATAATTGGAAAGCTCACCAGCTTACCTCCCAGAGTAATATAATTGCATCCTGGGCTAAGGTGTCCTGTCTATCTGGGTTCAAGTCCCAGCTCTACCTCCTCCTAGATCTGTCACCTTGAGTAACTCAGCCTGACTTTCTTCATCTGTGATGAAGATTATGTGAGATGATGTATCCACATGCAAACTGCATGCTTGCCAGTATGCAATGCTGGTTACTAGAACCTTCGTTAATTTATTATTATATCTGCAATAATAAAAAAAATGCACATTGACACCTCACAATTATTCAGCAAACAATTATTCACTACCTGCTGCAGGCTATGCCCCAAAGACATTATAGATAGAGCCCCATGTCTGCCTTGGAGAACACACATTGAATGAAATGATTTGCTTACAGCAGGATGTCCTCTGCATGAGAATGAGGCCTTTGAGGGTAGGCAGTATGTCTTATTTAGTGTTCATCCTTAGTTCAATAAACAACTTTGGAACAACCCTCAGCCCTTGCCAGTCATTGTGAGCTGACTACAGAGGGTGGCCAAGGTTTCCCACCCAGCCCACCATGAAGGGGCCCCTACTTATCTCTCAGTAATCTTTCTTTTTGTTGTTGTTGTTATTGTTTATTAAGCTCCTTCCAAACTACTCTGCTAATGACCCTTGAATCCAGTAATCTATTTCATATCTCCATGACTTGGTACCTGTGGTTTCCTTAGCTTTGAATGCTAATGACTTTCCTTCCTTTCTTAGTCACTGATCAGATACTCATTGTGTACTTCCTACTGGCTGTGTTATGTATTGAATTGTGTCCTCCAAAAAGATACGTGGAAGTCCTAATTCCCAGTATCTCACAAAGTGACCCTATTTGAAAACAGGGTCTTTACAGAACAAGTCAATTTAAAATGAGTTTATTAGGGTGGGTCCTAATCAACTTTGAAAGGACACAGAGACTTGCACATGTGGAGAGAAGGTGGTGTGAGAGGAACGGGGAGAAGCCCTGGTGATCATGGAGGACTGGAGCCACGTACCTATCAATCCAGGGATACTGGGGCTACAGAGCTTGGGAGCTGCAGGGAAGGGTCATCAAGGAGGTTGAGTCACCACAGCTCTGCTGGCACCTTGGTTGGGAGACAATCATGTCTGTGGTTTGAAGCTATTCAAGTTATGATACTTTCTTATGGCAGCCCTAGGAAATCGTCTCATACCATGTGCTAGACTCAGGTAGAAAACAAAATCATAAACTTAAAACATTGTACTTTTGTACCTTTCTTCTGTTACTTGTGACTTAAGGACAATGACCCACAGCCTCTTAGCTTTGGTTAAGAGGCTAAGCAATTGGTGGGGCACACAATACCTTCTGATGGAGGGTGGAGAAGACACAGTGGGTTGCTCTTCTGATGAGCTGCCAACCAACTAAAAAGCTGAGCCCCTCATTCTTGGTTTTTAATCCTTGAAATGAAGGGCCTGCTCATATAAGTTGTGTTCAAGATCCATTTTAAATCTAGCATTCTGAGATGCCATGCTCTGGGTCAATCATTTTAAAATGGTGCGGATTAAAAAAAAATTATTTTGAAGTAATTGTAAATTCACACACAGTTCAAAGAAATTAATAGAGATGCCATGAACCCTTTACCCACTTTCTTGAATGATAACATCTTTGAAGCTATAGGAATTGTGCAGTAATGTAAGCTATACTTATTAAAAATGAAATGTAGAAGACATTCTTCACAGGCAGTTCTGTTTGCCTACCAGTTTTAAACAAAAGATTGAAATCTGGTTTCTGAATTCTGAGATAAAATCCTTGATCTCTTTGCTCTATTGACCACCTGTTGGTCTTTGTCTTACCTAACTTTGCTTTGATTGAGGGGACACTAAGAATGGAGACTTTAGTCACTTTTTGCCACTCTCTGGAAAAATATGGATTCTCAGCAAAAGTATGTATTCTCATTATGATCTGCTGCTTTTGTAGTGACATTGTAAGGATAACAATAATATAAATAATCAGGATTTATTGAACTCAGTCTGTGTCAAGCCAGGCTTGTCTAAGTGCTTGAGAAAGATTTTCCTATCTAATTCTCAATTCAACAGTTATAGTTATTTCACCCATTTTACAGATGTGAAAGCTGAGACCCACAATTTCTAGCGAATAACTGTGACTTAGCTTTGAACATAGATGTATCTAACTCCAGAGCATGACTCAACTGCCATGCCACAGTGCTAGTGAGTAAAAGTGAAATCACTCACAGTTGTTATTCTTGGTTTTCAAGGTGAACCTGAGACATCTCACATATTTGTGAGTGCAGGGGCCCAGTGGTATTTTTTTTCCTGCCAGTGACCCACATGAATAGCAGAGAGAAGCTCTTCTTCCGGCTAGATACCAGGGCTCTGAGCTCTGCAGGTAAGCCTGGGAGTGAGGAAACAAGGAGAGATAGGGGCTGAGAAATTAGTACTGGCCTCCTCCTCCTTTTCTTCACCTTGGATTCTGTTCTGACCCATAGTGTTATTCCCTCTTCAGAATGGGAAGCAAGTTTCCACCTGATTTCACTCTCACTGGTAATCAATTATGCCAACAGGCTGTGTCTTCCAAAGGTCATGCGAAGGAACCCCAAAACATGTGCAGTAGGCTCCTGTCTAAATTATTTATTTGGTTGGTGCTATCTTGGATTAATGACCTTGCTTGTTAAAAACACCATAAAATGACTCATAGGGTGGTGTGCTGCTAAAGCCCAACCATGCTAATTAACCACTTTTATTTATCAACATGGTTCAGAACTGGGGCAAAAGTCAACCCACATTAAAATGTTTGTGTTTTCTCCTCTTGGTGTTGCATTTTTAAACCTTTATTCATTTGTTCCGGGGTAATTCACAGACCCTTACCTCTCTTCTTTCATTTCCTGAATAGCTTTCCTTTTTTTCTTTCTCAGTAATTTTTCATTTAGCCTAGTCATGTTTATATACCTTTTGTACACAGTATTCCTATGTGTTTTATCCTCCTAGGTCTAAGAGGAAGCTAATGACCAGGTTACATTCTATTGCACAGTCCACGTATGATATAACTTTAATTTAAAATTCAAATAAATGTGATATCAGAAGGTGTAGTTCAGGTTGATGGGACATTTAGTAATTTCCTAGGTGAAATCTTTGGGAAGATCTTAAAGCTGTTGTCTCCTGTGTTTCTCATTTTCATGGGGGAAGGAAAACTCAGGAAGCAAGAAGATTCTCTTCGAGGTCTAGTGCATGAAGACTCAGCAGTCACTAACTCTGCAGTCTGCACTTGTTAAAGATGAGCCAGCACTGGCCCAACTGCATTGGAGAAAATGCGACACAGAGGATTTTAGCTGGGGGCATGGGTGTCCTTGTCAGCAGTTTGCAGGGATGCCTGTTAACTTAGGCACTCGGGGAGAATTGGAGAAACAAGGAATGGAGAGCCAAAGGCCTCTCAGCTTCTCTCTATTCTGCCAAGAGCAGGTAGTAGCCCAAGAGTGACAACATGCACGAATAACAACATGCATGTCTTCCCAGGTACATCTTCTCTTAATGTCTTTCCTCCTATGTGACTTATTACTATATTATTCTTGGAATTTAACACTTTGCTCCACAATGCAGTTGTGGGGTGAAATCTGCATTGAGGAAGGTGTGCTCACTGAGTTGGGGAGCTGAAATAGGGCACGGGATTATCCAGAAGTGTTATCTTTTTGTTCAACTGCTGAGTTAAGGTAAAGCTTTCTTAAAAGTCATGCTTTTGTTTTGTATGCGCACCAGGAAAATAGGATTGTTCATTTGAGATGTATTTCTAAGGGAATGTAGGGCTGCATTTGAAAACTTAGGTATCGCCTTAGGGCTGGATTTTAAGCATTTATTATATACTTAACTGTCCTGTCAAACACATAAAATATGTATTAGGCCCATGGGAAAAAAATTTCTTTAACCTGTTAAGGTGTTAAATAAGATATATGCTCTATTAGTAAATATTAAAGGAAAAGCTCAGATCCAGTTTGGGATTGAATCTAGTTCAATTTGATAATTTACACTCTTAGACGGATAAAATATTTAGCCCAGAAATAATTAGAACACGCCTCTCCCCAGGAAATATCAGTGCTCTCCCTCCTAGATTATGACAGACCCAAGGTAATTTACACAGTGCAATGCATAAAGATTACTAATGGTTATTCACTTAGATGTGCAAAATACAAAAGGCTCTAGGTTAAAGCAATGACGATGAATCATTTATGAGATATTATCTACTGAGATGGATTGGGTCCATCTGTTAGAGCTGGAAAGTTTTTTTTGTTATTTATATATAACTTCATTTAATTTTGTTTATGGTGTTCAAAATGAATGGATTAGGGCAGATAAGTGGGGGATTTCTCAATTCATAGATAACTGGACTTAGCCGTTCCCTATATAGAAGTCAAGTGCTCTCCGTGTATCCTGGAAAAGCATAAAATAATAAAACGCAAAAGAGCAATATAAAAACCACAAGTTCCTATGTTGTCCATTGCTATTCCAAGGGATGTAAAGTCTGTCTTCTTTTGATTTTTCATTTACATCATCTGGGAGGTATTGCCTTCCTCTGAGAAGCAGGCCTGGGGTACTGGAGACATGGGGAGAACTGCCAAGTCTGAAGCTCATGTCAGTGAAGCATTTCTGTGTCCAACATGAGATCCATGACATGAGACTGGTGGTAGGACTGCCCACTATCAGTCTGAACTGACTTTGGATTGAGGTCCAGAAGTTCTGCTTCGGGATCAAGCTGGGTGCTGCAGGATGTCCAAAGACTTTTGGCAAAGGAGGGGTTGTAGCTAAGAGGATGGGAACCTGCTGGCACACATAGAGTGGCTTTAGGTTGACACCAGGTGGAAGGGTCATCTAGCTGAAGCATGTTTGTTCTCTTTTAAATTCCTTTCAGACAGTCACTATCTTTTCAAATAATTGATAATTACTTAAGGTCAGAGGCCATCTTGAACTTCTTTACAGCCTCTGTAGGGTTGGCTGGACTTGTAATAAATTTGTCATAAATATTAGTTACTTCTATTTCTTAAAAGTGGCAACCTCAATGATCTGTTTTCTCAATTTCATTGTGGAATGCCTGGAATAAGTTATTTATTGAGTACTTGCTAAGATTTGGCTGGTTGATTAGTGCGTGGTGAGGCCCAGATGTGTCATCTTCTCTCTGCATGGAGTCCACGGCCATGAGTTTCCACCCATACGTGAACAATCTGAGCCATCATTGCACCCTATAAATGTCAAAAGGTGGGCTTGACAAACTTTCAGTGAAAGTATCCACCAATGGAAAAATAACCCATGGTGTGTGTTGAACTGTTTCTTGTTAATGTTTAGGAGAGAAAAATCATGCACATCTGCTGAATCAATAAGTTCTAGGGGGTTGTACTGGGTGTGACAAAGAGATCAGAAAATGTGAACATCACCTTTCACTGAAGGAAGACTCAACAGGGAGCTATAATATAGAGTATTTCTAATTTGTCCCTAAGCAACTGAGGAGAAAAGGACGTATGTGCTGAGGACTTGAGGAATGGAAAGGGCTTGAACCAGGGGTTCAAAAAGAATGGGTGCCATACTAGGGACTGAGTGCCACTGTAGCTGGAGCTACACCAGAACAGTGAAAATTCTCCCAGTCAGTTGGGAGGCGGGGACCAGACTTCCCAGAATTCCAAGTGGGAAGAAAGCTGTGTGGGAGAGGTAGCAAGAGTGTAGGGAAGATGCTTGATGGAGGATACGAAGTTTGAGTCCAGTGGAGCAGAAAACAAGGAAGGCGAGAGTGGTGCAGTCAGGGGATGAGCTTTAAGGAGGGGGTGGGGAGAGGAAACAGCTGGTTTAATGTGCAAAGGTCACACAGCTCTATCAGAGCTCCAGAACTGCAGATTAGCAAAGGAATCTAAATCTGAAATCAACTCTCAATTACTTTTTTTGGAATGGGGTTGTAAAACTTGAGCCCATGAACAGTTGTATCTCTGTTTAAATATGTGAAGTAAGAGAGAAATTTGACCTCAAAATCAGGCTTAGGAATGGTGAATATTTAGAAAACCATCTCTCCATTTTCTGGTGGGTGAGCTGCTCTCAAATATCTTGCTGTGTTCTCTGTGGTAGTTATAAATGTGGATGTAGGAAGGGAAGTGATGCTTAGTCAATTTAAATAAAAAGTAAAAGGCTTTTATCAGAGTATGGATGGGTCTAAGCAGATTACGAAAGTGATTTCTACCCTCAAATATCTTGTCCTCTGAAAGGTGATGTGAAAAATGCATATGTATCACTGTACTTAGGAGGGAGTGATCCACATTTCACAGAAAGTATGGAAACCCGAAGCCAAGCAAACGCATTACAAGAAAATGAACATGAAATATGTAGTCCTAAAACCAGGATTTAGTGCCCCACTCAGATAGTTACAAATCACTGTTTCAAGTGACCGATGGAGAAATTTTGAGTGACTGTTTCTCACCATTCTGAAACTATTCTCACAAGGTTGATCCCTTGGTAAGAGCACCATTTTAACACAAGCCTCTCATGAATGGGGACATCTAGTGTGGAAAAGGGGATTTCCAGCCTGTGCCCCTTAAACACTCAACCTAGAGTAAACAGCTCAGATGCTGAAAATAGTGAGGCAGGTGACAAGAAAACAATGAGGCATTTTGGCCTCTTGGGAACTGTGGATTCCTCAGTTTGAAGATGGAGGTGCTTTCCTTTTTTATTTTTATTTTTAAGTTTTTGCTGTACTGGGGATTGAACCCAGGGGTGCTCTACCACTGAGTTACTGAGTTATACCCTCAGCCTTTTTTATATTTTTATTTTAAGACCAGGTGTCATGAAATTGTCCAGGCTGGCCTAAGATTTGTGATCTTCCTGCCTTAGCCTCCCGAGTATCTTAGGCACAGATGTGCACCATCCTACTCGCCTGGTACTTGCCTTTTGATGGTGATAGTGGTGGAGATGTTGGCAGTGGGATGTGTTCCATTCAGTTTTTAAATAGAACCCCTTTAGGGAATAGGGATTCAGATCTTTATTTTGGTGAAAATATCATGTGTATTCTTTGAAGGCTAAAGAGCAAGGCTTTACTTATTTTGTGGCTGTTTTGATATTAATTATTGTGATAATAACTTTCTTTAAGGGGAATGTGTCTCCTTTTTTATCTTTTAAAAAGCCCTTGAGAAGCTAGGGATGTATCTCAGTGGTAGAGCACTTGCCTGGCATGTGAGAAGCCCTGGGTTTGATAGAGTCTCTCTCTCTCTCTCTCTCTCTCTCTCTCACACACACACACACACACACACACACACACACACACACAAGCCTTGTAGCAGCACTGAGAAAAAGAATACAGGGCCACCTTTAATGGCCGCTTCAGTGACATTTATACTAAAAAAAAAAAAAAATTCTCCTCAGTGCTCCAGGACCTACAATTAATTCCTTTGTTAATCCTTTAGGTTGAGACATTGAAACCATGTCAAATTGCGTGTTTTACCTGATGAGCATATTAGTTAGGATTCATTCAGCTATAGGAATCAAAAACCCAACATTCTAGTTCTAATACTATGTTTTGACAAAAGTGGAGGCACCAAATACTGTTTTTCTACTTTCTCATTTTGTCAGTGCCTGTGAGTGTTGATCTGTAATCCATGTATCCATATATCCAGTTATATAGGAATAATTGGTAGAGGCTATTTCTTCATAGTTCATTTTGGGCCCCTGTTTCTAGAAGCCATGAGGATATATTCTAAACAGTCTATATTTCTTATATTTTATTGATATTTTGGCAGCCAAGAAAACTAGGAAGTATAATTTCAAGTTGTCTATATTTGAACATAGGACGTCAAATTCCAAATGAGCAGGGACTATACATTCCAGCCTCCCCTTACGCCTCTGCAATAGGGAAATGGTCTGGCTTCAGGACCTTCATCCACTGTGTCAAATTCTATTTACAGAACAAAATTTTATGCAAAGAAATGTGGGTCAAGGGGGAATCATCTTATTTTTCTGTTTATCTGTTCAGTGGGAAATCTCATTGTAATTACCTCAAAGGGTTGCTGTGAGAAGAAAATGAGATACTGTATGAAAAGCTGTATGGATGCCACAAGTATCTGATTGCTGGTGGAGATGCAGAGCATCTATGCAACTGGACAGTGATGGGTTTGAGGGCTCTGTCTACCCCTGTAACTTAAATGCTCATCTCTAGTTTACTTACCCTCAGCTTTCATTGTCTCTCTCTTTGTTTCCTTCCTCCTGCCTCCAGGTTCTATAGGTACTAGAAGAAAACTATGTGGACAATCCTCGTTTATTTCTGATATTACATAAGGACTTTTTTGGTGGGCTTTTATTAGCAATTTTACATACAGCCATAGGAGAAAAAATCATTGATATTATCTGATGGAGAACATGGTCAGGAAGGTAAAATAATTATAAGATGATAAAGATCATGATCTTATAGGTGAAGTAGCTATATTCTAGGAATGAGGATTTTGTTTTATACAACAAATACAGATTTTAAGAACTGCCTCCCAACAAAGTTAGCAGAGGAATAGAAAGGAAATCAACATATGTGTAATGGTATGTGTGAATGTATGCATGGGAAGGTCATTTAAAGAGGGTATACCAACTGTTCAGCAGTATGAGAAAAATCAGGCAAATTGTAGCACTTACCCTTAATAGAATATTATGCAGCTTTTAGAGATGATGCTCATACAGATTATTTAGCAAAATGAAAAAATGTTTATTTTATAATATTAAATGAAAAAAAGCAAGACATGAAATTTTATAAACACCTTAATTACAACGATGTTAAATATGCATCAGAAATACTGCAGAGCAATATATCCACATTCTAACAGTGTGACAGGAGTATAGATAATTTTTCTTTCCTTTCATGCATCATAGTTTTATTATGTTAATCATACATTTTTTTAAGTGTAATTTTACACATTTTTTCCCCCTAAAGAAAAGACAGTGCTACTAAATAGGCAGGTGTTCAGATACCATTCCAGTAGAAGATGGAGGGAGGACACACTAAAATTGGGGTCATTTCAGGAGAGTTTAGAGAAGGATTTGGGTTCAAAGGTACAGACAAATTAGTGAAATGCCTCGGGGCTGGTAACATGGGCGTCTAGAACTCCTCCATAGGAGAGTCTTGTGGAGAGCGGTGGGTGCTATGAGAAAAGACATAATATTTAGTTGAGGGATGAAATTGGCAGAGAGAGGTGACATCTCAGGGAGGAGCCAAAAGTATAAATTACAAACTCCCTCTCCTCTCTCTCTGATGTCCTGCCAAGTGTCTCCATTAGCCAAACTCAACTAGAAGCTAGAGGATATGGGAGCTCCTTGATGTAGTCCATGCAGGTCTTTTAGGGCAGAGAGCTGGGTGGAAAAAGGAGACTGGATTAGGATGGGTGAATCAGAGTTATCCAGCATTCAGACCTTACTTTCCTAACACAGGATGATTATAATGTTTTCTGGCCCAGAATTTCTGAATTGAAAACCCATAGACAGATTCATTTACAGACCATTTATTTCTAGGATCTCTGATATCTAATTGTTTTTAAGAACTGGATACACAACGAAGTCATTAGAACAGAACAATCATCAGAAATAAAGTTCTAGAGAGAGGTCAGGATTGGAGAGTCACTGACATGTTGATGTTACAGAAGGAAATGTGTAGGTTAGAGGAGTGAATAGGAGTTGAGAATGGACTGGTGTGATACGCCACCTTTTCAGGGCTGGTACAGGGAAAGAAGACACTTAGAACCATAAAGAATCATGTTAAAGTTATTAGTTAACATTTATGAAGTCTTTTTTTGATACTTAGTAATTTTGTCAAATCATCACTGTTTCTTTGTGTGATCTATGTTGTTATTATTTCTATTTACAGTTGCAAAATGGAGGCAAGATAATTTAGCTCAGTAAGTCACATAGCTAGTAAGGGGCTGAGGATGTGTGCAGGTTGATCTGGGTTCTAGAAATTGCCTTGGAGGCAATTTTTAAAATTTTTCTTTTGAGTCTAGTCTCAAATTTCTATCCTAGGCTTATTTATTTATTTTTATTTTTTTTCAGCCTCTTTGGAGTTGTTGTCTTGAAAGTTTTGTAATTGCTAGAGTTTATAAGTTAAATGTACTTAAGAATGTGTGTATTATTTAAGGTTACAGATACAATTTTGGTGTTTGTAAAGAATGAGACCCAAGCTGCAGAGAATCATTCAATTCACTTATGAAGAGAGGAAACAGCATGTGTATTAACAAACTGATTGGAATAGGAGTTATATCTCATGCTCTGAAACATTTGACTTGGGAGCCATCAGGCATTAAACTGTTACCACATTAGAGTGCAGTAAAAAGGCAAATTTAGGAAATTCCTGAAAAGATGATTTCTCCTATGATCTGATGATGGTACAGTAAATTCTTAGTTTCAGAGTATAGATGCCATTTCAAGTTAAGTATATGCAATTTAAATTAAAGATGCTCAGATGTTAGCTGGCTGCCACAGCATATTGGCAACAGCATGTGTTTGAACTAGAGCAGATAATTCAAATGGCTCGTTATCCACTTACATTCTAATCATCTGTGAGGTGGCTTCTCTCTGGGCAGGCACAGCATGCTCTCAGGGGAGGTTTTAGAGCTTCTGAACTTTCAGAATGGGAAAAGGAGTTGTTCTTACTGCCGTGGCTCAGCCCATCCCACCCGGTTTCTGGACTGCTTTAGCTCTCTCTCTCTTTATAAGGAAAGTCCAACTTTTATATGGGCTTTGATCCTAATGTATTAGCAGGAAGTGACTCAGAAGCCTGTTCCCTGGCTGGGTGTTTCAGTTACTGGTGCTGCATAACAAATCATCCCCAAATTTAATGTCCTGTAACAGTATCAAAAATTATATGATCCTCCACAGTTCTGAGGATCAATTGGGCTCATCTAAATGGTTCTTTTTCAAGGATGTCTCATGATTGGAGTCAGAATGTGGTAGGGACTAGGGCCACCTTGAAGGCTTCTTGGTTAATGTGGCAGATAATGGGTATTGATTGTCAGCTGGTATCTTGGCTGGGGGCTGGTGGACGGGACACCTAGATATAGCATCTCCTATACCTGCTTGGCTTCCTCACTGCCTGGTTCTAAGTGGAAGTGTCCTTGGAGGATAAGACACAAATGGTATCAGCCAGTTGTCTAGCTTTGGAAATCCTATGTATCACTTCCATCGTAGTCTCAGGCCTGCCCAGATTCAAGGAGAAGGAACACCATTTGATGAGAGAAGTCATAATGTCACACTGTGAGAAGAACATGTGGAATGAGAGATCATGTTACATTTTCTTGGGAAATACAATCTGCCTTACTGGGGATTTTTTTTTTTTTTTCTGTAGAAATATCCCTAGGCAAATCTGTGAAGCTGCAAAATCATTTTCCCTTTTTGGATGCCACTTTTCTTCAAACTAGATTTTCTACTTAACTTGTGGTTTGCCTGGGGAGCCATGATTCCATGTTGCTCTAGACCTATGACTTGGAAGACTGAAGCATGGCCCAAGATTAAGATCTTTCCTGTAGGTTATCACCCCACCAAAACTTGGCTTTTCTTGGCACATAGGGCCCAGGGTCTGTTCTCTCATCCACATGAATGACTGGAATGTGGCTGCCTATAGCAAGTCACCTGCGTAACATATGTGGCCTACTTTTATGAGAAGAAAAAGGAATTTCTTACCCAACATATCCTATTTTGAAATATTTTAGTAGTTTGAGCTCAAAGGAGGTGTGAGAGCTATGGTGAGAGCTACCCTTTTGTGGAAGAAGTTGGCCTATGTGGGATAGTTGTAGGAGAATCCTGTTCTGTTTTTACAACCCAATAAATGTATGTTAGCACTAAGTCCTGACCCAGGTACTCTTCTAGGTGCTAGAGATACACAAATGAGTGAGATATGGATTCTACACTACAGACATTCACCATGAATATCAGTGGACAGAATTCCCACAATTCTGCTTTGAGTTGAGCATTAACAGATGTGGTTAAATAGAAACCCATTGCTTTTGGGGGGGTATATCATCATTCTAAACCTTTTTAAAAATGTGTTGACCCTTTAGACTGAACACATTTATTCTATGAGCCAGTGGACATCAAGACTCTGAGAAAATTAAATGACAGATGCCTAAACTTTGATATGAGAAGGAACAGATAAGAAAATATCCTAACTTTGTAGAAGGAAAAAACTAAAAAGAGCTGTTAAGAGAGGCCATTGACAGAGTTTCTCTGCCAATCAAGTTTTGCTTAATAGATGAGAGATTGCAGACTGTGGTGGTTAACATCATGGACTCTTGAGACCAGCCTTCCTTGATTTACATTCTTGCTTTGCTATTTACTAATTTCATAGTCTTTTTAAAACTTATATTTTATATGTTTATATAAGTTTCTTAACTTTTTTTGTGCCTCATTTTCATCATCTGTAAAGTGTAGATTATAGTGGTAAATAGCTCATAGAGTTTCTTTGACCATTAATTAAGTGAAATACTGGCCAAATGCTTAGCCCTGTGCTCAGCATATAGAAGATACTCTTCTATACTTGTTAAATAACCAAGCAGATTACTTCATCTTAGGTACTTTGTACTCTGTTGTCAAGTTAATTGGAGAATTAGGATATTCCTACATTGGTGATGTCAGAGAATGTTAATTTTATTTATTCATTTTTTTTAACAGAACAATTTCCCTTCTTTTGTCTATTTACAGCATAACTAGTGTAACTCTATCACCTGTGGTCATATACTGGGGTTGTGATTCCTTTGTTTCTAGATTTTTCTTCAAATTTTCTTTAATATGATTGGGAAATAGTGAGGGGCACAATTGGCTTTCTGTTCTGGGAACTCATCAATTTAATGTGATTTTATTTGACAGTTTTATATTCTTCTGTTCTCCTATTCTCTGCCAGTTAACCTATCTGCAAGGTGAAATTCTTGAACAAATTGTCTACCCAAAGCACTGCTCTATAAAATAGATGATGTGCCTAGAGTGTATGCATTCTATTGAGTCATATGAATCGTCAAGGTTAGAAATGGCACTAGGAATACATATTTAAAAGGATGATAAAGTAATGGAAATTGGAAAAAAAATATTTAGGTGATCTTCACCGTGGTGACATCTGAAAATTGTGTAGCACTCTTATGTTCTGTCTTCCTTTGAAGATATGGATTATGTTTTTGTACCTGTCCCTATCTCCCTGCTTGGAACTTTGTAAAGATGGAAGATCCACTTGCTTCTCATATTGCAGAAGTTTACTTCCTTAAGGCCAGATTCTCAGCCTCAACTGGATCAGAATCCCTTGTGGGACTTTGAAACACTTCCTAAATACTCTTCCCCCAAATTCTCATTTATTAGGACCGGCATTGGTCAAGGTCTTGTCCTCTTCTCTTTTCCTCTCCCCTTCCTTCTCCGCTTCTTTTATTTTCTATTCTTTTCTTGAGACTTCTCTGGAGAATTAGTGGAGAAGACACATAAGGTAAAGAGCAATAATTAATCCACATGATATTAACTTCATAATACTATGTCAATACAAATACTGGTATTTCTCACATATTTGGTTACATAATCATGATACTTTCAATTTTTCAAATTCATTGAAAACATGAATTTATAGGCTGGGTTTACTGCCATTTCTGGGTTGGAGTTTATGAGGCTGGAGACTATGTTTAATAGCAATGGAGTGTCATCTGTTAGTGTGACTTTTTTTAAAACAAAAAAAGTTTATTTAATCCCTTCAAGAAATTATTAAGATCAGTGTTATTATTATCCCTTTTTCAATGAGGCACATGAGGCTTACTCGAAGTTACTAGACTTTAGTCTCAGCTAGTAATGGGTGAAACAGGCATTCATACCAGCTAATAGCTGACTTATATTCATGATGGTGAAATACTTCTTTAGCATCATTTCTGATTTGTAAGTGGACAGAAAGAGTTCAAGATGCACAGGAAAGCATCTTCACCCTTTAATTCAAAAGATATCCCTTTAAATTCAAGGAAATAAGAAAACTAACACCCTGCAAAGTATTATGGGAGGATTAGAAATGATGTCTGCCAAAATTTATTCTTGCATTACTCCAGTTGTGGTGCCAAAGGCCAATTACAACTTGTTTTGTGGTAAGAGATGTGTCTGATTTAGACAATAGAAGATTATAATGAAATACTGTGAATTTTCACAATAAAAAGTTAGAACAATCTTTCAAGGTATTTGCAATACAACAGAATGCCTTCCTTCTAAAGTTTGAACTTGTACAATTATACAGTGCTGCCATTGTTTCTTCCTCCTTCTCTTTTTTATTTTTCTTCTCTTCCTCTTTCTTTCTCTTGATCCCTTGCTTGGTTGTTAAATGCCGTAAAAGTTCTAAGTTTTATCATGACTGATAGGGAAACAGAACTCTGAAAACAAAGTTTTGATTCTAATTAGAAAAACTATCTCAGAAAAGATATTTCACTGAATGGTATTATTGTATTCAGAAAGATTCTGGGAGGATCTTGTGTGCATTTCCCATTGCAAAGGGAATAAATGCACTTCTCTTATGTATTATTTCCTTCAAAGTCAGTTTGAATGAAGGAGACAATAGTAGCTAATTTATGGTATTTCTCAGGATCATTTGTGTGGTATGAAGTTGCTCTATACCATGTAGAGGATTGAAAGGAGAGACGGCTGTTTTCTCCTGGAGATCAAATCAACCCAGGTCTTGGCTTGAGGCAGTTAGTTGTATCTATGACATGTTCTTCCTTCTAACCTGTGCCTGGAAACAACCCCTTCCTTAAGATCTACCCCAACTCTATTGTCTGCTGAGATAAGAATATACCAAGGTGGTCAAATTTCTCAAATTCTCTAGTTATTTCATCTTATGTTTATTTCTGTGATTGAAGTTGAAAGACAGCTAAGAGACAGGCTTTTGATCTTTATCACAATAGCTCTTGAATGGTGGTCTGATTTTTCTTTCTGAACCACAGATGAAATGACCTCTGAGCTCCTTTCTTCTTATCCATCAGATATAGTTCTAATGATGTTCTCTAATAAACAATCAACAAAATCGTATTAACTTAGCTGTATACAGTGACCTCGCTTCAAATGAACTGTCTTGATTCTTCTTGGTTTTGGTGTTTTCCAATATTTGTATTTCCCTAAGGAGTGAGATTGAGTTTTGTTCATAATGTTCTATATAATGTTCAAGAAATACTTATTGTAGTAGAAATGTCACAGGTCCTAACAGATCAGTTGCTTTTGGAGTCCTGATAATTCTATACTTCTCCATTCCTTTCTTCCCTTCCAGTTCCCCTTGCCTCCCTCCCTCCCTCCCTCCTTCCTTCCTTCTTTCCTTCCTTCCTTCCTTCCTTCCTTGGGGAGGGTTGCCAGGAGAAATCATCTAAAGGTTTCATTAGCAGCTTACCTGGAGCAACCTGTTTTAGATTCACCTTGCAAGCAGATGGTAACATTGTGCCCCCTGAGCAAATATTAGACCCAGACAGGGAAAGGGTTGATTACAGTCTTTGCTGGATGGATAGAGCTTAAAATCATTTGCTAAGTCACATCACAGCACATGAAAAATACTTCCCGTTTTCTTTTCAACCTGCAGCCTGACACACCAGCCCATTTAAAGTCAAGAGCGTATGGCAGACCCGCTCTTTATCAAGCACTTTGAACTGTGATGATGTGCCCGTGGAAGTAGAGGGAATTTGACTCAGGGCTCATCCGTCGTCTCATTACAACACACGCATGTTACCGCGATCTACTTTTACCAAGCGTGATGTTTGAATTCTTGTCCCACAATTCCTCTCTTGCCCTGCTGTGTCACTGGTGGGGTGTGACAATTCTGCTGAGTTTTGCTAAGAGGGTAAACACATTTGCTTCATCCTACTGATGGGTTGGTTCACAGGGCACAAGAAAGATCTAAAAGAGGACAAGACTGAAAGAAAGACCTGGCTTTTAGTATTACCTCTGCCACTTTACATCTGATGACCTGATATCATTCTTCCATGACTTCTCTTTCTCATCTTTTCTTCTTAAAGGGAAAGCAGCCAGAAAACTGGTACCACTGGAATCACTGTTGGGAATAGTATTTCTGCCTAGACCTTTTAAATGAAAAACTCCTTCTCCTGATTCAGGAGCTGTGGGCCTTTTCTGCTATGGGATGTAAGTGAGGAGCCTCCTCCCAGAAGGGAGAGTTATGTGATGAGCTAACTCATTTCCCTGAATTCCATAGCCTCTGCATCCCACTGTAAAACTCTCTGATCCTCTTCTTCAGGGAGAGAGGCAGGGGAAGAGCTGACTCTAGCCTAAGGATGTGGACTGAGTTCCTGAGATTTATAATAATCAAAATATTAATGAAGTAGTCGATACAAATGCTGTTTGTGTAGAATGCCTAAGTAACCGGTTGTGTAATATATCAGGAAGAGATCCAGAGATGAGCAGAGGCAGAGCATAATAAATCAGGTCATTTGTTTTGCAATAATGGAATGATAATTGTGATAATTTCAGAAGTCACTATCATCCTGCAGCGTGAAAGAATCTTTTTGCTGGCTTCCCATTGTTTAAATATTCATGTGATGTCTATGAGTGACTTCCTGCTGAGAAAAATCTTTGCATACCTCCGGCTGGCACGAGAACTAGAAATGTGTTTTGCTTTAACCTGGGAAGGTTTTGCAGAAGACTGGGTGCTCTCTTGGTTTAAAAGGAGGATGTTTCTCAACAATTCTTTCAGTAAAATAAAGGCCTGTGTTACCGAATTATTTTCCAAATGCCTCTCTCAGCTAGCAGCTGTGTGAATTTATAGGCACTCACCTCTGCCCTTTTGCACTGAATGATGAAGCAAAGGCAAAAATAACCATGCTAGCTGGTAACACAGTTATGCTATAGAAATATAAACATAGTTGATGACCCCAGAGAAGAAAATCCACAGTTGTTGTCACCTGTGCTCACCCTCCCTCTGCCCTCCCCCAGCTCCCAATTTTTTTCCCCCTTGGCCTGGGTGAATAGGGCTGCTTAATTGAGTTATCTAAATTTGGCAGGCCATACATCCACTGTCTCATATCCTAGGACTTAGGTCCACCTGTTGCCATTATCCCCTCCAACCAGCACAGTAGGAGGTAGACAACAAATGCTTTCAAATTCCTTTTCTGGATAACCCCCAAAAGAATGGCAGTGAAGATTTTGGAATTATTTGGCTATTGGGATGAATGAGGATGTAGGTTCTTGTGATGGGAGCTATTTTAGAAGGAATGATACTGTGCAATTGCTTTGAGCAAATTCTATCATCAGTGTGTATGTGAGATTGTGTGTTAGATATTATACATTAGAATATACGGGCGTTTGATCTTCCCGAGATATTTAGACTTTTGGTGTGAGGAGCAATTCTCAAGTGACTCATTAAGGGGTAAACAGGACAGTTAAGAGGCAACAACCCTTTTCTAAGAACTCAAGTGCTGTGCGTTCATTGCTGTGTTAAGCCTCCAAAGTCTTATCTAGCACTAGGAAAGAATCACAATTCTCTTTTTAAGGAGAAAAAAAAAAAAAAAAACCGAGGCAGCTGCAAGATAAGTGCAAGCCTGGGGTTCTACAGAATTAAAGGTGGAGACAACATTCCTGTATCTCTGATAGAATTCTGGCTGCCAACTGAGTTTCCTGCCTTCAAGAGTTAATGGCCTCTAATGGCAGTTTGATTTGGAGGTGATTGTGCATCTAAACTACCTGATTAAAAAATACGTTTCCAAATGTGGCTGATTACCTATTTACATATTGCTAGGGTTTAGGTGAAATCCTGAAGTTTAGTTGGGTGGTGATTTTCTGAGAAACTGCTAGGTGCAGAAACAAATTCTGTTTTTAGCTTTGTGATTAGGTTGGACACCGGTTAATGTTTAAATTGAGAGTCAGTTTTTCCACTGAATTAAAAGAAACCAGTCCTGCTTATATTCTTTCAATCAAGATAAAAGCAATAACAGCAATTTCTGGGTTGGACAGAGAATGGTTGGCTGGGGTTGCAGATGGGGAGGGCTCTGCTATAATTACTAGACCAAGATGAAATCTACAGCATTTGTTTAGCAACAATCTATAGATGGCAGTGGGCTACATAAGGGCTTTTTGCATCCATGCCACAGACTGCCCTCTGGTATTTAGAGCCTAAGGCCAACACAACAGGGTGGAATAGTCCTAAAGAGAATCAAGACACTTAAAATGGCAAATAAATTGAATAACAATGCAGGAATAGAGTAACCTTACATATACAAAGGAGGGTTGCTAGGTAACAAGTGAGGAGGCGGCATGGCTTCAGATCAGAGAGGGCTGGTTAGAAAATAAAATGACATCCTCTCTTCTAATTAGTCCTTCCCAATCATATGCATCAAGATAATCTTGTGGTTTGGGGCTTTAGCCTAGTTTGCAAAGTCTGATGCTTTAATCTCTTTCTTAATAGAGCCATTTCCTTCTCTGTGTTTTAGACTGGTCCACAGGCTGCTGTTTTATTCTGGCAGGCTACAGCGAAGCCGGTGAGATACAAGGCAGATGTGTTTGGCGGAGATAGGTAACTCACAAGGTTCAGTTTGGCTAAAGACAAAGAAGGGATGTTTTTCTGGGTAGACAGAGAAGCAGAGCTAGCCATGCAATTAAGGCCTTAACTAAGAACTCAATGGATGAATTCTCTAAAGTAATTCGAGTTTTTTGTCACTGCACACAATTTTTAGAAGAAAGAGAGCAATTCAATATCCAAATGTTAGTAAACACAAACATAAATTTCTGTTATGTTCAGGAGTTACACAGTCTCTTAAAAGCACAGAATCTTGGAATCACCAGAGAAGTTTTTGCAGACCACATGTGTTCCAGAATCTTGAGTTAAAATGGACATTTGTGGTTTGAGGGGAAAAAAATCTTCCGGATGAGTTTTCTCCATTGATCACAAATTTTGGTGAGAACAGCTGTCCGAAATCTTTGCTGTCTCTTTCTCACCTATGTTTTTATAGACTGTTGTGTCTTGGAGCTCTGAAAGCCCCTGCATTGTACAAGAGGATGAATTGTGTACAATAACATTAATTTACTATAATAGAAATAATAGGAAAGTGTTAACTCACCTTATAAAATTCTTTATAAAAATTTTTAAAAAAATCTTCAAACATGAAAAAGTGCTTCATAATAAGGCTTAAAATAATGGAGAATATTTGATTCTATTTTAATTAACCAGAAAACCTAGCTTTATTTTGCTTATTTATTTATTTTTTTGAACTACTAAGGATTAAATCCAGGGACACTGTATCACTGAACTACATCCCCAGCCCTTTTGAAATTTTATGTTTGAAACCAGGTCTAAGTTGCCCCGTCTGGCTTTGAATTTGCCATCCTCCTGCCTCAGCTCCTGAGTAGCTGGGATTAGCGGTGTACCTCAAACCTAGATTTAAATAAGAATATAGTTTGGTTTTCCACTATAATGAGATTTTATTATTTAATGACAAAAAGAAGTAAAAATATATATCATCTTTCAATTAACTTGTCATGAGCTGCATGTTCAGTGCACTGGTCTTACGCTTTCACAACCAGAATGACTGTGGTAAGGCACTATTTATTTTAGTGCACACTTGGACAAGTTCAGAAAATCTGATACAGAAAGTAGAAATCAGAAATACTTCACATGTATTTATCTACAGGAAAAGACTGAGAAATAGTAAACAATGTTTGGCATAGTTGAAGGCTGAGTCATTTCTTTTCTCCAGTTTACAGGTCTATGCTTACTCTTTATTTTTGAAACTAAATGAGATGTTGATTTTATGTTTATCACTTATAAGCAACATTACTCTATATGCCTGTGATTAAGATGGAGCAAGAAGAATCTTAGGGGGACAGCTGCTTTTTATGACCAATGATTTTTAGACATAAAAACAACAGTAGAAAAGGAGAAATGATGAAAACAGGAGCCCTTTTGATTCTTTATAACAAATAATGGAAAAATGATTTGTTAAGAAATGATAGAAATAAATGTTATTTTATTATTTTATACTGGGTCTCATGTTTATTTTATACTGGAATTAATGTGTGCCAATATTAGGCTGTCATAGCTTCTAAGCCTGTTCAAAGTATGGTGTTCATATGCTTACTCATATGGTTGGAAAGAGAAAAACAGGAGGAAATTAGCACAGTGCTCTCTTCTCCGCTTGGATCTGTCCTTGTCCAGTTCTTTGCTTGTCACAGAAGTGCAGGGGCAGCAATCTAGCAGGCCATTTCTACTCCAGGTTCCCTGTTGACCACGCAACAAGTTTGAAGAATCAAAACATTTCTGTTCTTGACTTTTCTTCTATTGGGCAGAACTTCAAGTTTAGGAGAGGATTTTTGCCAGATTAAGAAATGACGAATATTAAACCTCTGCCAGGATGTTTCCAGAACACAGGGGGATGGAGTGGAGAGTGAATTAGTGATTATGTTATTGCTCTGGATGCCAACAGCTGGATGAGACTTTGTTCGGAAAAGGCTAGGCAGTATTTGCTTGTCTCTACATTCTCCAATGTTTAATTCCTTTTTTTTTTTCAGCTAAAAAATGCTCATCGAAATAATATTTTCAGATCAGTCAAGTTATTTCTATGAATTCAACTTCATAGGATCATTAGGTTTATAAAGCTGCTTTGAACTGGCTAAATTTTATTTGGTGTTAAAAATCATGGAGAGTTTAGCTTCATGATATTGGAGATGATAAAATAATCATGACAACAATAATTTTATTTTGCTACTGTCTATTTCTGGCAAGTATATAGCTATTATATACTCATAAAAGTTATTTGCTAATAGTAATCCTTGAAAAAATATCATGTTGAGGGAAAAAGAACATCTCCATTTTTTTCTAATCAACATTTTGTCTCAGAAACAGTGTGCTATAAATGTACAGAAAATTCTGCTTAGATGAAGCTGCAACTGACAAAAATCTTACGTTCAACAAAAGGTCATTTAAACCTCCTGGTGAATAGAACTCTGCAAAACCTATTCATTTATTTTCTTAAATAGTAGAAATTTTTTGTTTTGCAAAATTTTGCTCTAAACAACAATGTCTGGTAGCCTTTAGTTAATCATGCCAATAACAACAATATATGTCAGTCAGGTTAAGCTAAGTTATGTTGCAATAATAAGAACTCCCAAATTTTAATGGCTCAAAGTGCAAGTGTTATTTATTGTTTATTGTTGTCAGCTGGAGCCTTATTACAAGTTTTTTCTTTTTCTTTTCTTTTACCCAATTTTGGAGCCAGGCTGAGGCACCTCCAAATGTCTGGTGATTTGCTAATCACATTGTAAGAAGAATGAAGTTTACTAAAATTGTCTGTCTGAATGCATATTGCCCCAAAGCAATATATATTATTTTTGTTCACATTCCATTGACACAACAAATGGAATGTGTCTGCTCAGTTATAATGGACAGGGAAGTGCTCACCCACTGGACATAATAGAAAATCTTGAATATTGGTGAACTGATTCAATATAAAATATTCAGCTGGGTGCAGTGATGCAAACCTGTAATTTCAGCTACTTGGGAGGCTAACACAGGAGGATTGCAAGTTTGAGGCCAGCCTAGGCAACTCAAGGAAGATCCTGTCTCAAAATATAAATAATAAATACACAAATAAATAGAGCTGGGCAGATAGCTCAGTGGTAGAGTGCCCCTGGGTTCAACCTACAGTATGGAAATAAATATATACACACAGGTATATACATGAATTTTCAACAAACAAAAATAAAAAAGCCAAGATGCATTTACTATTCTCTCACCGGGTGAATAAGATGGGGTTATTTATAGATAGAAAAATGTAAAAGTCTTAAAGTAAAAAGAGAATTTAACAGATAAATATAAAAGGAAGTACTTCGTTAATCTTTAAGAAGCCAAGGATTCTGCTCTCTCCTGCTCTTGACTCTGTCTCTTTGTCTTTCCCTCATGAATCTATATGGTCTTTTGCTACAGGAAGTGTCCAATGATAATGGAACCTCCGCTGAAGATGTAGCTTCAGATATTTAGCTTTGTTCACTCTGTAGCAGTTGGCCCTGGTGTTGGGCAGGTGTTTCTCAGATACACATCAGTGGTCATAGCAGGAGAGAACCATATCACACATTCATCAGCACTCTGGGAAGAACATCCAAAGTGTGCATCTTTGAGGTATTTGTGAGAAATTTCATCCTTTCATGGAAAGGAGAATCAATTCTATTATGACTGAGGGCCTTTTGAAAACACATTTGGTTTCCTGAGTTCAAGTAACTAAGCTCCTACTGTTACCGCTGTTGACCGGTGACGAGTCCTTGCTTCCCAGATGTTGAAGAATAACACCAAAGAAGCACGCCGAGGCAAGGTCAGAGTAGAGATTAAAAATTTCTTAAAGGCAGAAGAAAAGACTTCTCCCGGAGGAAGAAGGGGACCCAGAAGGTGGAATCCGTGGAAGTGCGGTTGTTTCCCCTTTTTATAGTTTTGGTGATGGAATGTACGTTGGAAGGCCTGAGGGGTGGGACACAGGTGGGCCAAAAGGGCAGAAAGGACTTTTGGGATGGGCTTATCACTTCTCTGGGATGGGCCATCTCCAAATCTGTTGGGGGCTGTTCATTAACACTTCTTTGAGGTGGACTTTGGCCTAGGGCCTCTGGGACTTCATTAACATTCCATGAGTTGTCCTGTGTTTTCCCTGAGTTCTTCCCAGCATGGCCTCCATTTTAGATTTCACTCGGTATTAGACCCGATTTACCTAACTACACTAACTACCTAACTTTAAATCTGGCTTCACTACTACATATTAACAATGTTTTGAATCTTATTTTCCTGTGCATCATTCTACCCCCTTGGTGAAAATCTGATAAAAGAGTAACAGAAAAGTCAACATACTGGAAGTTGCTCAGTACTGCATGGATTCTTATCTCTGTTCCTCTTCTCTACTTGGCTAAACCACCGGTGGTACCTTAGTGAGGGATCAGAGAACAACTGAGGGGAAGATGAGAGATATTAGTTCTGGTCCTTCATGTTATGATAAGGACCCTCAGTCTCAAGAAGATTAAAATGTCTTGCCCACCTTGAATAGAAGCATCAGGTCTTAAACTCAGATCTTTCAGCAATAAGCTTAAATCTTTTATCCACGTCACTGTTATACAGATTCCTAGGAGCCTTAGTGTTCAGGTAATCCTAAGAAATCCATGCAAAAGATGAGTGTTGGGAAATCCAGGGTCAGGAAACCTTCCCAAAGCAAAGTGAGCTCTTTTGGGGTATCAGGTAAATGTAAGTATTTCCAAGGAAGGGTAAGCTACTTTAGATCTCTTTATCTTCTGACAAAGTCCACAAAGTCAAAGTCACCTCAAATGACCAATGAAAGGGAACTTAATTTTGGAAGGTCCTAATAAGTACTTTTATTATGGTTTAGATATGAGGTGTCTCCCAAAAGCTTAGATATGAGACAGTGCAAGAAGGTTCAGAGGAGAAATAATTGGGTTATAGCCTGAACCTAATCAGTGAAATAATTTCTGATGGAATTAATTGAGCGGTAACTGGAGGCAGGTGTGGTGTGGCTGGAGGAAGTGGTTCATTGGGAGTGTGGCTTTGGGTATATGTTTGTATCTGATGAGTGGAGTTTCTCTCTCTCTCTCTCTGCTCCCTGATCATCATGTGGACTGCTTCTCTCTGCCACA
The DNA here is from genome assembly GCF_052094955.1 of Ictidomys tridecemlineatus. Taxonomy (NCBI): domain Eukaryota; kingdom Metazoa; phylum Chordata; class Mammalia; order Rodentia; family Sciuridae; genus Ictidomys; species Ictidomys tridecemlineatus. The sequence goes on along the minus strand of NC_135483.1, from coordinate 119,015,158 downwards.
CTCTTCCACCAGGATGTTCAGCCTCACCTCATGCCCTGAGGAATGGAGCTGGCCTTCTGTGTATTAAGACCTCCGAAATCGTGAGCCCCCCAATAAACTCTTTTCCCCTAAAGTTGTTCTGGTCAGATCTTTTAGTCATAGCACAAAATAGCTGACTAAAACGATCTTAAAGGATAAATAGTAGCATCCAGGTTATTTGTTTTCCCAAATTGGAAAAGCCCATTTTGCATACTTGTTATCATTAAAGAATCCATCTTCTTTCAACACTTTCTACTGAAACTGGAGTGTTTTCTGAAAGCATTAGTGAAACAAGAGAAAGAGGTAGATGAAGAATGAGCTTGAAATAAAACAATAACAAGGGATTATTGGACATTCTTTAAAAAATAAATCTCAAATTAAAATGGTACCTGGCTGTAAATTTCCACAACAGCATAGGTGAATGCTGCTTTTTCTTAAGTGATAAAAGCCAAATCCCATGAGGATATCTTCCTTTTTTTTTCCTTCTAAATATTCCCTTTTTTCTTCCCTCTCTCCCTCACTTCCTTCTTCTTCCTTCCTCCTTCCTCCCTTTCTTTCTTCTTTCCAACAGTCTTTCATTCTTCCTGGTACACAAAAGATCATCAGTGACAGTACCTTTCCTTCTGTGAGACATGGGCAATGAAATTGCCCTGGAGGCAAATGACATTGCTGTGAAAAATTCCTCTCACATATATATATATATATACATGCATGTTTCATAGTATTTAATAGATTGATTCCAATCAAGCAGCCAATAGATTCACAAGCCTTTTCTGAGTGCCTTTTATAACTAAAATATTTCCTGAAGTACAATAGGCATCATTTTGGAGCTGGGCACGGTGCTGTTACCTAGAGTTATTGTCCTGTTAGTGCTGTGTTGAGTTAGTATGGTGTTTGTTGTTAACTACTTTTGGCTTATAAGATGTTTTCTGTAGGCAGTGTATATAGATCTGTTGATGATGGCACTTCAGCAAATGACATAACCCCTGCCAAGGAGAACAGAGGGCAGATTTGGGCTGTTCCTCTTAGTGTGCCTGAGAGGTCATCAGCCAGAATCCCTAGGGAAAGTTCTGTGCACAATTGCAGGGCATCCTAGTTTTCTGGGAGGCCAACAAATACCCAGGTTTCTGTTTTCCTGACAGGCACAGAAGCAATCCCTCTCTCCACACCAGTCAGTGATAGTGCTGAGTGTTAAAATGGATACTCCACAGTGGCTTGAGCCTGGAAGCTGCATTAGGCAGCTGCTTGAGGTAATTAGGAACTGGAAAGCAACTTTCTAAAGGCATCCAACAGGAGAATGGAGCATCCATAGGAGGGAATGGTTCTAGGGGATGACAGAAGAGTTGGCTGGAAGGAAGGCTGGGGCTCCTGAGGGAATTGCTGCTAATGTGTAAAAATAGACACTTGTAGCTTGGGTCTAACTGCTTATAGTTGAGTTACAAGTTGTCAGATGATTTTAACATCAACACCCTACTCCAGTGCATTGACAAGAGTTGGAAAAGTTGGGGCTAAAGGCTAGGTTGCATTCTGGGGAAGCATTTCCCTGACTCATTCTTTCTCCGGGCTTCTGCTAATTTAGCACCTGAGCTCTCTAAGTTATGCATTTTTTTTCTTCAGTATTTGGTTTTTAAATATGTGCCAACACCCTGAATTCTGAAAAGTGCCTGAAGGGGCATTGAATATTCTTCTGACTACAGTATTATTCTTTCCTGACAATCCTGATAAGATTATCTTGAATGCAGGCAAAACAAAAGAACTTATATTTTCCTTGTATGATCTGTAATTAAAAATGCTGGGGTGGTCTGTACATGACTCAATAATTGTTTTTTCATCACTCCTCAGTTGATACTGTGCTGTCATCGGGTGGTAATATGTGGAGGGTATTTTTGAAAGGGCCCCTTCCTTTGGGGTGAAAGTGGGAGTAATCTGTCACAATGAAATGCAGCAGGAGCTGGGTTCAGGGCCTTCACTTCTCAGGCAGTTGATGTGAGGCCTTCATAGAGAGTCTATTCATGCAGCTCTCTCCTGACCTGGGACATCCTTGCTGTTCAACTTCTGGGCTCCCCTTGAGAGAGACTGTCAATGGAAATAAATCCAGCTCCACTTTATGACATGAATAAATTCCCAGAAGAGACTCTGATTCTCTGTGCCCCAAACCTGATGGGCATCATGTCTCCAGAGATAGGGGCTGGTGATTAATTAATGGTGCTGCTTCAACCCAGGTGAAGTGGAAGCTGATGGGCTCATACCTTCATTTATACAAACACACCCTCCGAGAAGAAAAAGAAATCACCAGTTACATGTTACTAGGGGAAACAGTTTCAATGATAGATACTGGGCCTCAAAAAAAAAAAAAATCAGGATTTCTGGGAAAAGTGAAAAATAACTTTTCACATCAATGTACATTTATGGCAGGTGCTGTGCTAACCACCTCCCAGGGGTTGTTCCATTTCATACTCACAATAGCTCTGGGAGGTGTTGCTACTAATTTTAGCTTTCAGAGCCAAGAACTCAAAGCCTCAGTTGAAGCCACAAATGGCTTGCTTTAAGATTTTCTAATTTGTGTTTGACTCTGGTTTTGAACCCAAGTGCCTCCTTATTTCGGTGAAGTCTGTTTGAACTCTGCTTTGCTCATACTCTCCTTATTTTTGTGGAACAACAAAGCAGAAGCTGGTATGAGTGCATTCCCTCTGGCTTGGATAAAATGCTTAGGTCTTTGACTTGGAATCACTGATTGGCAGGTCCATCTTCCCCTTTCCCCTTGAACCAGGTGGGAATCTCCTTGTGGAGGGGGCTAAATTTCACTTCTCTCCCAAACACCTGGCTCAGAACCTGGAGGTTAAAATACTCTGTATGTATATATTTGATGGCACGAATGGGAGTTAAACATCTGAGCAGAATGTTTAGTGGGAGCAAGGGAGAAAGGACTGGAAGCCATTCAGCTCTTCCTGTGAGAATGGGAACAACCCATTCAAACATCCAATGTGAACTAGCTTAGGCTGTGCACAAATGACATTGGTCTTGCTGTGGGGAAGGGGCCACTCACACTAACAGCAGCTCTGGGATCTTGAGGGAAGGAGAAGCAAAGGGAGCAATCAATAGGTATCTCTTGTGGCTGCCGCTGTGAAGGTCTCTCTGTTAGGCTCCAGAGTAAGATTAGAGAGGGCAGCCATCTTGTCCTTATCAAAAGCAAAGTGAAATTGGAGCTTAATGACATGAGTGTTCAAAGGGCAGTGGGAGAGGGAACAATGTCATTAGAACAGGTAAGAAGGGGGCCTGTGAAAGGGGCACTTTTAAAAGCTGATGGTGTACTGAGACTAATAGATTTAATGGGCATGGTAAATAGGGTGAGACAAGGCCTATTGTGCCGTGCTCAGCCTGCAGTGTCTCACAAAGAATGATGGATTAAGAAGAGAGGGGAAGGGATGAAATCAGAGACCCAGGGAAACAAAGAGGACGGGAGAAGTGGTGGTAAGGAAGAAGTGCAGCTGAAATTGCAGGGTGAGTTCTTTAGTCAAGCCTGCGAAGAAAGGAATTGACTAACCAGTGCAAGAATAATTCATGATGACAATGATCATTGATGAGATGGGGCTGGAAACCTTAGGATACAGCATATCACAGATTAATAGGGAGGGAAAGTGACTTGGCTATCTCTGGGCAGGACTAAGTATTGTTCCTTCCATTTTACAAATGTGTAGCGTCCCTCTCTTCCTGATCATCTATTCATCTCTCTATATATGTACATGGACATAATATATATGTATATCTTACAAAATATATATTAAACTATATTATCATACTATATATAGTTTGATAAGAAATCCAAAAATTCTCCAGCAAAAGTTTTTATATTCTTCTGTAGTATGTTTTTATTCTCACAAACCAAACTGTGGGGATTTTTGTTCCCAGATATAATCCTGCTGCCTGTCAGTAGTGGAAGAGAACAGCTGCTCACAACAACCATCCAGCTGCTCTTGATAAATGGTGGCTGTTCCTGTCAGTCTCTTCTTTTCCCTGACTTTCACTTGGTAGCTCCAAGAAGCTCCAGGACTTTCCTCTCCATGGCTGTTCCCACTTAGGCAACGGTTTCTTATGCTGGTGCTCAGTATTGTCAGTGATACTACATCAAGCGTCTTGTAGGCAGCTCACCCATCCCTAGTCCTGTCTGACTGAATTGCTCTCTAGGTCTTGCCAGTCCTGTGGAAGCCAATAGGGTAGGACACCTTGTGTTTTCATATATGGAGAGAGAAGGCGTATTTTAGCAAATACATTATTTTTTAGGAGATGGGTCCATTTGAGAGCAGTTTTCCGGGACTGCATCTGAGTCTGAAGCTCCACTGCAACATTCTGGGGACACCTCTGGGTAATTTAGCATCAGTGAACTAAGGCAGAAGAGGAGCTGCTCAGGATGAGGGCAATGAGAATGGGAGGCAGCAGTCTGTATCAGGAAGATGGTAGGATGAGAGGATCTCTCCCACATCCTCAGTGCCTCCATTTTCTTGACCCAGTTGCTTCACCTCCCCCTTCAGTCAGATGCCTTTGGTAGGAATCATAGAATCGAGCATGGTGGACCATCTGTTATCTTGCACTCCCTAGGCTTAACCAAGCCTAGATTCCTGGGTTTAGATATCACTTAAGATACATTTAGCTTCAGATAACGTTTCATTTAACCCCAAATAGCTTAAACAATGAGTAAATTAAGTAGTTCACTAACAAGTCTGGGGGGCTTCTTGTCAGAGTATGTGCAAGGCTAATTATTACCTTCAGTGGCTAATCGAGGGCTCTTGTTGCCATTCTTTTGCTCATACTGGTTTATCGTTTTTGATTATTGAGATATTGATTTATCCTCTCACAATGGTTCTCCTCAGGATCCCAAGCTAGTCAGGTAGTTCCAAGGGTCAAATACAAAGGCAAGAAGGGAAGTTCCTCCTGGAATGTTTATGCTTGAGACTGAAAGACCTTTTCCCAAAGTCCCTCACAGGCTTCCTATCAAGCTTCCTATCAAGAATCCATTGTTAAACTAATCCCTGGCTCTAGGAAGAGAATCACCACTAGCATAAATCAATCCTGATTCCCTACCTAGGGTTTGGGATAGGAGCCTATGGCCATGTGGCTCCAGAATGAACTCTGGTTTCTTTTGGCAAAGAAGAAGGAGAGGAAGAGAGGAAGAGTGTCGGGCCTTAAAATTTGGTTCCAAACCAGCCAACTCATAAATGCGAGGGACCCATATTTCTGGTAAATGATGTGATGATTCATAAACTTCTCTTTTTGGTTATTTAGATTATAAGGTTGTGGCCACGGTTCATTTAGCATCCATTTAGACTTGTTGGCTTTTTTTTTTTTAATAGTCCCTGACTAAAGCCAAACTGTAATTAATTGTCCTTTAGCATTTGGATTTATTCTCAAAATACATAGGTGAAAGAAATTCAGTGGGGACAGCGATTCTCCTTTTAATGAAAAACTAGGACTAATGTATTTATTTTTTATTGATGTAAATGTAGCTTCGTGACATAAAGAGCAATCATTTTGTCAGTGAAGTCTTAGAAATTATAAAAACAATCACTTATCAAATATAGTAATAGCTACTTTTATGGTTACATGCTATGGACCAGGAGGAACATTTTACATGTACTCTACATCATTTAATTTTTCCATCAGCTTTGCAAGATAGATAGCATATTTTCCATATTATTAATGAGGAAATCAAGTCTCTTTCTTGAATCCAAGAGAGAAGAGGTAATGTCCTAAAAATTAAGAGACATGACACAGAAATTGAATCAAATCTTGGCTCCGTGACTTACTGTGACCTTGAACAAGTTACCAAACTCTCTTTTCCCCAGTTTCCTCATCTTTAAAGTGAGGACAATGATAGCATTTAATTCAACAATTATTAACTATTAATGATCACGATTAGGTGACAGAACCAGGATTTGAATGCAGATCTGGAAGCCCAGTTGCTGTATCCTTCTCCTTCACATGCTGCCTCCAGAACCCTGTAATGCAAACCGTGGGCCAAGGAACCCCTAAAGCTTTGTTTTTTCTGTTGGTACTGGTGGTTGAACCTAGGGCCTTATACATGTGAGCAACATCCCCAGACCTTTTTATTAATTTGTTTTTAGACAGTATCTCTCTGAGTTGCCCAGATAGGCCTTGAATATGTGAACCTCCTGTCTCAACCTCCTGAATAGCTGGGATTATAGGTGTGCATCATTGCTCCTAGCTGCAGCCAAAGTTTTGCATCACTGAATTTGAAAGTGCACTTTTTTCATGAAATGTGTTTTGGTTTACAAATGTGAGGAAATGTAAGAACATTCCATATCCAGGTACTCCTTTGTTGCATTTCATCCTTTTACTTAAATTATAGTTATTTTGAGAAATTAACCAAGAGATAATTAGTTTATTCTTTAAAAAATTGAGTCATCTATATATGCTGAGCAAGAACTAATCTTTCAGTTAATTAAGGCTCATGGGGACTAAGCTATCACAGTTTTGAGACATGATTTTTTTAACTCTGCAATTCATTGTTCTCTTAATGTTAAATCTTTCTTTTAAGATCTATGGAGGTAGATATTTCCTTTCTTGTAAACAAATTACTGTTTTACTGTAGGATTTGAGTTTTGCTCTCATCTCACTATGGGCATCTCTTCTGGAGAAGCCATTCTTGGGTATGGCTTATTTTATATTTCCAGCCTTCATTAACAGGATCTCTGAGGGTGGATTCTATTATTAGGACCAACTTCAGATCACCAAGGGGCACAGGCTATTAGGTATTCACTCCTACTTGGTATCAGATTCCAGCACCCATTTTTCCCACTGGGATGGAGGGGATGTCCTTAGCATATGGGGAACAAAATTAAAATAAGCTTTTTTGGAGGTTTTACTGTAGTGTGTGTGTGGTTTGGGCAAGAGCAGATCTCCTTTCCACTACGTGATTTGCATCTTTCTCATCCTCCCTTACCCTTTCTAGGTCCTTGCCACCTTTTAGATAGCATTCCATTGCCCCTTCCGTTTATGCCCTTTTACTGCCTTTGATTAGTTGTCTACTCTGTCTACATCTCTAGTCACATCTGTAACATCTTTTTACAAGGCTGTGCTTTTTTTTTTTTTTGAGGGTAACTCTGTTCTTTCTCATTGTTCTGCTCCTGGGCCTTGACGTGACTCTGCTTGCATTTGCCTGTGACACATTTGGGTCCAGCTAACAAATCCCTCCTGGCCTTTCAACTGGAATTTAACTTGTAGGCAGGGACCCAGATCCTCCACTGTATGTTATGGTTTTTTCTTTTCTTTTTTTTTTTTAAACCCTTAACTGACCACATTGTAGGTACTCAACCTGTATTTTGGAATTCAGATGCCTACTCTGTGTGCTGGATTCTTCTCCTTTCGTCTCCTTTCTGATTATAATGTGAGTGGGCTATAAAACCTCCCTGTATAATGGCCTATAAGACTCACATGTGGAAAAGGATTTAGATTCCAGCAGAGAGGGAAGGGCAGCAGCATTCATTGTCATTTACTGCACTGCCCTTCTCTTAACTCCATAATTATTCATTGCTCCACCAGTTTCCTTGATGCTTTGGTTATGCCAGATGTATAATTATTTAGCCTTTTGTGTGCATGTCATGGTTCTCTTATCAGATTGTCCACTCCTTGAGGGAGGTCTCTAGCATAGCGTCCAACTTGTTCTTAGCACATTCCTATGTGGTGGTGTTTGTGCTGCTGATGAGCTAAGGGTTGCCAGAGGGGGAAAGCCAGAGCAGCTTTGTAGGCAAGGAGGCCCCCTCTGTGAGGCTTGCTGCAGGCTATCCCTTAGTTTTCTCAGTTTCTGATTTCCTGGATGAGCTCATTCCCCATGGCACGGAGGTGTGTATCATAGATTCACTGAGCTAAATCACCTTTTTAGTAACTTCCCACAGGCCAAGGCCCAATGAGTGGCAGTGAGTGGCAGTGTAACCAGCTCCTCAAGTTTGCCCAGGAACTGGCCTCCATTCCTAGTTCTCACTGACTTCAAAGGGAATTCCCTCTAATCAGGCGCAGAATTTGATAGCCAGCCGAGCATCATCAGCAGGGCCTCTGGGTCCTGGTGTGCCTTCTGGTGACCTTATCTGAACATTATTTCACCAAGTGAGGGTTTGGCATCACACTCATTCAAGCTTGCGTTTGTTGTCCATGACTTGGATTTGCCATTACAGAGGAACCCTGCAGAAACTGTCTTTGACCGTGTCAGCCTTTTCGTGTTTAAATTCTACGTTAAATTTAAAAATCTGAGGAAGAAAAGAGAAGAGAACCTAACACATTTTAAGAAACCACAAACACCTTGTAAAAAGTCAACTTGTAAAATCCCAGCTGTTGAAGTAGTATATTTAGCAACTCTTTATACCTGCACTAGGTATGAATGCACGGGTGTGTGTGTGTGCGCGCGCGCACATGGTTTGGATTTATTTCAGGAGGGAAAGAATGCTCAAGGACAAGCAGATCAGGGTCTGTTTGTATCGCTTTTTCTTTTTGTGACCATCCCGTGGTGATTGGATATTCTGGGAAAGCTGTTTCACTTTTTTTTTTCCAAGTCTTAGTCTCTCATGTCTAAAATATGAGGATATGACCATATGCTTCCTAAGACTCTCTCTAGCTCTCCGTTTATGATTCATTGTCAATAATATAGAAGAGTCGTGAACAGTTTATTTTCAGAAAATGCTGCCTGGACCTAAAATAAGGAATGATGACCAGTGGCTACATTTTGACCCTAAAGGAGCAGGAGAGGAGTGAATATGTTCTTAGTGTTATGGACTGAGTGGTCTGTATTCAATTCACACGGTGAAATCTAATTCCTAATGTGATACAAGTAGAAAGTCCAGCCTTCAGGGGAGATGATTAGGTCATGAGGATGGAGCCCTCAAGAATGGGATTAGTGCCCTTACAAAAGAGACCCCAGAATGTTCTCTTGTCCCTTCTGCCTTGTGAGGACACAGCTAGATGATGCCCTTTCATAAACCAGGAAGCAGGCCTCATCATTCACAGAATCTGCCAGATGCCTTGATCCTGCACTTGCGAGCCTCCAGAACTGTAAGAAACTAATTTCTGTTGCTGATATGTCATCAAGTCTGCGGTGCTCTATTATAGCATCCCAAACAAATGGGGGTACCCAGTGACAGAGATCTCTCATCTCTTGTTCTTTGTTTGGTCTTATCTGATGCTCCACAATGCACTTACTATCCTTCCTCTTTTATTTCTGAAAACTCTCTCTCTCTCTCTTTCATTCCTTTATCCATTCATACATTCATTTATCTATTTACAAATATCTTTAGTTATAATCTGCAAAAGAAATTTCCTTTGGCCCAGTTTTCTTGCACGTGAAACTATGGAGCTGGGCTAAGCAGAGTTTCAGGTCTCTGGCAGCCTTAACATTCTTTCACTCCATGGAGACCTTCTTCCACAAGCCTGTCAGGATAAAGAGTGTATCCAATCCTTCACCCTGTGTGCATTCGTTCTGCCTACAGGTGCACTGTTTTTCCTGGTACACTCTCTCAGATGGCAGCAGAGCAAAGAATGAGGTAACTGCTGAGGATTGGCTGCCAAAACCTTATGTGGGAAAACAGTTTTCCAGAATTGATATTTCTAGGAATGATTGAGGAAAAAAAAAATAGATGCAGCTCAACTTGGCAAGGTTAACAGCATAGGCAGCAGGCTCTTGGGCTTAGCTGCCAGCATGACCTCAAATAAACCAGCTTTGCCTGACAGGACACCTGGCAGGAATGCAGGGTGTGGAGTGGCCTGCAGGCTGCAGGGATGGCATGGAGAACAGGAGAACCAGAAAACTGTTGGGAGGAGCTGTCAGGATATCTCTAGTGGTCTTTAGGTGAGCACTAGCCAGAGGTGACTGCAATTGACATTGGAGATGCAGAAATGTATGGGTCCAGGTCCTTCAAGCACTGGAAGTGTGGTCGATTATTGACTCTTCTTTCCAGCTTCTTTTAAATCTCATTTCAAGTGTCTCCAGGTAGAATGCCTCTTCCTCCTTGTTTCCCTGAGCACTGGTCCACTATGAACTGGAGTACCTGGGGAGTTCTTCATTTTTTAGTATCTTGCTAATATTTCCTTTTGTATCATGCACTTTTAAAAAAAATTTCTTCCTATGATTTCTTAGTTGTAGTTTACATGAATGGAGAATTGGAATGCAGGAGACCACATGTTTTTTTCTACCCTGTGGTTGACCTGTCCTAGATAAGAGACATACAATAGATGAGAACTTATTTGAAGGCCTGAGAACCAGAGAGATAACAGCATAGCTGGAAAGAACCTCAACTCTCTAACAGATGAGAGCAACACCCTGGGTCTGAGCAGGGGAGCCAGAGCCAGGAGCCAGGGATTCTGTATTCCAGGTCATTCTCTCTACCATCTTCATCCTTTCAATGTATAAAAAGGTAAATGTGCTGTTCCTGAGCACATGGTATAATAGATAACATTTTGGGGATATGACAAAAGGGGTCAGATTAGTAAAAAAGAATCTATGTCAGAGAAGAACTCTGCAAATGAGATTGGAGTCAGATTTGGAAGCTGAAATTTAAAAACTACTTTGGGGCTTACATACTTGACACTAGAGGAGGAAAGACCCCAACAATAACATTATCCACAACCCTCCTTTGACACTGGAGAAACTATGACCCAAATAGGTGAAGTGATCTTTGTATTCTCCAGAGAAGTAGCTTTTTTTTTTTTTTTTTAAAGAGAGAGAGAGAGAGAGGAGAGAGAGAGAGAGAGAGAGAGAGAGAATTTTTAATATTTATTTTTTAGTTGGCAGACACAACATCTTTGTTGGTATGTGGTGCTGAGGATCGAACCCGGGCCGCACGCATGGCAGGCGAGCGCGCTACCGCTTGAGCCACATCCCTAGCCCCAGAGAAGTAGCTTTATAGAGAGAACATTTTAAAATCTTTTCCCATTTTTACTAACTTTTAAACTCTACTTTCTCTTTATTTATTATGTCTTACCAATCTTTTTTTGTTATTTATTTTCTTGAGGGAAAATTCCATCAACTTTTTCTATTTGTCATTTATTGAATTTCTTCTAATTCTTTCTTTATCCTTTTTTTAACAACAATTTTTTTTTTTTTTGAAGATGCAGACCCATAAATAGCACCTTAAACCTGGTCCTGCCCACCCTTCCTGGGGAAGGTAAATGAAGTCTTTGCCTTGTCCACGGGACCCACATGGCTTGCAGCAACAGCATTTGGTGCTCTGCCATGCATACATTCCTGTTCTATTGGCCCCTCTTCCTGGTTCTCCTGGCAAAGTGTAATTTCAGACCTTTTTTTACCGCGTTGTAATTTTTATTCCCCTAGGTGTATTTGCCTGGACTATTTTTTTTTTTTCATGCCACATTTCAGTTGTTTCCTCCCCTTGTTCTCAAGGTCCTTTCGCCTCCAGCTGCTGGAGCAAAACACTATTGTGATCACAAAGGCAGGACTGATTTCACTGATAATTCACCAAGCAATCTGGAGCAATCATCACCTCTCGCTCAGGACTTCTCTGTTAACATTTCCTCCCCAGATTCAGCTAAAGTATTCTTGTCCCAAAGTCTGTCAATATCTGGATCCCAAGCCAGCTTTGAGTGTGTAATTATCTATAGGCATTTTGGGGCCAAACCTCTTCTGTTTTCATTTCTCTCCTTGAGCTTGCCCCTGGCCTGTCCTGGGTTGATAGTGTGGGCCCCCATCTCTTGCAGTATTTAAGATGAAAAAAGATCCCATTGTTCTAGGAGCAGCAGAAAAGTCTATGCTTCCAGTCAATCTGCAGGATCATTTGGGTGGGTGAATCTCACTGATAAAAAGAATCATTCTAAAGTCGCAATGGCACTTGATTAGCATGGGTAGAGAGCACAACATCCCAGGTAGGCTCTTTGGTAAGCACAGATTCCTTGGGTTCACACACATCTGCCCCGCAAAACCCTCTGTATCTCTTCCATACAGAAATATCTCTGCAGAACCCTCTGCCTTTCTCCCACCCTTGTCAGCTCTGTGGGACACTTGGCCCCTTTTCCCCAGAGCCAGCCATCATCTCAGCTCTGCCCAGCAGCCATGACATATAGAGGGCCTGGAATACCATATGTGGGTGAATGCGCACTTTCTGTTTAAGTATGAATTATACCCTGCAGGTTGGAAATTTAAAACTGAAATCTTTATGGATTTCTCTTTTCTCTGAATTGGTCAGAAGGAACTAGATAAGATAAACTAGGCACCAGTCAAAATTATTTTGCACCATATAAAGGTGTTATAAAATCTCTAGATCCTTTTTTTTTTAAAAGAGAGAGTGAGAAAGGAGAGAGAGAGAAATTTTTAATATTTATTTTTTAGTTCTCAGTGGACACAACATCTTTGTTGGTATGTGGTGCTGAGTATCGAACCCGGGACGCACGCATGGTAGGCGAGCGTGCTACTGCTTGAGCCACATCTCCAGCCTAATCCTTTTTTTTTTTTTTAAAGTTAGGTAATACAGGGCAAAGAGTAGCAGTAGTACTGTAGCAGCCCTGTACTAGGGAATCAGTCAATCTTACCCTTCTTCTCACATTTTTCTCAATACAGGAAATATATATCCTCAGTAAGGTTCTCTGTTCCCTAAGGGACTTATTTCAATGATTCTGCTTTCAGGTCCTTTGTTTTTTCTCTATCCAAAGATATGCATATCCTGGCTAAGAGGGTCTCTTATTGGTGAGCATCTCTCTAGCTATCCAGGACCATCTGTCCAATGAAAATGCTTTTCTAAAATCAATTGTCAAGGCAAATTATGAAAAACATGAGTTTGCTCTACAAATTAATACAGAGTTACACTGAACATGCTGATATTAATTTTAAATATCTATTACATTTCTGTCCTCAAGTATGCTATTTTACAAGTAAACAAAAACTTCATTTCTATTTATTATTTCATTTAAAATTTATTTTAAGAGCTTTGTTAACCTGGTTTCTCTTCACTATACAAAATGTATTTTATCTAAATCTTTTCCCAAATCTTCATAAATCATATTTAGTTTTACTTCTCTTTAAAAATAAAAGCCACCAAGTGCTCATAATATTGTTTTAACTTCAATAAGAAATCCAACATTTCTAAACATTTTCATTTGTTGTTGCCTAAAGTACTCTTCCAAGATGTATATCAATGGGTTGGGGCTGTGGCTCAGTGGTAGAATGCTCGTCTCTCATATTTGAAGCACTGGGTTCAATCCTCAGCACCACATAAAAATAAATAAATCAAATAAAGGTATTGTGTCCATCTACAATTAAAAAAAAACTTTAATAAAAAAAAGATGTATATCAAAAAAATTCCTAGAAGATGTATTAGGCCCAAATGTCTATCTGATATGATTAAGATCTGATTTTGATAGAACCTGAAATTCTCACATAAGAAGAAAGACAGTAGCAGTAGAGGCTGAGAGAAATTTTGAGACCACTGACTTCCTGTCTGCCTGGCGCTAGTACATTAGCCCTTATCAAAGTTGGAAGAGCTGGTACGACACAGCCATTGTAGGTACTGGATCAATACCTGGCAAACAGCTGAAGGTCAGATAAAGTACTTAGGCAGGCAGTTTGCCAGGCTAAAGAGATGTCAAGAAAATCAATTAGACTCTAAAGAAAGAGTAGCAAGCTAACTGAAATCCCATTTTGAAAGGCTTTCTGTATTTAGAGGTAGTTTATATGCATTCACAATATCTTTATCTCTCTCATAAAATTACATTTGATAAGCAATTAAAACCATCTTTGGGTCACCAGAGGTCAACTCACAAAAGATTGTAAACACCTGCACTAGCCTAGATTAGAAATAGCTACAAAGGATGGAGATTTAATCAAGTTCTTTTTAGGGTGTAAGATTACATAACTTTCGATTAATTTGCTGCTTTTTTCTATATTGATTACTTTATGTGCATTTGGAATGCCAAAGATGCCCTTGGTCTTTGAGTGGTGATAGACACTGTGGACTATCAATGCCAGGTAGTTGACTTAGTAAATTATAGCTGTCTCAAGTCAAAAAAATAGAAGCGGAAAAATAGGACTGATTGTTTTAGTAAAGTTTTTCATCAGAGAGCAAAAGAAAGAAGCAAAATGTTTACTCTGTGAAAGGCAAAAGTATTCCTGCTATTTGTTTACCAGCAAAATCTTTTTGTTATTTATATAGTCCCTTTTCTGTCCCAGGGACCTTGTGGGCATATTTGAGTATAAATAACGTGATGACACTCTATTTATCCCATGTCTTATGATTTTCCTGGTATTGTTACATAAGACTGTCAGATAATTAGTAGTACATATTTCTTAACTTCAGGGAGATTTTGTCTAGTCTGGTTTGGGAAATAATATGTAGGTATTTTGATGCCCTGCTAGTAGAATTTTATTCATAAAAGATAATTACCAAAGCCAAATATTTTGAGCTGGGTGCTGTGTTAAACCCTGTGCAGATACTGTGCTGAGTTAAAAGGATATGGTCTCTGCTTTCATGGAACTTACAGTCTAGTGATTAAAGCATACAACAAATAAGCAATCTGAGAAAACAATGAAAAATTGTGAAAAGCATAACAAAGAGAAAAAAATAAAGTAAAATTTGGACAATTTAAGCATATAAAAAGACTGCAAAGAAATGCATGGCAGAGAGTATTTTAGGGACAACTTGTTCAAAAGAGTTCAGATTGCAGGGCAGTTAGGGGCTGAGTCACATAGGCCTTGCCCATAGCAACTCATCAGTCATCTGTGGTTGAGAGCAGGTTAATTGTAAGAACATCAATAGTAATGTTTTCTATTTGGGATTTTGAAGAACTTTATGTGAAGTTCACGTATTTGAGGGTTCTTCCTGGGTCTCTCTGTCTCTAGTAGGTGTACCTGATTGCCCTCCACTTTAAGATGAGCCCCAGCTTTTACCCCCATGTGCAGACCCAGGCTAAAAAGCTAACTTTACTCATTCAGTGACTCTGCCCCTTAATACCCAGTCAGTCTTGCTTTTCACTCAGGGCACATGGGGATCACACATTTCGAACTCCTGCCAGCTTCAGTTCCCCACATCAATTGCCTGCCTGTTTGAATGCCTACCAATTATTCCTATCCTAGTTTTTCACCTGTTCTTACCTGGAGTATCAATTCACACCTTGGACTTCTTTGACCTCATTAATTGTCTTTAAATCCAGTCTTTTTTTTTTTTTTTTTTTTGCCTTAGAATGATCACCCTGACTGGGTTTGGTGTTGCACACTTAAGAATCTATAGAATCTCCCACAAATGGCTTCAGTCCCAGTTACAACATCCTCAGTTACTAAGTCCCTTTCTTGTAGGCTAAAGGTATTTTTGAAAATAACTAAAGAGATTTCCTTTTAGGTACAAGTGCAATCCAATTACTTATTCTAATTAGGTAGTTTACTATTGACTTTAACAATATTCACATTGTGATTAAAACCCTGAAGTTTGTAGCTCCATAGCCTGGGCTATACCACTTACTTGTTGCATGTAAATTTGGTTAAGTTATATAAATACTCTTAAGTCTCACTTTCCTTATCTGTAAAATGGGAGGAAACAATAGGACCTACCTTATAGTGTTCTTGTGAGGATGAAATGAATGAAACACCTAGAATGTTGCTTTGTAAGTTCTTCATAAATTTTATCAACTAAGTGGCAGAGACAGGATTTAAATTTAGAGCCTACATTTTATCATATATTTTGCTCTTGAGACAGGGATCCGTGAATGGTCTGCAAACTTCCAACTTTGGGTCAGATCCAACTAATAAGTTAAAAACATTTTTTACATTTTTAAAGGGCTGTAAAATCTAACCAACTAACCAGGAAACAAAGAAACAAAGAAAAATGTTTGACAGAGACCATAGTGACTTGCAGAACCTAAAATATTTATTGACTCTTTACAGAAAACATTTGCTGATGCCTGGTTTATGACATATTGCGTGACTTAGGGCAATATATTTAAATGCTGAGCCTCTATTTTCTCATCTGCAAAAGAGAGATTATAATATCCATGTTAAAAGGTTGTGTCAGGGCCAAGATCTGGCATGGTAAGTACTAACATAATATTCTGCATTAGTAGGTGCTTACTCAGTGTAACATTCCTTCCTTCCTTGTGAGTTAAGTTGGATTCTCTAGTTATGTATTTAAACTATCTTTAATATTGAGCTTTGTAGCTAGATGGCTTGGGCTCCCCAGTTTCTTGCTCTGTGCAAACATGGGCAAGTTATGTACATAAAACTGTCAGCATATCATTCTTGATAAGCAGCTTGCTGCAGGGCTTCTGGGTGATAATTGACCAAAGGGAACCAAAATATGTGGAAGTGTTTGGTGAGATTCAGAAGCTGTAATTGGGCCACTTTGGAGCTGAGGTATGTCAGTCAACTCAGCACTGTAAATGTGCAGCCAGCAGGATAGCGAATACAAAAACAAAGCATTATCTGCCATCTAGGTCAAGTGGACGTTTAGGTAAATAAAAAACAATATGTGACACAGCTCAGCTTCCCCACTCTTAATTGCCACAAAAGGATGTGAGCCAGGCAAGCTAAAGACGTCAAAGAAAAGGAGGTTGTGGTTGTAACAATTTCCCAGAAAGCCCAGGAGAGAGGGGTGACTACGTGATCAAGACCTGAAGTGCAGATCTAGGGGGGCTATCTGGGAGCTGGTGGGAAAGTGCTTTGTGTTGGAGGGCCACAGGACAGGGTACCGCCTTCCAGAATGAGGACAGCCTCTTAGCAGAAGCAAATTATTTATGATCAAAGGGAGTGGACTGCAGAGCTACAGCCAGAAAAAAGACTAGTGGCAATGTGTGGGGAGGCATGACACGTTCTGAAACCCACGTGGATCTTGGAACAGGCATTTAAGTCCATATTGATTGGAATGTAGATCCTTGCTCAAAACTTTTTCTCGCCCACATGTGACATTTTATACAGTCCATTTTAATCTCTCCCAAAATTAGCTATTTAAAATTTCAAGCCTTTTGGGGCTTTACAAACTCTTATTGAAGTATAATACACTTACAGGAAAGTAAGTCAATCAATTCTCACAAACTAGCATACACTCAATTAATCAACACCCTAACTGTGAGATGGAATATTACCAGCATTTGAACAGTCTTCTTCATACTTCCTTCTCATTTCCATCCCCTTCTTAAGGGTGTCAATTATTCAGATTTCCAGTAGAAAAAGTTAGTATTGCTTCTTATTGTTCATTACATATATAGAAACATACGTTGTGTACTTTTTCACATGTATGTGTGTACTTCCTTCTTTTACTCATCACTGAATGTGAGGTCCAGCCCCATTATTGGGTATAGTTAGAGTTATTCATTCTCATCACAGTAAATCATTCCTTTGGGTGAATATAACACAATTTATTCATTCAAGTGTAGTAGTACATTTGAATAGTTTTAATCTGAGGTCATTACAAAATAGCACTACTATAAACATTCTGGTGCATCTCCTTGGGTGACCACATAGAGGCATTTCTATTGTGGGTTATAGGGTGTGCCAAAGTTAAGTTGCAGTAAATAATGTTTTTCTGCAGTGGTTGCATCCATTTATATTTCATATTGGTAGATTTTGGAGAGAGGAGATAAGTGTTTCTAGGAGTCTATCAGAATATAATCTATCAAGGCAATTCTGGGGACCATGTATAGTTGTATTGGTAATAAGTGGATTAGTTCTGGAGTCAAGAGAAACAAGCAGGTGGAAGACAGATGCCCTGTTGGGCGCAGAGTGGGACAAGCCATTGCTGTGGGTCACTCACCTTGAAGACCTTTCAGAGTGGTCTATGACAGGAATTTCTTAAACCTGGTATTTGCTGGAAAAGTGACAACAACAGGAATTGGACATAAATGTCCAGATATTATCTATTAATTACATATACTACCATGATTTCCTGCATTGTTTCCTGTTCCTATTTGAATACATATTAAATATTAGCTACCTACTTTTGACAGGAAATGATCACTGAACCATCTAGATACTCAAGCTACTTTGAAAATTGTTGAGTGTTTTGCATTATGAACTACAGAATATTTCTGCAAAAGAAAGAAATGGAAAAATGTGGGACATTTTTAGAGCTGCAAGAAATATGGGCCCTTAAATTTACAGACAGATTGTTGCATCTTTGAAACCTGGAGACATAACTAGTCGTCAGTTGACTTTGGTGTTCAAAGTGGTAGGAAGTTATTAGAATCATTTTGGATAAACTTTAAGGTCAGATAATTTTGCATCATGACTTGGAAGAGGAAGAAGAGGACACTATCGATACTTCTGAAATTTTAGATTTCTTTCCATGTGGCATTTCTGTCAGTAAATCAGAAATGTGGGGAATATTTGAAAAGCAGCATGGTTTGATGCATGGACTTTGGAGCTTGTAGATACAGAATGGAGTCCAGTTACATTATTTATTAGCTAGAGGTATGTGACCTCAGATAAGTTTGCCTTCCTTATTGAAGGCTAAGTTTCCTCATCTATAAAGTTGGGACAATAAGACTTGTCCTGCAAGGCTTTCAAGAGGATTAAGTATCTATTTTATATATTTGCAATTTCTAAGCCTTTGATCCTCTCTCCCTTCTTATCCCTCTTCTCTTGGGAGATCAGGTTGTATTGCAACAGGGAACCATAGTACCTAGATCCATAAAGCCCTCAATGCTCAAAGTCTCCCTCTGTCTTTTTGTCATCTGCCTTTTTTATCATAGCATTTATCATCTAGGTGTAGTTTTCTATCTACTTATCTTTATCTCTGATAGATTGTAATTTATCAAGGAGCAGGAACCATGTTTGTCTTACCCCTAACACCTAATAGAGAGTCTCCCACATAGTTGAAAATAATTATTGAGCTCCCCCAACCTCCTCTATTCTTTAGTTATTTGTGCATTCAATAGGAAAGTCTTCCTTTTGGTGGTGTTATTGATAGGTGAAGCCAGGACAACAATTCAATGGACACTTGAACATTTAGAGATGTGTCCAAGCTAAACAGGATGAGAGTAGAGATAAAAGCCAACCAAGTTGATACAAGAAAGGGAATAATTATGTAGGTACGAAGGAAGTAGAAACATGCCTGAATGTGAGTCAGCAGCCTGGTGCTGTTATTAAAAGTGCGAACATGATCCTGGGATGTATTAATAGATGCATGACATGCAGAAGCCATGGAGTAATCTGCTTATTTTGACTTGGCATTGCCTGAGTCCTTGCTAAGTATGTTAGGTGTCTTACTTTTCTTTCTTTCTTTGTTTCTTCCTTCCTTCCTTTCTTTCTCTGTGTTCTTTATTTATTAGAAAATGCAGAAAGATTGAGAAGGGTCTGGTTGGCATACTCCAAAATGGTCAAAGATATCAAACAAATCTTCTCTGAGAAAAGTTTAAATATGTCAAGACATTTTACTCTTGAGGGGAAACTTGAGACTATAAAGTAAGCTTAGAGTGTACTGTGCTTTTCAGGATATTGGGTCAACACGTGGTAAGTGTAATATGGTGCCACTAACTCACAGGACTGGGAGTGTTCATGAGAGGACATGGTGTCTCTGCTTTCCTGCAGAAAGATGACTCTCCAAACATTTTAAGAAGAATTTTTCATCCTTCCCAGAAGGTTGCAATCATAGTATCTAGAATTTTATCACTCAAGATGTCAAGTGATTCTTTTTTCTAAGCCAAATTTCTTCCTCTTTGATTTTGAGCGATACTTGGTGGTTTTGGTCTTCCACTAACATGGAGAGCTTGAATGTTCTTTATGTTAACTTCTTAATGCATAGGAAATCAGTGATTGTCCCTTTGTTATGATTTTGATGTCTCTCTCATAGGCTGAATTTCTGTAACTTTCCTGTCTTGTATGTGTTCTTTGTAATACTTTTTTTTTTAAACTTTCTCCCTGATATCCACATTCCATGAAAATGAGCCTATTGTATTAAGTGAGACAATAATCTACAGGTGTCTTACTTGCTCAAATGACAACAAAACCAATTCACATTTATGTGGTTATCTATATTTTTAAATTTTTTTAAAAAATTTGTTTCCAACTATTTCTTTATTTTATGTTTTTTTTTTAACAGCTAGTGTTTTACTCCTTAAGAAGCTACCTTTTGTTTACACAGTGGCATTTCCCTCTGTTTTTGTAGGAATAGTTTTCATCTAGTCAAGGTAATCTTGAAGCTTCCTTTTCCAGCATGGTATTAGCGTCCACTTTGTGATTGAGCATTGACTCCTCTGTTCAGGTGTGGTCTTCCCGAGAAGATCACCAGGACTGAATTGTGGCACTTGCAGGAGGCAGCCCTTCAGACTGGGGCAAAGACAGCCAACTCTTCAGTATGATCTTTAAACCAGCTGTTCTTTGCCCAGTATTGATGAAGTCATCTAAGGATGAATGGGATTGATGGAACACTGTCATCATCATGAGAAGTCATCCTGTTTTCTTCAAGTCTTTGTGGGCTATTTGTTTAAAATTAAGCTCCTTGTGTTTCTCACAAATTTGTATGGAATATAGTGTAATATAATAATTATTGATAAAAGGATACTGGCTAGTTTTAGTTCTGTTATCTGCTCATTTAAAAATAGGCTTAGATTTAAGCTTATGGGCAATAACAATGTTCAGGTTGGTACTAGGTCTTTGTAAATACTTTGTTTTTGTTCTTGGAGATTTTAGAATTAATTTGCCATTATTTATTTTAAAAATGCTTATTATTTGTGCTTGTGATAGAAGTGAATAAGGTATGTTTCTTTCCTAAAGTATTCACTACACAGTAGAGTAGTTGAATGTTTAAAAACTAAAGACAGTGAGATATGTTTACATGGAAATATATACAAAGGGAAACCAAGGTCTTCTGCTCTGGCAATATGGTAGACTAGTTACTCCAACAGGCTTTCTTGTTTAATTCAACTAGATCCTGGGTAACAGAGATAAGGAGATAAAAAATTATGAAAAAAAAAGGAAAATAGAGGATAGATAAGTGGTTTTGTATGGTGTAATCAGACTTCTGGGGGCAGGATGAGAGAATGCAGGAGGTGAACTACTTGAACTAATAATAATGGCTGAGGATTTCCAGAATTGATGAAAGATGTAAATCCCAAGGTGCAGGAAGCATGATGGAAAATGAGCAAGAGAAAGAAAGAAATGCATCTTATACTTAGATATATTGTAGTGAAATTATAAAATACCAAATACAAAGAAGTTTTAAAAGCAACCAGAGAGAAAGTAGATTTGCAAAAGAATAGCAGTTAAGCACCTATTAGACTTAAAAAAAATGTAAACTCAATAAACCACAGACTAATATCTATTAAGGACTGAGGGAGAACATTTGCCAATTGAACACTGTGATATTAGCAAAACTGTCTTAAAATTATCTCTTAAAATGAAGGGAAATTAAAAATTGTTTTTATATTAAATAAAAAGATAAAATTTATTATTGATAGACTTTAATGAAAGGAAATGGGTGATGTAAAATAGAGGTAAAAAAGATGAAAGATGAAATGATAAGATTCAGAAAGGAAATAGTAGTGGGCAAATGATGGGCAAACATGTATCAAAAAGTCTTTACATAATACTGACAATGATAATAATAATAACTGATTTGTAGAGTAAAAACATTTTACTTTTGCAACACTGGACAATGATAATATATGGGTCTGCAATGAATAACTGAATTTTAATGGGGTTAAAGTATTCTTTAGGAAAGGGATTAAGATATTAATTAATTTTAGATTTTGTTGTTAAGTATACATAATAAAAATACAAAAATGACCAGTAAAATAACAGAAATAGAGTCTATAATTTTTCAGGGGGAAATGTGGAAAAGAAATGTAAATGAATACCTCCCAAATAATAGCAAGAATAACAACAATGACCTAGGCAAGAGTAACTCAGGCACAGAAGAGAAATCAAGTCCATAGGAGCAAGAGTGACTGACTGACAGGAGGTGGTGTTTAAGCTGACTTTTCAAGTGGAAGAAGACACAATTGGGGAAAGAGCATTTTATGCAAAATGCAGAGAATAAGAAAAAGTGTGGACAAAGGAGACTGAATGGGATTTGAGGTGGATACAAGTTCAGTGTCTCTGGACTTAAGCTTTGGTCTCTTGGTCTGGAAAACTAGTCAGGGCTAGTTCATAAAGCAACAGCCAGCCTTGCATGCCAGGCCTGATAGGTGGCACTCCCTGAGAGTCCTTGCAAGAAGTGCATACCCGTTACCTTTCAGGGGTTGGAATAATAGTAGTGGGGCTAGAGGAAAGGGTGATTATTTGTGGGATATCATGGAGACTTATTTGTGGGAAACAGTGGGTAGTGAGAGAGGAAACTGAGCAGGTCACAGGTTTGATGTGGGAGATTGCACAGGGCTATATCACTTATTGAGAGAGGGGATATAGCAGATCTCAAGAGCAGGAGGAATTCAGATCAGTTTTAGAAGATTGGAATATAGATGCCCATAAGGATACCCAGATAGAGGTATCTAGTGGAAAATACAGATGCATTTAAAATTTATATGGTTCTGTGCCATGGAATGCTGCTTCTCCACATCACTCAAGGGCGATGACTCTTATAAATATTGGAGAGATCAGGATTTTAATAGCCAGATATTTCTAAAGGAGAACATGCCCAGTTTTTTTTTTTTTTTTTTTTTTTTTTTTTTTCAAAAACAAGTTCCACCAAGGGCTTCCTCTGAATTAGTTTGCAGGTAGCTGTGGATGCCTTCTAGCAATATGTCCTTTATGCATGTATTTTGCAAGTCCCACATTGCCTAAAAAGGGAACTACATGATACTCCCTTATATTTTCTGGCCTGTGTTTTTACACCAGGTTAAGTTCATTGTACCATGCTCTTTGCATGTCTATATTTTATTCCTGTTAAAGCGAGAAGGAGTAGATACAGGTCTTTTGAAATCATAAGAAATTTAGAAATTCCTTGAGTTTGTTTTGGAAGGCAATCACACACAACTCTGTGTTTTGTGCTGACAATGTATCTTGCCTAGCTCAGTCCCACTGCCAGCTGCCTGGGACTCTGAGCTCATAAGTAGAGTCAAGGACACTGTCTTTCAAACAAATCTACAACTTGTCTTCCCTGATATCCCCCCCCCCCCACCATCTTTTACCTATCCTATCAGTTTTTTTGTAAGGATCAAAAGAAATAATGCTTGGAAAACTTTATTTTTCTTTTTTCAGCTGTACAAACATAAGAAGGTAGAGAAACCTAGAAAATGACTCAGTTCATTTCCAATACAGAGATGTACCTGTTTGTAATTTTCTTCATACTGAGGTTGTTTATTTGTAAGTGGGGTTGTGAGAAAGCTTTGATTATGCATAATTTCTCAGGCACACATTGCCTAAAGATACATTTATCTTTCTCTGACCTAATCCCTCTGTGTATTTCAATTCAATAGAAGTTTCTCACAGGCTTGTACTGTTTTCACTCATTTTTTTTTTTTTTTACTACAATACTCCTTGTGCTCATCCCTACAGACTGTAATAATGTATCATAATTCAGGGGCAAAAAAAGCTGTGGGAATCTTCTTTGAGAATTGTCTTCCAAGAAAATACTCTAATGTCATTTCTCCAAGTGTGGTTATCTTGTTTGTTACTTTCGCTGTTTGTTTTGATCAGCTCTCTGTCAGATTGCTTCTTGAAATTCAACCACTTCAGGACTGTGCCTATACCCATTGTATAGGCTTGAGGATGGGGGGATGTTGACCAGGAGCAGGTATTTGCAGTCTCCCCTATGAGTTCCTGGCCAAAGGGGGCCAGAAATGCTTCCTTAGGAGCCACCAAAGCCTAGTTGATTGTCTACCCAGAAGAGATGTGGTGTGTACTGGTTGACATTTTGCCCTTGTGATTTTTGTAGATAAACTGAATGAAGTTCACTGGTCCTGATATGTAGGCATGAAAGTTTTTATATCCATAGATCCAGCTTAACAGGGCAGGGAGGATTTTATTTAGTCTTAAATTCATGATGATGAGCAACTATTTTTAAACTTACAACTATGGATATCTATGTTACTATACTTCACACTTGTGTTTCTTCTCAATTAGATAATGAATGCAGATACCATTGACCTTTGAACCTAAAACCAACTGTCTTAAGACTATATTCATGTTGGCCTAGAGAAGAAATCTAATTATGCTATCCTAAGTCAAAACAATTATTGTGAGAAACCAGAGAGATGCATTAGCCTTGAATTTCCATGAGAAAATGTATATTTGGATAAAAATATCATTGTGTCTTACAATGGTTTCATGGCATTATAGGTCTTATGATTTTTTTTACAGAAAAAAGAGACAGGCACTATTACATGGCACAATGTATTTCATGTAGTTGTAGTGAACAGAAAACTGACATAAAATATGTTCTTATAGTAATTTGTGTGGGAATTGTGTTAATCTGTTTTTAATATTTTAAAGTCAACAAGTCAATTTGTGACTCCATTTCTGAGTCAGAGAAGAATTCTGAGGGACTCAACCCAAGAATTTTGAAATTAACTTAGCTTATAAAATTATATCTTAGCAAAATAGAAATAGCTCAGATAGAAAAAAAAACAATCAGTGGTGGAAGCACCCTTCAGTATGTTTAGTGTATCGAAATGTTCCTAAATGACTCAAAATGTGGTTCTTATATATGATAAATATTTTCTATATTGCAACTATATGTTGGCAAATGAACAACATGTACTGTTGGTGAAGAGGCTGTAAGTGTCAAATACTAATTATCATGATTATGATTTGAACTTGTCAGAACCAACATCTTGAAATCTTGAAGAGGATTCGCAGAAGGATGGGGAAAGAGAATGTTGCAAGTTCTTTTTCCTTTGGTTATTATTAAGCTTTTGAGAATGTACAAGTAGTGAGCCTCGTGGAAGCCTGCACTGTGTTGTAACTAAGCCCTCTTTCAAGATCGTTCAGCGCAGACCCACATTGTGTTGCATTACGCATGAAATACTAGTTCATGCTATTCTCCTGCCACACTCATCTGGAGAAGTTTTGCACAGCTTTTTTTCAGATTTCTTGCATGTTTTTTCTTAACGAGAAATGTGATACATTTTCAGGTAAGAGGTTCTGATTGCCTTTCTTCCATTCACATTAAATTGGTTTAACATTAGGAAATTTCTGGGAAGGTAAGTATATACCAGGATAGGGGATAAGACTGAGATGTCTTTTCAGGTTGAAAGTAATTTGATTAGGTTTTCCTTAATCTTTACCCAGAAGAGAATTAGCTGCTCCCCTCCCTGCCTAGGCTCTTTCTTCAGATCAATCGCACACTCTGACTTGCACAATCTTTCTAAAAACCTAGAGACCACCACTTTGTTCTTTAGCCCAAAGACCTTATTTCATGTCCTCCTCCTAAAATCTTTCTGGAAATCCCCTCTCTGCATCATAAAATCCTCAGTTCTTCGTTGTGTTGGCCCTTAGGTGGTTGCTATGATACTTGTAATGTTTGGTGGCACTCATTTGTATAACCATTTGTATAGCCTAAGCTCTGCTGTAAATTTCCTGAACACAGTGATGGAGGATGTCACTTCTACATCCCTAGCACTGATCACAGAGTCTTTCCCGGAATAGGTTCTTAAATATTTCTTGACTGTATAAAATAGCAACAATTTTCATTGTAGTCAAGACCCCTCAAAATCTGTCTTATCCATTTTTTCTACCCGATGGTACTCAGCTCCCACATGTCAGCCATGCAGGATCACTTGCTGTTCTTGGAGCATGCTGAGCACTTCTAGGGAATTCAGGTTCTTGTTTGGGGCTCAGGCTGGTCTCCACATCTCTTCTTGTTAAAATTTCATTTGTCTGTTTCAGCCTAATTCAAATATCCAGGTATATGTTCAAATGTCTGTATATGTGAGAAAACTCTTCTAATAACCCCAGATAGAATTAATATTGTCTCCTGTGTGCTATACTATCATTTATTAATCCTGTTGATTTGCAGTATAATTGACTGTAATGTCTTGATTCCCCCCCACCATTGGCTGATGATTTCCTTGAAGATGAGAGTTGTATTGATATGTTTATTCATTCAATCACAATATATATTGGGCATTTTCTATGTGCGTGGAGTTGTGTTAAGTTCTGGACACAATGTGATGAACCCTGTCCTCAGAGAGCTCATCTTCTAGTCAGGAGAGAAAGATAATAAACAAATAATACAAATATTCTCAATAGCTGAATAATAACCAAATTGATTTACCTTTCTTAGGAATATGTTAATTCAGTCAGGGGTCAATTCTATGTTGGCATGGTTGGCTCTGGGGTTATCTCAGGACAGAGGTCTTTTCAGTGCAGGGGCTCCCATGGTAGCACCTGAGGAAGCAAGGAAACCTTGGTAAAAAACCATTTTGTGTGAAGGAACTATCAATTCCCAGGTTCCCAGAGCAGGAGTGTGCTTGCTAAAGAACATGGAAGCCAGGTGAGTGAGGCAGAACAAGCTGGTGGGAAGTAGGAGTAGAGGGCAGAGCTCTAGCAGAAGTCCAGAGGAAGTAAGGTCTTATATGTCCTGACACATACTCGAGATTTTAATCTAAATATCCTAAGGAGCCTTTGATGGGTTTTATAGGAATGACATGATCAGCTTCCCCCCACCCCAATACTGGAGGTTGAACTCAGGAAAACTCTACCTCTGAGCGACCCTCTTTATTTTATTTTGAGACAGAGCCTCACTAAATTGCCTATGATTGAATTTGAAACTCTGCCTTAGCTTCCTGAGTAACTGGGATTACAGGTGTGTGCCACTATGCCCAGCAAAGACTTTTGTTCTAAAGGCATTGTCCTAGCTTCTGTATCTGCAGAATTGTCTATAGGGAGGCTAGTATGAAATTATTGTGATCAGTCAGGATGCTAGTGCAACTGTGTAATCAAGAAGTGGTGTTGATTTGGACCAAGTGGTAGCTATGGAATCATTGAGAAGCTGTTTGATTTTGGATATAAGTAAAGCACTGACAGTTTCTGGAGGATTTATTGAAAACAAAAAGTTGATTAAAGAAGATGTTACAGTTTGGATATGTGGTGTCACCCAAAAGCTGATGTGTGAGACAATTCAAGAACTTTCAGAGGTGAAATGATTAAATTATCAGAATTGTAACACAACCAGTGGATCAATCTGCTAGGTTAACTAGTTAGTAACTGTAGGCAGGTAGGGTGTGGATGAAGGTCACTGGAAGCATGACTTGGGGTTTATATTTTGTCCCTGAGGAAAGAAACTCTCTTTCTCCTTCTCTGCTTTCTAGTAGCCACGTCTTCAGCTGGTATCCTCTGCCATACCCTTTAACTATGATATTCTTCCCATCTCAGGCCCTTGGCTATGGAGTTTACTGACTGTGGACTGAATCTGAAATTGTGGGCTAAAATACAACTGTTAACTTGTTTTTATTGGATATTTTGGTCATAGAGACGAAAAAAATTGAACTAAAATAGATGATTTCAAAGATCTCTGTTGAGTAAATGTCAGGATACAGATGCTAATTACTGTGATAAGGAAAGCTACAGAAGAGGTTGGTTGGGAAAAGAGACTCAAAACAATTTGGGATACGGTAAGTTTGATATGATTATTGGATATCTAAGTGAAGATGTCAAGTAGATAGTTTTATAGTTAAGTCAGGAGCTTAGGGATAGAGATAAAACTTCAGGAACTTTTATTCTGTGAATTGTTAATATTTAAAATTCTGATACTGATAAACATATAAATTGTACCAGTTGCAAAGAGATTTTAAGGATGAGTTCTTTATCACTTAGAGATCAAAAAGATGAGGAGAGCCAGATAAGGAGACTGAGATGGAATGCCTCAGGAGAGGTGACTGTTCAGGGACACCCACATTGATTGGTTATATCTAGTATAAGGATGATCCTTCTTGGACTAGGGTGTGGCATAAGAGAAACAATTGTTTCTGCCACTTGATCCCATAGACGGTTTTACATGTAGATATTAAGCTGGAAATTTGGTTCTGTCCCTGTCTGATGTGCTTCCTTTGGAGTCTCACTGGATCCTTAGGGCAAGGGAGTAATCCCACTCCTCTTTTTTTCTATATACTTCTACTAAGAGGTTTGAATTTTCTGGCTGGTCACCTTATCATGGTTGCTCTTGAAATTTACTCTAATTGATTTACCTTTATTGGGAATATGTTAATTCAGTCAGGGGCTATGTTGGCATGGTTGGTTCCGGGGTTAACTCAGCACAGAGGTCTTTTCAGTGCAGGGGCCCCCATGGTAGCACCTCCATCCCATTACCTAGGTCATGGCAACATCTTTAGCAAATCCTTCACTCACTCTGGGTTTCTACATTGGGGTGTGTTACTGTCAAGTATTCTAAACCGCAAATGTTTCCCAGCATGTAAATGAAGCCTGACTCATCCTGAACCTGTGAACTCATCCTAGTCACTAGAGCAGATGGAATGTGAACAAAGGTCAAAATAGATTCATCACAGTAGTCCGCCTGCTGACATTATAATAGGTACTCAACTGTCTCTATTCCCTTCCCCACGACAACTATGAAAACAACCAATGTTGCAAGCATGTTGAAAGCAATATCTCACTCCATGCCCACCAGCATTTCTTAACTTCCAAGAGGAGGCTGCCATCTTCCCAAAATAATGGTCAATTAAGACTGGCAAAATGACAGTCTGATAGAGGAAAATGGCACTTCATCTCTCTTTTATTGCTTTAATAGTATGACAGAGGAAAATAATATGCATATGTAGGAGGATAATATACATGTAACATTTGGTCTCTTCTGAATCCATTTTATGATTTCCTAGAATGCACTCATCTTCCTGGATAATATTACCTATATTAATAAATTTTACTTATCTTTCCTTAGCACCTAGTCAAAGTTAGGTGGTGGAAGGAAATACGTCATTTTAATAAACACTTTGTCAATAATCCATTAGCACTCAATCCATAGGTGTGTATAATTGTATAGAATATGCTTTTAGCAGCTAACAATGAAGAGAGAATGCTCTGTGATACTTAATAAATTTATCCATCTATCCACACTTGTATACATGTTCATATACATGTTCATGTAGATAGGAGATATATGAATGTATACATACACATACATGTATAGCACGTCATATATCTATATATAAACTTCTATGTAATGTATATATGTGTATGTGTATATATAAATACACATGTATATGTATATATATAACAAATATCTGATACACACACACACACACACACACACACGGCCTATAGTAATTATTTCTAGCTGGCTTTGTTATGGAAGTCATCAGAAATAAATTTAAAAAATACTTAACCAACCTCATGCTGGAGATGTCATAAATGACCTTTAAAAAAATTGAAAATGGTTGCCTCCAGCCTAAGATTTAGAAAGGTCAATGGACAATTTAAAATTTGAAACCGGTATATTTTTTTACAACTTGTTCATGGAGACAAGTTTTTCTTACTCTTTGCTGATAAGACTTATATGAGTTTCTGTTGGACTCTGTTAGGCACAATGGGAATAGTATTTTTAGTGATAATAGATCAAAGTAGAATCAAAATGGGGAAAAGTTTAACAATGATGAACAGTTATATAGCACATTTAATTAATGTCATTGATTCATCATTATATCCCACGAGGCAGGCTGTTTTATTCTTTCATTGTAGAAAAGTAAATGGAGGCTTAGAGATGGTAAATGTTGTAACATGGTCTTTTAAAATAGTCAGTTGAGCTGAGCTGGAACCCAGACCTGACCTCAAGGCTGAGTTCTCCCTTCTATAATTATACTATGACCCAATGACTCGAGAATGACTGTTTTCCATGTGTTCATTACAGAAAACCTTTAAGAACATTTTATGTATAAGTACATGCTCTAATGGATTTATTTTTTCTTTCTTTTAGAAGCCAACCTAAAAAGATGACTAAAAAAAGACACTATGTGGTATCTTGAAAATACCATTTTACAACTTTTTAAAAACTGAAGGTATTAGTTTAGGAGAATATGGGAATGGTGTAAGTTCATTTTGTTGAGTTGTCTAATTCTATGAGGGAATGTAAGTTTATTGTCACAGAGTCTCAGAGGCCATACACACACACACTCTCTCTCTCTCTCTCTCTCACACACACACACACACACACACACACACATAACCATCCCAACACAACTTCTGATGTTACATATTGGAGTTGCAAAGTTCAAATAAAAATTAAGGCATAGTTGAAGAATACAAAGGAGAAAAGAAAAAGCAATGATCTGGAGGATATGGAGGAAATGTTGCTTGCTCTACAAAGTGACTTCTAGTGTGGAAATACTATGAAATAGTGAGTTAACTCCTAGAGAAATTATAGTCGGCCATGTATTTGTCTTGGAAATGAAGAAGCGAAGGCTGGGGTTGTAGCTCAGCAGAAGAGCTTTTGACTAGCCTGTGTGAGACACTGGGTTCAATCCTCAGCACCACATAAAAATAAATAAATAAAACAAAGGTATTGTGTCCATCTACAAAAAATATTTTTAAAAATTGATGTGGAGAAAATTACCTAAGATATGTATTTCAGCACAGGGAGTTGGAGAAAATCCTGAGACCAGAATATGGACACAACAGAAAATAAAAAGGGACTTATAAAGAACTTGCATTATGAAGTGTTTGTGTGTGTGTGTGTGTGTGTGTGTGTGTGTGTGTGTGTGTTGATGATGGTGGGAATCTATTGGACCACATGGGGAAATGCTCTGAGGCCACACTCCTTGGATGACTCTGAATCTTAAGGCCACTTTTCTTGCTGCCAGCCCCCAGTCTCTTTCTTTCTTCCCATAGCTTTTTGGTGATTGTAACATTATAGTGCATCACACAGATTTTTACAAAGTCAATTTCTCCTTTACATATTCATATCAAGTATTCAATAAAAATTGTTCAACCTGAGCACATT
This sequence comes from Ictidomys tridecemlineatus, assembly GCF_052094955.1. Classification (NCBI taxonomy): domain Eukaryota; kingdom Metazoa; phylum Chordata; class Mammalia; order Rodentia; family Sciuridae; genus Ictidomys; species Ictidomys tridecemlineatus. The sequence goes on along the minus strand of NC_135483.1, from coordinate 118,984,319 downwards.
TTTCTTATTAACAATAATAAGTATTAAGATTATTTTTGCATGAATACGAGATGTTTCGTGCTGAAAAGAGATTATTCCTGCTCAATAAGCATTATTATTAATAATGATGTGCTAGCTGAAGGACACAGTAGAATTCTTGTAAGGAAGAAACAGTTCTATTTCTACCTCTCTTTGTAAAAATAATGTTTATTATTTTTGATTAATATATCAAAAAGAATGAAAAATAAAGTATAAAATTGCCTATGATTCTTACTTCCAGAGATAATTACTCTTAATATTTTGGTGCAATTTTTGTGTATGTGTGTGTTTATTAACTGGGGCTAGGCTGCACATATAGTTTTATATCTCACTTTCTCAGTGTAAGAATTTTCCAGACATTCAATGGTATTAGATAACACTATCAATTTTTAATATTTATTTAATATGTATTTGTTACTTACATATCTCTACATATATATTAATCTATTGTTTGTTTTATAAATAAAGCTATGATAAAAGTCTTTATATACAAATCTTAGTGCAGCACTAATACTAAGAATATTTTGGTGTATTTCTGAGTCTCATGGAAATGGTATTAATGCCTTATTTTCCTTACTTTTTCTAGAGATATAAATACATCAGTGAATAGATGTTTCACTATAATTAAAAAGATGACTGTTGTGAAATAAGTCCGAGTAATGTTGAGTTCAACAAAGGCATAGAGATTTCTATAGGACTTTATTCAGAGCCTTTGATAATGCAAATGTGTGCTGTAAATTGCTAAGGAGATTGGATAGGTATTGTACCATTTGTCCAAAGATCACAGACCTATTTTTCTGAGGGATTTTTGTTTGGAAAGCATAAATATGAAAAGCATAAAGACTCTTTTGATTCAGAATAGATGATTCTTTATAATAGTGATCAAGAATTGTTCTATTCTAGTTATATTACTTGGGATAAACTAGAGTTATGCTGCAATAACAAATAGGTCCCAAAATCTCTGTGGCTTTTCATAACAAAGGTTTATTTCTTGCCAATGCCATAGTATGTGACAGGTCACACTCCTATGTCTTTCTGTTTGAATAACATCCCCGGATCCAGGCTGCTTGCCAATTCTGAATCCACCAGTTCTGAATTGCTTTTTTGTTGGGTACTGGGGATGGAACCCTGGGGTGCTTTACAACTGAGCCACCTCCCAGTCCTTTTTATTTTTTATTTTGAGACAGGGTCTCACTAAGTTGTTTAGGGCCTTGCTGAATTTCTGAGGCTAGCTTTGAACTTGTGATCCTCCTGCCTCAGCCTCCTGAATCACTGGGATTACAGGTTTGCACCACTTTTCGGAGTCTGAATTGCTATTTTTTAAAACTTCAGCCACTTGAATGAAGTTAAATATGAAACAACTGCACTTAATTTCCATACACTATGTTCAGTTGGTGAATTAGTCATCTGCCCAGACTAAGATTAAGAAACATATAAATATTTGATGAATAATAATGGTATTTTCTATAATTCTGTAAAAAGTAATGAATGTTGAATTTTGTTGTATGCCTATTTAGAAGCTGTTGGGATGATAACGTTTTAGCCTATTTATGTTATCTTATTTAATAAGTATCCTAACATTAAATTATTTATCATCTTCAAGTATTCAATGCTAAAATGAGACAATCCTACAGATTTTTGCATTTATTAATAATTTGTTCTCTTTTGTTGCTTAATGGTGGTCCATAGTATGGATGTACCATAATTTAACTATACATCTATTGGAAGGACATCTTGATTTTCTAGTTTTGTTTTGTTTTGTTGGCTATTACAAATAAGCTGCTATGAAAATTTGGGCAAAGGTTTTGTATAAATGTTGAGTTTTCATTTCTGTGAGATAAATACACAGGCCTGAAATGGTTGGGTTGTTTGATAGTCATGTGTTCAATTTTTTAAGAGCAACTGACAAACCGTTTCCAAGGTGGGTCACCATTTTGGGTTCTCATCAACAATTCATGATGATTCATTTTCTTTTCTTCTGCACCTGCATCTCATATTGTCACTTTTTGTTGCTGTTGGTGGTCCTGATAGGCATATAGTAATATCTCATTGTTTTTTTCAGTTGCATGTCCCTTAATGACTAATTATGTTGACCACCATTTCATGTCTTACTTGCTATCTATTTATATCTTAGGTGAATTGTTCATTCATTTGTGTCTATTTTCAATTGCATTGTTTGAGGTGTTTTTTACTTTTGAGTTTTGAGATTCTTTGTCAGATACATGGTTTACAAATATTTTTCATCCAGTGTGATACTTGTCATTTTTTTTCTCTTAAATAGGGTCTTCCTGGGGCACAAGTTTTTAATTTTGATATAGTTCAATTTACTAATTTTTCCTTTTGTGGACATGGTTTATTATGAAGTCTAAGAAATTTTTGCCTAGAAATGGATCTAAGATTGTTCTCTTATAATTTTTTTTCAAAACAAATTTTTAAAATAATTTTCCTAATATTTACATTTTAGTTTGTGATCCTTTTGGAGTTAATATGAATGTAAGGTGTGAGCTTTAGGACAAGGAATTTTTTTTGGCCTATGCACATCTAATTGTTCCAACATCATTTGTCCATTTGTTGAAAAGATTATTCTTCTTCCACTGAATAGCTTATGTCCTTTTGTCAAAACTCCTTTGGAAATATTTTTGATCTCTTTTTTTTCTTTGTTCTGTTCTAGTAAGCCATGTGTTGACTGCTCTACCACCACTATACAGTCTTGGCTACTGTGCCATACAAAAAGTCTTAAAAATTAGATAAACTCATTTCTCCTTTAAAAAAACTGTTTCACCTATCCCATTTCCTTTGTCTTCTCCATATCACTGTGAATAATGTCTATAGCTACATAAAAATCATTCCAGGATTTTGGCAGGAATTGCATTGTACATGAATGTAAGTTTGTAGAAAACAAATATCTTTACTAATGAACATCACACCTCTCCATTTCTTTAGATCTAGGCTTTTTTTGATTGGTACTGTATAGTATTCAGTATAGGAGTTTTGTATATAGTCTATTACAATCATACCAAAGTGTTTCATTTGGGGAAGGTGATTGTAGTTGGTATTGTATTTTTGATTTCTGTTTTGCCTGGCTAGAACATTCAGCACTATGTTAAATGACCAACAAGAGCAGAAACCTTGCATTGCTATTGATCTCTCTGTCTTAATAAGTCTTAATAAGTATGCCAATAACTGTGTTGTTAGCTGTAACATTTTTTGTGTTTTTATCAAATTGGAGATGTTTTCTTTTATTCATATTTTTTCCCTGAAGATTTAATAACCAAATGGATATTGAACTTTGCCAAATGCTTCTTTTCCCATGCACCAATTGTTGCAATCCTGTGACTTTTCTACTATAACTTGTTAATATGATGTCTGAGTCCATTTTGTGCTGCTATACTAGAATACCTGAGACTGGATAATATTTAAAAAGAGAAATTTGTGTTTTTTAAATTAAATTTTTGTTAAGACATATTAATTATACAAATTGATGGGATTCACTGTGATATTTCCATACATGCATACATTATGCAATGATCATATCTGTCTATCTTTCTTTACTACCATCCCAACTGGCTCACTTCCCAGACCCTAATAGGAGAAATATGTTTCTTAAAGTTCTGGAGGCTGGAAAGCCTAGGATCAAGATGCTGCAAGAATTGGTTTCTGGTAAAGGCCTAGTCTCTGCTTCCAAGATGGCACGTTGGACACTGCATTCTCTGGAAGGGGAGAAATTCTATTTCTCATATGGCAGAAGAGCGAAGGAGAGCAAACCCACCTTCATATGTCTTTTTTATAGTGACATTAATCTACAAACATCTCCCATTAGGCCCTACTTCCCAACAATGTTGCCTTGAAGGTTAAGATCAGACATGAGTTTTGAAAGACATAAAAACATCTAAACAATAGCATATTGTGAATTATACTGAGTAATTTTCAAATAATGAACAAACTTTGTATCCCTGGAATAAGTGAAATCTCTTCATGATATATAATTATTTTTTTTTAAGAGAGAGTGAGAGAGGAGACAGAGAGAGAGAGAGAGAGAGAGAGAGAGAGAGAGAGAGAGAGAGAGAGAGAATTTTAATATTTATTTTTTAGTTCTCGGCGGACACAACATCTTTGTTGGTATGTGGTGCTGAGGATCGAACCCGGGCAGCACGCATGCCAGGTGAGCGCGCTACCGCTTGAGCCACATCCCCAGCCCCTATAATTATTTTTATATATTGTTCCCTTCCATTTGCTAATACTGTGTTGAACTTAATGAAAGGCGTGAAAGACCTCTACAATGAAAATTACAGAATGCTAAAAAAAGAAATTAAAGAAGACTTTAGAAGATGGAAAGATCTCCCTTGTTCTTGAATAGGCAGAATTAATATTGTCAAAATGACTATACTACCAAAAGCACTATACAGAATTAATGCAAAAGCCCAATGACATTCCTCATAGAAATAGAAAAAGCAATCATAAAATTCATCTAGAAAAATAGGAGACCCAGAAGGGCCAAAGCAATCTTTAGCAACAAGAGTGAAGCAGGTGGCATCACTATACCAGACCTTAAACTGTACTACAGAGAAATAGTAACAAAAACAGCATGGTACTGGCACCAAAATAGACTGGTAGACTAATGGTACAGAATAGAGGACACAGAGACTAACCCACATAAATACAGTTATTTCATATTAGACAAAGGTGCCAAAAACATATTGGAGAAAAGATAGCCTCTTCAACAAATGATTTTGGGAAAATTGGAAATCCATATGAAATTAAGCTCCTATCTCTCACCATGCACAAAACTCAAAATAGATCAGGGACTGAGGAATCAGACCAGAGACCTTATGCCTAAGAGAAGAAAAAGTAGGCCCAAATTGTCATCATGTAGGATTAGTCCCTGACTTCCTTAACAAGACTCCTATAGCACAAGAAATAAAATCAAGAATCAATAAATGGCATGGATTCAAACTGAAAACTTCTTCTCAGTGAAAGAAACAATAATGTGAATAGAGAGCCTATGGAATGGGAGCAAATTTTTACCAAATGCACATCAGATAGAGCATTAATCTCTAGGATATATAAAGAACTCAAAAAACTTGACACCAAAAAAAAAAAAAACCCAAACAAACCCCAAAACAAATAACCCAATCAATAAATGGACTAAGGACCTGAACAGACACTTCTCAGAAGAAGATATACAAAATCAACAAATATTTGAAAAAATGTTCAACATCTCTAGCAATTAGAGAAATGCAAATCAAAACTACTCTAAGATTTCTTCTCTCTCCAGTCAGAATGGCAGCTATTAAGAATACAAACAATAAATATTGTTTGTTCGGATGTAGGGAAAAAGGCACACTCATACATTGCTGGTGGCACTGCAAATTGGTGCAACCAATGTGGAAAGCAGTTTGGAGATTCCTAGGAAAACTTGGCATGGAACCACCATTTGACCCAGCTATCTGTCTCCTTGGTTTATACCCAATGGACTTAAAAACAGCCTACTACAGTGACACAGCCACATCAATGTGTATAGCAGCATGATTCACAATAACTAAATTGTGGAACCAACCTGATACCCTTCAGTAAATGAATGGATAAAGAAACTGTGGTATATGTACACAATGGAACATTACTCAGCATTAAAAGAGAATATAAAATCATGGCATTTGCAGGTAAATGGATGAAGTTAGAGAATATCATGCTAAGTGAAGTAAGACAATCCCAAAAAACCAAAGGCTGAATGTTTTCTCTGATAAGTGAATGCTGATCTATTAAGGAGGTTGTAGGGAGCATGAGAGGAATGGAGGAACATTGAATAGGGCAAAGGAGGGGATGGGAGAGGGCATGGGGTAGGAAAGATTGTGGAATGAGAAGGACATAATTACCCTAGGTACATCTATGAAGACATGAATGGTGTGACTCTACTTTGTGTACAACCAGAGAAATGAAAAATTGTGCTCTATATGTGTACTGTGAATTTAAACGTGTTCTGTTGTCATGTATAACAATTAGAATAAATAAATAAATAAATGAAATAAAATCAGTTATATGATTTAATTAAAAAAAAATTCTTATGTCTACATTCATCAAAGCTGTTGGTCTATATTTTTCTTTGTCATGTCTTTTACTTAGATATTAGGTAATACTAGGTAGTAAAATAAATTTGGAAGTGTTCATCTCTCTCTCTCTCTCTCTCTCTCTCTCTCTCTCTCTCTCTAAAGAAAGAAGATTGTAGAATTAGTTAGTTTTTAGACCTTTGGAAGAATTAAAAATTCTACAGTGAAATGAGCTAGTCTGGATATTTGTTTTGGGGAATTTTAAATGTAAGTTAAAGTAACGGATAGTTACAGGGCTATCCCTATTTTCTATTTCATATTGGGTAAGTTGAATTGTGGTAGTTTGTGGGGTATTTTATTTTTATTTATTTATTTATTTATTTCCAGTACCAGAGATTGAACCAAGGGCTCTGCATACTGGCCTTGTACTTGCTATTCTCTTGCCTCAGCCTCCTGAATAGCTGGGATTGCTGGTGTGGGCCTTGGTATCTGGCTAGTTCGTGCTTTTTAAGGAATTGACCCATTTACATGCAAGTTGTCAAATCTTGCATGTAGGGCTATTTAGCATTTCCTTATTAACTTTTTGATATCTTCAAGGTCTTTAGTGATATTTCCTGTTTCATTTTGCTATTGGTGACCTATGCCTTCTCTGATTTTTTTCTTCATCAGTTTTATTAAGGGTTCACCAATTCTATTGATCTTTTCGTAGATGCAGTTCTGTGTTTCATCAGTTTTCTCTACTGTTTTTTTTTTTTTTTTTGGTTTTCAAATTTACTCATTAGTGCTTGTATCTTTATTACTTCCTCACTCTTGCTTAGTTTGAGTTTACATTTTGCTCTCCTTATTTCAGGTTCCTGAGATGGTAGCTTTTATAGTTTATTGATTTGAGAACTTTCCTCTCATCACTCTTTTCACTGTGTTCTATAAATTTTTGAATGTATTTTAAAGGTAATTCAGTTCATTATATTTTTCTCTTTCTCTAGAGATTTCCTCTTTAACCTATGATTATTTAGCAGTTTGTAATTTAATTTACAAGTATTTAGAGATTTGCTTTATTTTTCTGCTATTGATTTCTAGTTTGATTTCTTTGTGGTCAGAAAACATATTCTGTACTATTTGTATTGGATTTGTTGAGGTTTGCTTTATGGCCCAGTATATGCTCTTTTTTGGCATGTTTCATGGACAATTAAAAAGGGTGTGACTATTCACAATAGCTAAATTGTGGAACCAACCTAGATACCCTTCAAGAGATGAATGGATAAAGAAACTCTGGTATATATGCACAATGGAATATTACTCAGCATTGAAAGAGAATAAAATCATGGCATTTGCAGGTAAATGGATGGAGTTGGAGAATATCATGCTAAGTGAAGAAAGTCAATCCCAAAAAAACTTTCTCTGATATGGATGCTGATCCATAATGCGGGTGGGGTATGGGAGGAATGGAGGAAGTTTGGATAGGGAAAAGGGGAGGGAGAGGAAGAGAGGGGCTTAGGGGTAGGAAAGAAGATGGAATGAGATGAACATCATTTCCCTAAGTACATCTATGAAGACAAGAATGGTGTTACTCTACTTTGTGTGGTGTGACTCTACTCCATTTCAACCAGAGAAATGAAACTATATGTATATATATATTTCTTTCAAAAGAATGGATATTCAAGTATAGGAGGAGAGTTTCAAGATGGTAGAGTAGAGAAGGTTGCTTTCCTGTCTGTTCTGTGGCATGAAACCAAGAAAGCAGACAGGCAACTTCTCAGCAAGGTGAGTGAATGAAATAAAACATGGTGGGGGAAGGGGAGACTTTACTGAAATTTAGAACTGTGCACTCAAAGCAGACTTGGGACTCAGGATGTTGGAAATAATAAAATAAAGAAGAAATTCCCAGGGACACAGCCACTACTGTGGCTTGGCTGGAAGCACCAGCCAGAGTGGTCTCTCCAAATGCAAAGTGGAGGGATAAAGGAATTAAAGGAACCTCATTTTTATGAGGCCTGAGGCATGCCTGGGTATAGAGTGTTTGGAGATCAAGGACATTGCCTGACTAAATTAAAGGCATGCTACCCAATATCCTTGTTCAGTGAAGAAGCCGCCATCTCTCCAGGTGGTGTGTGGAAGACAAAGACACATCAAAGAAAGAAAATTTTAGACCAATATCACTGATGAACATGGATGTGAAGATTCTTAATAAAATACTGGCAAATCACATACAAAAACATATTAAAAAGATAATGCACCATGATCAAGTGTGGTTCATCTCAGGGATGCAAGTTGGGTTCAACCTATGGAAATCAATAAATGTAATTTATCACGTAAATAGATTTAAAGGCAAGAATCACATATTTATCTCAATAGATTCAGAAAAAGCATTTGACAGAATATAGCATCTATACATCTTCAAAACACTAGAAAAACTAGGGAAAGAACGTATCTCAACTTTGTAAAAGCTGTCTATGCTAAACCCAAGGCCAACATCATTCTAAATGGAGAAAAATTGAAAGCATTCCTTCTAAAAACGGAACAAGACAGGGATGCCCTCTTTTACCACCTCTATTCAACAAAATCCTGAAAACTCTAGCGAGAGCAATTAGAAGAAAAAATTTAAAGGGATATAAATAGAAACAGAAGAACTTAAACTATCACTATTTGCTGATATGATTCTACATTTAGAAGACAAAAAATTCTCCATCAGAAAACTTCTAGAAATCATAAATTAATTCAGCAAAGTAGAAGGATATAAAATTACTACTCACAAATCAATTGCATTCTTATATATTGATAAATCAACTAAAAGAGAAATTAGGAAACCTATCCCATTCATAATATCCTCAAAAACCAAACCAAACCAAACCAAACCAAAACAAAACAAAAACCCTTAGAAATCAATCTATCAAAAGAGGTGAAAGACTGCAATAATGAAAAGTACAGAACACTAAAGAAAGATGTTGAAGAAGATCTTAGAAGATGGAAAGATCTTTTATGTTATTGGATAGGCAGAATTAATATTGTCAAAATCGCCATACTCATTTGGAGGAAAATGGATGGAGTTGGAGAATATAATGCTAAGTGAAGTTAGCTAATCCCCAAAAACCATATGCCAAATTTTTTCTCCGATGTAAGGAGGCTGATTCATATTGGGATTGAGAGGGGGATCATGGGAGGATAGGGCAAAAGAATGGGAAGGGAATGGAGGGGGCATGGGAGTAAAAAATGATAGTGGAATGAGATGGACATCATTACCCTAAGTACAAGTATGAAGACATGAATGATGTGAATATTCTTTGTATACAACCAGAGATATACAAAATTGTGCTCTATATGTGTAATATAAATTATAGTGCATTCAGCTGCAATATATAACAAATTAGAATAAAAAATAAATTTTGAAAAATGGCCATACTATCAAAAACACTATACATATTTAATGCAATTTCTATTAAGTTTTTGATGACATTCTTCACAGAAATAGAAAAGGCAGTAAAGTGAAATTCATTTGGAGAAATAAGAGGCCCTGAATAACAAAAGCAATCCCCAGCAGGAAAAGTGAAGCAGGAGGTATCACAATATCAGACCTTAAACTATACTACAGAGGTATAGTTAAAAAAAAAAAAAGGCATGGTATTGGCACCAAACCAGACACATAGGCCAATGATACAGAGTAGAAGATACAGAGACAAACCCACATAAATACAGTTACCTCATATTAGACAAAGGTGCCATAAACATACATTGGAGGATAGATAGCCTCTTCAACAAATGGTGCTGGGAAAACTAGAAGTCCATATGTACTAAAATGAAATTAGACCCTGAATCTCACCCTGCACAAAACTCAGCTTAAGGTTGATTGAGGACATATGCATTAGACCAGCGACCCTACTAGAAGAAAAAGTAGGCTCAAATCTCCAATATGTTGGCTTAGGAAACTGACTTCTTCAACAAGACTCTAAAGCATGAGATGTAAAATTAAGAATCAATAAATGGTGTTGTATTAAACTAAAAACTTCTTCACAGCTAAGAAAACAATCAAGAACAGAAAGAGGGGGCCTACAGGAGAAAAATCTTTGCAACCTGCACCTCAGATAGAAAATTAATCTCCAGGATATATAAAGAACTCAAAAAACTTAGCACTAAAAACCAAATAACCCAATCAACAAATTGGCAAAAGAACTGAACGGACACTTCAGAGAAGAAGAAATCTGAATGGTCAACAAATATATAAAAAATATTGAACATTACTAGCAATTAGAGAAATGCAAATTAAAATTACGTTGAGATTCCATCTCACTCCAGTCAGAATGGCAATTATCAAGAATACAAGTAACAATAAATATTGGTAAGGATGTAGAGAATAAGATACGCTCATACATTGCAAGTATTACTACAAATTGGTGCAACTACTCTGGAAAGCAGTATGGAGGTTCCTCAGAAAACTTGGAATGGAATCACCATTTGACCTAGTTATCCCACTCATTTATACATATTCAAAGGACTTAAAATCAACATATTATAGTGATGTGGCCAATGTTTATAGCAGCACAATTCACAATAGCTAAGCTATGGAACCAACCTAGATGCCCTTCAACAGATGAATGGATAAAGAAAATGTGGCACATACACATAATGGAATATTACTTAACCATACAGAAGAATAAAATTATGGTATTTGCCAATAACTGGATGGAGATGAAGACTAGTATGCTAAATGAGATAAGCCAATCCCTAAAATATAAAGGCCAGATGTTCTGATATGTGGATGTTAACTCACAATAGGTGGAGGAGAGGGAGGAATGGAGGTTCACCAGATTGGACAGGGGAAAGTGGGGGGGAAGGAAGAAGGGTGGTAATAGGAAAGATAGTAGAATGAATCAGACATAATTTTCCTATATTCATAAATGAATACACATCCAGTTTAACTCCATATCATGTACAAGTGCAAGAATGGGAAGTTATATTCCATGAATATATGATATGTCAAAATACATTATACTGTCAAGTATAACTAAAAAGAACAAATAAAAAAGTAAAAATATAGAATGTGTATCCTGCTGCTGCAAAGTGTATATTATTCTTGTGTTTATTAGATTCTGTTGGTTTATGGTGTTATTGAATTCTTTTGGATCCTTGCTGATATCCTACCTAGTTAATTTTGGAGAGAGGGGAGTGGGATGTCTGTAAATATCACTGTGAGTTTGTTGATTTGTCTTTTCAATTATTTTTGGTTTTGGCTGACATGTGTTGTAGCTGTCTCATTTGGTGCATGTAAATTTAGGAGTGCTATGTCTTCTTGGTGGATTGGCTCCCCACATCATTCTATAATGTCCCTTAGTTCCTCTGGTACTTATCTTTGCTCTGAAGTCTATTTGATATGATGCCAACATAGCTAGTCCTCTTTTCCTTTGATCAATATTTACATAACAAATCTTTTCCACCCTTGCCTGTGTAATTATATTTGAAGTGTCTAATAACTTATAGTTGCTTTGTATTTTAAATACACTGCTAATATCTCTCTTATAATATATACTTAGCCAAATTATATTTAATGTAATTATTCCTATGTTAGGATTTATATCAACAACCCCCTTCCCTCTATCTGTTCTTTCTTTCTTTTTCCCTCTGTTTTCTTTTTCAGTCTTTCCTTTAAGTGACTTCAACAGTTGCTTTTTAGAATCCCATTTTGATTTGTTTTTAAGTGTGTCTTCTTCATATTTCATATTTTTGTTGCTGGTGACTGAACTCAAGGCACACACTATATCTCTGAGCTACACTTGAGTCCATTTGTAGAGTTTTTTTACATGGTTGCTCCAAGGATTTTATTACATTCTATAACTTATCACTGTCTGTTGGAGCCATCAGTTTACTGGTTCAAGTTAAGTACAGAAATCTCACCTTCATTTATGTCATTTCTCCAGTGCAGAATAATGGTTTGAAATATTTTCTTGCCATACATTTAGAACCATATTAGATGGTGTTATAATTTCACTTCAACGATCAAACATAATTTAGAAAACTCAAGGGGGATATGGAGAGTATATTTATTCATCTGTTTATTTAGTATGTTCTTTCTTCCTGTTTTTTTTTTATAATTTTTTTTGAGAGAGAGAGAAGGAGAGAGATTTTTTTTTATTTGGTGCTGAGAATCGAACCCCAGACCCGCCCGTGCTAGGTACGTGCTCTACCGCTGAGCCACAATCCTAGTCCTAAAGGATAGATCTTCTGGACACAATTATCTTGGTTGTCCTTTATCTGAAATTGTCTTGAATTCCTCTATATTTCTGAAGAATATTTATTTTGCATATAGAATTATTGGTTTAGGGTTCTTTTCTTTCACAATTAAAAAAAGTACTACATTTGTCTGGTCTTATGATTTTTTTTTAATAAGGAATCCACTGTCATTCAAATATTTTTCCTAATAGGTAAGCTGTTATTTCTGTTTCTTTACTTTTAAGATTTTTTTCTTCGTTATTTTCATAAATTTGATTATGAAGTGTCTTAGTATGGAGTTTTTACTGCTTATCATGTTTAGGCTTTGCTCAGTTTTTTAAGTCTGTAGGTATATACTACAGAATCTGGAAACTTTGGGCAATTTTAGGTAGTAGTTTTTTGGAGTTGTCAGATCCAGGAAAACTTTGATATTTGCGACATAGAGAAAACCCAAGGAAAACACCACCATGTTATTTTGGAACCCTAAGGGTCCTATTAAGTCTGCCTTCTTCTCTCCATCTTTCAGTCTTCTAATTGTTCTGTGTATCACTGCTAGGGTTTTTATTTATTCTAGTGAGGGGAATAGGGAGGTGTATTTCCAATACATCTTTTTCAGAAACCATGAATGTTTTCTAATTGTATGTCTTAGATATTTATAGCACATAGGCTTACCTATTCCTTAATGCTCTGAAGGAGTTTTCTAATAAAATTGGCTGTTTTAAAAAGTGAACTGAAAAGAATTTATTTCTCAAAATATTAGTAAGAGTCTTTTGGCAAAGGTGATATTTGAATTTGGCTTGAAAAAGTAAAATTAGTAGGACAAAAATGTTATATAATTTCGAGTAGAAAGAATAGCAGGAGTCATCAAACCAAAGAGTACTCAATAAAAATTACAGTAAGATGAGTAGAATAAAAATAAAAATTTAAATTTCCAAATCAATTTACAAAATAAACAAACCCCCAACATGAAAGCAGAATGGAGTTTTTTTCCCCCTAACATGGTAGGTGAAGCATTTTCAAACATTTTTCAGATATATCCTTATCTAAAATTGATAAAGATGAAAGGGAAATTCTTTATGTCCATCTCTTTCCTTTTTTTAATTTGGAAGGAACATTGTCATTAAAGTGTCATTTAAAAAAATGGAAATCAGACATAATCCTTAGGCTGATAGGCATTACTGGCAATTCTTTTCCTAACTTCAAATTTATTTTGTCATAAAAGAAACATCTCATTAAAGTGGAGTGGGACATAGGACCCTATGAAGTAGTGAATAGAAGCTCCATTGTACATGGCCACATGGATCAATGTTGGAATTTACTACTTTTCTCTAAGGGCAGTGGAAATCTTTGAGGAGTTTTAATATGAGGATATGATTAATTATGCATTAATTCCAGAACATTCCCTTCCAGCAGATTTTTTATTATATTTATTGACCCAAATTGAGTCAATTGGCCATATTCTTAAATTTATCACTTTCAAAGGGAATGGACCAAATAATTTATTTTAAAAGAAAGAGAGAGAGAGAGAGAGAGAGAGAGAGAGAGAGAGAGAGAGAGAGAGAGAGAGAGAGAGAAAATTTTTAAAAATATTTATTTCTTAGTTTTCAGCAAACACAACATCTTTGTATGTGGTGCTGAGGATTGAACCCAGGCTGCACGCATGCCAGGCGAGCACGCTACCGCTTGAGCCACATCTCCAGCCCCCAAATAATTTTTATGTACCTTTTTTTTTTTTTTTTTACTTTCTCAATACTTATCCTTCAGTAGAAATATGCTGAATTCTTTTTTTGGATGAGGTGCTAGGGAACATACCTTGACCTTATACATGCCAAGTAAATGAAGTACTCAGCTACTGAGTGACATCCCCATCTCACTAACTCTTTAATTAGAAGAAAAACATATTTTTTAGACTACTTGATAAATATCAAAAAAATAGGAAAATCAGACATAATCCTATGACTGATATACACTACTGGTAATTCTTTTCCTAACTTCAAATTTATCTCTATTTGCCTTTTATAGGATGATATGTTTTCAGAAATTTTGTAGAAAAATATCCATTTTACTGATTTTAGTGCTCACCAATGGTCATTTTATACTAAATTGTTCCCTTTCCTGAGCTCTTAGATTAATACACACATACAATTAAAGAATGGTATATGAGTGGTATATTTTTTCCAACCTCTTGAATATATAAGAATATTTTTGTGTTTCATTCATTAATTTATGCATTCCTATAACAAGTTTTTATTATATATCAAGTATATACATGGCACAATATTAAATGTTAGAGTTATAAAAGTGAATATGACAGCTACGGTCCATGCCCGCTTGTCTATTATTCACTGCATAAAACAGATAAGATAAATAAAAATAAAATGGAGAAATAACACGTTAGAGGGAACAAATCAATAACTTGTTTTGCAGGTCAGGAAAATTTTTTATTTAAAAAACAATCATTAGACTGAGAACTGCAATTTAAGTAAGTACAGACTGGGAAGAATATTCTGCATAAAGGGAACTCTACAAATGATAGTATTGAGGTATGGACATTTTACAAATTTCAGATTCTGAAAGAAAACCACCATGCCAAAAAACATGTCATTAAAGTGGAGTGGGACATAGGACCCTACGAAGTGGGACTAGAAACTCCATTATTGATGGCCACATGAATCAATGTTGGAATTTACTACTTTGCTCTAGGGGCAGTGGAAATCTTTGAGGTGATTTAATAGAGGGATATGAATAGTTATACATTTAAAATAGATTACTCTGAATATTGAATTTACTTTTAAAATCTATATACTTTTTTCCATTGTCTTCTGTAACTTTTAATATAAAAAGTAGAAGTCTGAGGCTAACTTTCATTTTGTTTCTTTGAGTGTTTTGTGTGTGTGTACATACATGTATATTCATACATGTATATATATACACACATATTGTGTGTGTGTATATATATATATATATATATATATATATATATATATATATATATATAAATATATAGTTTTACTTATTTTCCCCCTTAGGTGCTTATGAGAGTTTTTTTTTTTTTACTCTTAAGAAACATTTCCCAAGGATTTCTCTAGGTATAGATATATTTTACTTAAAATTTCCTGAAACATAGCAAACTAAGTTTGGAATGTTTTCTTTAGTTCTATCGTTACATATTGATTCAATTCTATTTATTCTCTTTTCTTCCTTAGAAATCTCCATAGTTCTGAGACTGAATTTCCATATTTTTTTTATATACTTACCATCATTCTTATTTTACAGCTCCTTCTCTACTTTGATTTTGAAATGACCCACAAAGGCCCATGTGTTAAAGACTTGGTTCTCAGCCTGGTGTTATTGGAAGGTGGTTGGAAATTTTTAAGAGGCAGGCCTAGTAGGAGTTTTTAGGTCATTGAGGATATGTCCTCTAAGGGAATTGTGGGGAGTTGGTCTCATTCTTTTTTTTCCCTTTTTCTCTCATCACTTCCTGACTACCAGGAGGTGAATGGGTATCTCTACCACATGCTCCTGCCGTGATGTACTATGTCATTACAGGCCCAAAGCAATGGGGCCACTCTATCATGGACCAAAATCTTCAAAGATATATTCCAAAATAAATCTTTCATCTTTATAAATTAATTAATTCTAAGGATGTGCTACCATATTGGAAAACTAATATGCAAACACACACAACACCAGAGATATTAATAGACATGTACATACATGCAGACATTATAATATATAATATACGCAGATTTATATAGAAATAAACATATAGGTACATACATGTTTCTATATGCATATGAAGACACAGCCTAGTTTGTGTAGTTTTTTTTTCTGCCTCTCTAGGGATTTTTATGCAAATTTAGGAGAGGTTTGGAATTTGTTTGGTGGTGTTGAGTGAGTGGAGAAACAGAGTGTGACTTTGTCATCTGCTGAACTGAGTTCTTATCCCATTTGATTCCCAAGACAGAACTGTCCTCAGAAGTTCTACTTGGCCTCTTTCTAGAATTCACTAAGCCATTCTAGTCCTGTAGTATTTTACTATATTAAAAACTGAAACAAAGCAAAACAAAATACAAACATATTATCTAGAATAAAAATTTCCATAAACATCTAGAGGAACTTATTTTTGGCAGACAGAGAACTTTTCCTCAAAGTTCAACTCAATCCAAACTGACTCTTAGAAGCCTATTTCGCATTTTCTCTAGGAAATATACAATATAGTGGTTTTGAAAAATATCCAAATTTCTTACCAGAGATAAGCCACTTCTATTGATTTTGAGTCTCTTTATGGACCCAGTGTATCTGTACATTACAATCTTTCTGATTAGGTGGCTCTTCTCTATATACATAAATACATATATTAAAGAGGATATATATAACATAAATCTTCTTTCATATGAAGGGATTATTATCTGTAACATTTTGCTTTTAACCCTCAGTGTAAACCTTTTTTTCTCTGCATGCCATGTTTCTGGAGAAATGTACTGTTCTAGTGAAGGGCATGGACCACATTAGTCAGAGGCCTGGGTTGGGATCTTAACTCTGTCCCTTATTAGCATGTGGCCTTAGGCAAGAGGTAGATTTGCTGTGTTTCAGATTCCCATTAATAAAAAAAAGAAGAAAGAAGCATTCCTTCATTGAAAGAATTAATGTATTTGAGTATGCAAAGGAGCACCTAAAACATTTTGTGTTATGTATTTGCTATTAGTATTGTTTTAGTATAATCATAACAAGTCTGTCTTTTTAGGTTGATATTGTTCCTCCTATGGAAATGAACTCAGTTCTTGATAAATACCATCTCAGGAATACAATTTAAAACTTTCTGAGTTATAAAGATTATTCTTATTAAAAGTGACCAGTTACTTAATTATTTCTAAAATGTTAGCTAGATTGTTTTGAACTTGCTTTATTACTAAGTACGTTTTAGAAGTCTTTCATTTACTAGAAATGTGTCCCCAAGTGGACACTATCATGGAAGATGACTAACTTCTTATATAAGTTTAACCCTTAATGCTCTTGGAAATGAAATCTCTTCTTCAACTCATTACATTCTCATGGATACTTATTTATTTATTTTTGTTTGTTCATTTTTTTTTTGTTTTGCTCTTCTAGTGAATGGCTTTTTAAACTATTATTATCTCCTCCAGTGACCATTGATTCAGAGAAAATAACAACAAGTGGAATTTACTGCTTTTATTTTGAACTGAATCTTGTGGCTGTTTTCATTGTAATTCAAGGCACTGTTTAATCCTTTTGCTGAGAAGCTATTGGAGTGAAAATGTTCATGTTGCAGATTTACTTTTTGACAATGATGCATGGGAAGATTATTCTGCAAGAACCAGAAAATATGATACTTGTTGGAAGAAATTCAATGTTGCAACCAATTGAAATAAAGAACACCCAATCCCACGTGCTAACAAAGTGGGGATTCCTTTCCAATGCTTTGTACTATGCAAAGGATACTTTTCTGGTGTGCTGAGAAGTTGTCTCTGGGACCGTCACACTTGGAATTCCAGCAGATTACCCTATCATCAAGTCATCAGTATGCTGCTATTTGAATAAACACAGCTGTTGTTTTCCAAGAAATATGGCTAGGAGCAGCAAGGAAAAAAAGGGCAATTAGTGTTACTGAAATGGAGGGGTACTCAGGATGGCATATAGATATTTATGAGAGTTTTCGTTTCCGAATCGTCTATTTGCCATGCTGTGTCTTAACAGTGGGGGAGTAATGATTCCATCTCCAGATCCCTGGCACTTAGTGTGTTCTTCTATTTGCTTAATATTAATTATGAATAATTTTCATAACTAAATACATACATATTTTAATGTGACCTTGTGCCATCTCATCTCCAAAAAAACCTTAATTTTTTTTTCTGGCAACATAACTTAAAAACCCACATCAAAGATAGATGAATAGGAAAACTTATTTTTAAAATTCTGCTGATGATTTTCACTAGTTCTTTTTTTGGAATACCTAAAGAAAAAAGATATCACTTTCCAAAATTGAGAATAAAGCTTGTTGTTTTGGGGGGATGGGTGGGATTAAGGAGAACTTTCAACATGGTATAATGAAAAAAGTGGTGTCTCAGAAAGGTCAGATAATAAACCAGCAGTCTGGCCAATGGTGGGAATCCCTTCCTCTAGGTCTCACCTTACTTATTTGTAAACTCTTTATAAAGGTTGTTATAACTGAGGCCTGACATGCAGTCCTCAGTAACACAATGACTATAGAAACCCCTAAGAACTGATGCTTGTCATTTTATAAATAAACAAATATGTAAATATCCTAGCTGTTTTTGTTAAAAATGGAGACAAATGTTGGGATCAATAATTGAGATGTTCTCCATGCTTTATTCACCTAGAATAGCTTGATGTCCTTAGTCCAGAGCTCTGTGGTTCTGGGGTATTTGTTTGGCAGGTGGGAGGGGGAACGAGGAAAGGATTGGAGGAAGGATATCCAGGTTCTGTTGTTTCTGGGGGAAGAATGACAGGAAAAAGGAAATGAAGTTAGAGAGACCATCCGTTTATTTAGAGTGGCATTGTTGTGGTTTGTTTCAAAACCGTCTCATCAGAAAAGTCCAGAAGCCATATCAGCACTGAAATGTGTCTGCTTTAGTATCATGTCCAATAACCAGGAGGACCAAACTATCTACTACTTCTGTTCTTCTAAACAGGGAGTTGATCTCTTATTTAAAAGTTAGTCCTCATGTGTTTAGTCCAATGAAACTAGAGACTTTAAAGACACTTCAAAGACAACTTGGCACATGTCATATTGTTTTCCGGTGTTTCTAAGTAGATATAGAAGAAAACCTCATTTAAACCCCAGTCAGAAATCAACAGAAGCTTTAAACAAGAATGATGCAGCTGTGTGAGTAACATTCGTGGTCTATATAGGGACAAGGATGACAGGGCATCCTCTCTTCAGTCAGAGCAGCAGCTGTCTATGCAATGTCTGAGGTCTGACTGTGCGACCTTGGGTCCAGTCAGGAGCTACTGTTGCCCAAACCCAACTCCTCCTCATTAACAGTAACAACACATAGTAGTTTTGTGCTTTATACACTCAGAGCTCTTTTGCATTTATTATCTCATCTCTGATCCATTTTTAGGATGGTGTTAGCCTTACCTCATGCTCTAGCATGTCATCATTTCTTTGGAGACATTACGACTGACTTAGTTGATAGGTCTGATTTTTCTCCTAATGCTTTGTGTAACCTCTTCACGGGGTGAACGTGATGTTTTGTTAACCAAGTAACAAATTTTAACTGAAACAGAAATCTTCTAGTGGGGTCAAATAATAAATTCTAAGATATGGAATTAAAGAGGGCATGGCGTATGCAGTGGGGGCTTCTCTCACTATGGCTCTATATCAGGCTAACCATTTCTCACTTGTTTTCTCATTCCTTTGTCTCATGGCAACTTCCTGAAGTGGGTGCATTTGTTATTATCCCTACACACAGATGAGGAAACAGACTCTTGAGCAGTGTAACTAGCTTACAGAAGTCACCAGGCCAATTATAGGACTAGTTCTTTTGCCTCTTAGAACCAGGCCCTAGAGCAATCCTCTTAGACCTGTGCCTCCTTAAACATGGGAGAACTTCTGAAGTTTGGACGTTGGTCTTGTACACATCCCTTTCTTTTCCAGAGTTAACATAGGAAACTGATTCCGAGCAATATTTTATTCACCCTTTGTATTGCTAGGGCAATACAAAGAATTAGGGCAAAAATCTGAGAGGTAATAGATGTCAAAGGAGAACTAGAATCAAAGATGTTAAGTCTTTACCATTTTTGGGCCTTTTTTGTATAAAGTGAAGGTGATTTCTGTTTCTTTGGTTTATTGAGGTCCCCATTATTCTTTGAATTTTATAGACAAAGGAGGACTTGTTATGGCTTAATGCTAATTATTTGGCTATAGCTAATCTCTTGATGAGACCTTCCCTGTTGAAATTTGTCCACTAAAAAACTATCACCTACTGCTTGTTTGAAATGTGAACTCCAGGGGTTTTTAAAAGGTTATTGAGTGTTGAGAACTAGAAAATCAGCACACAAAGATCTGATGGTGATTTCTACCTTCAATGTCTCTGGAGATTCCGAATAAGTGATGCATAAAACAAACAAACAAACAAACAAACAAACAAACAAACCCAGAAACCAAAACCAAACCAAAAAACGCAGCAGCCTGAAGCCAGGCAGGGGGCAGGGGTAAGCATCCATCTATGGGAAGAATTGTTACTTCTATCTATGTCCACCTTTGTTTCTTCTCTCACTCCTGAAGAGGTCCAGTGTGCCAGGCAGGGCACAACAACAGGAAGCCAGGAGCCAGGAACATGGGGAGGCCACAGTTGGATCCAGTTAGTACTTTCAATGTTGGGCCTTGACTAGTGTCTGGAGTTAGTGGATTTGGATCCGCAGAGAAGATAAAGGTCCCAGCCAGGAGGGACAGGTCTTACTCTAGGCATTGTACATTGTTCTATGACCAGAAGACCTTTTTTGCAATCCTCAGTGGCAAGCCAGCTGACCTTGTTAATATACTTCACTGTTGGCTCAGGAACAAGCATCAGTGTGTCTAGGTAAGTGATGTTTGAGTTTTTGTCAGGAATGTCATTACTGGTATTGGAATCAACTACTAGTAGCATTTGTTATCCCCTACCAAAAACATGTTCTCTTACCTTTTATAGGTTTTTCTCTTTTTCTCACCTTGATTCTTTCCTTCTATTCAATTATTGTAAATCAATACCATTAGAAGTGCATTGCCAAAATGCAGTATCTAAGAGAAATGCATGAAAACTTTTATAATGGAATAGTTCTTTTTCTAATGCAAATAATTACTCTAATTGTTCTGTAAGATTGTAATTCGTTGCACATATTTGTAAAACAGGCAGCATCTGCAAAATGATTATCTTATTTAATGTTTCTAAAATCAGGCAGCAAGTCTACAAGACAATTTCAATTTAATTAAAAAAAGTCAGTAATATAAGCAGGGTAAGGAAAACAGGGTATATATATCCCACAAAGCAAAATTGTTTTGAAATAGAGCATTTTATGTGGCCTCCCTTAGATTTCAGTGACTTTTTAAAGAGATGGCTCCATACTTTGATTTACTATCCATCCAAAAGTTTAAATCCAAGGTTGTTTTCACAATGATGCCTCCATTTCAAAGTGTTCTTATTAGGAGCTGAGAGCACTCAAACAGAGAGGTGAACATTTAAAGCATAGAGCATATAATGAAGCTGCACTAATATGAAGCAATTGTTCTGCATTAGACTCCTGAGAGTTGAATTATACAATTCATACCTAAGAATAAGATGAGCTCCATAATAAGCATGTTTCTCTGTCTCTGAAACTAGGCAGAAAACTTATAAATGCACCTCAACAATCTTCCTGAAAGAGCATTATTACTGGTCTGAAGCTATGAGCACTCTGTTCTCTTCTGAATGTACCTGACTATTAATTCTCAAGCAATTGAAAGGAGGCCTCGAATTGGAACCTGTCCCACAATGTGCTTTATGTGGTGTGGCTCTCAGGGGCCCCTGCCTCCCACACTTTGGCAAAGACTCACTTAACTTGATATACTTATGTATTATACTCTTCTTTTTAACAGGAGTGGCTGGAGCTGGGAGTGGGGTGGAAGTAGGGAAGATTCTGGATAATAGACTCGATTACAAAGGCTTTTGGAAGATTGCTGAGGGGAAGTTAGATTTGGTACAAGAGAAAAATCTTTCAGAATGTGAGGTGGCCTAATTTGTTCTGGAAATAATCCTATTTACTGGACGCATTTCTACTTCATTTGCCATGCAAAGGGAATGAGTTTTCTTGTAAAACTCTACACTGAAAATCTGAGCCCCGCCTTGAGTTCTCAGAGCTAAATCCATCACTGGTCTCTTTTCTCTACCATTTCTGCTCTATCATACTATGTCAGCTCATGGAAAATTTTGGAATCCCTTTGTGAAACTAGAAGATGTTGAAACGGCAATTATGGGTTCATCCTTGATACACATTTAATGATTATTTGGTTTTAATTTCTAGCAAGTTTCATGCGAGGCCCAAGCCAACTCTTATTGCAAACAGTGATGATCTTTGGATTATCTCTTTCTGGTGTGTATTGAATATAAAATAAGAATTGGAAGACTTGGAAATATTGTCAGGGTTTAGCATACTTGGTAGACTTTCTGAGTGCACTGACAAGTCTCAAGAACTGACAGATAAATAGAAAAGGAATAGAGGACAAAGGGAGACTATCATGGACAACAAGAAAAGACAGAAGAACCAGTAGGAGTGTTGGGAGGGAGTAGAGGATGCCCCTGATTACCTAGCAGTGCCCTGTGGGAGCCAGTAGGAACAGACTCAGCAAAGCTAATTGTAGTTCTCTTTTGGGCCCTGTTCAGTGATATTATGTTGGTACCTTGAAATTGGTATGATGGGAGTATTCATACCCTAGAAATTGGCAAATGCTACCAATCAGAGTTTTTTTTTTCTTTTTTTTCCCTTCAGAGAGCTGTTTGTTAAATATTTACTAGCACACAGAGACCTTAGATGTTCTTTGTGATACCAGAGACCTAAATTATCAACTGTGTCCTAGCAGGAGGGGACTTGGGACAGCCTGGATAAGTTGGGTAATAGCCAGTTCTAGGATCAGAAATTACAAACTGGAGTTAATGTTCCCATAGTTGATGGAGGGCAGTGGCACACACCTGCAATTCTAACTTCTCAGGAGGCTGAGGCAGGAGGATCACAAGTTCAAGGACAGCCTGGGCAACTTCATGAGTCCCTGTCTTAAAATAAGAAGAGCTGGGGATGTAACTCAGTGGTAGAAAGCTTGCCTGGCTCATCTGAGACCCTGGGTTTAATCCCCAGTATCAGGTTCGTGCATACACACACACACACACACACACACACACACACACACACACACACTCAATGTTCCAAGGCTGTGTAAAACCAGAAGCAGTTCAAGGTCATGGAGAGGAAAAATCAAACCAGTTGAGAAAGGTATATTCTAGCCATTTTGAAGACAGCAGGACTAGTCTTATTAACCCTTACAACAGATGAGTAAACTGCTGTTGAGAGAGAACAGACACACATACTGTGCAGATAAGAATTAATCAGAGTTTGTCTCACTCCCAAGTCCTAAACTCCTAATCCCCACACTAGAGAGTTCCTTTACAGTCTGGACTCAGCCCTCAGTGCCTAGCTCTTACTTCCTGTCCTTGACTGCTTCACGGGGCCTCTGTGTTTTCATTAGGCAGCTGTTGCTCCCCACAATTTCAGGGTTGCCATCTACACTGTGATCTAAATGGGGAACCTGTGAAATCTTCTGGTGCACACTCTGTACAGCTGTGCACAGCAGCTCTGCCGGTGGTTTACCCTCCAGCTCCACACATGTGAGGAATGGCCTTAGCCAAAAGACCACCTGCTCCACCCAAGAGCAAAAACCAATTTACCCTGTCTTCTAGGTTTATGACCTTTTCTTTTTTTCTACCACACATTCATTTGGTAAACATTAGTTAAGGCCTGTGTGTACTATGATAGCAATACAATACAGAGTGACCTAATGAATACTGGAGGAAAGCCACGTATGCATTTAATTGGAAGCTGCAAAAGATGCAGGGGTGAATACGTGAGTTTGAGGACCACAGATTGGGGAGGGAAGCTTTCTTTCTGGGCCATCAGGGAAACACCATTCCTTTCTTGGTGGTGCAAGGCATCTCTTTCAAGTATTTCTCTTTAATATGAGCAAAGACTTTACCCTGGCAATGTATTCTTCTCATTCTTCTTGATCTTTTGTTCTTGACCCTTACCTAGGACTTTCCTTGAATGACCTTATTTGCAGACATCCATGGCCTAGATTCTCCCTTCAGAGCTCCTGGCAACTTCTCTGCCCCTACCCTTAAGGTAAAACCACCTGAAATACAATATTATGTGGTATTTCAATAAGCAGAAGCAGAAGGTGAATAATTTAATTTCACTTATTGAAGTGCCTTTAATTTATATTAATTGGAATTAAAAGAGCACTTTGATGTATTGATTTAGTAAAATAGTCTATAGTTTTGAAAAATGTTACATCTTCATCCCGTGACACTATAGACTGAGTTTGTTTTGATTTATATTTATTTAATTTTAATTGTGCATTTATTAATGAAAAATGCATTTTAACTATAAATTATTATGATACTAACTATTTTGCCAGGTTGTGAGTTATCCAAAATTACATGAGATAATCTAGGGAGGGGTTGGAATAAGGAATGTGTATGTGGAGGAGAGCCACATATACATAATGATGGTTTAAATTAGAAGTTGTCACAGTGGGATTCCTGTACCAGCATCCTCAATATCATCTGGAAATTTAATGAAAAACACATTTTTTTTAGGACCCACTTCAGGAATGATTGAGAAACTCTAGGAGTGGGGCCCAGCATCTGGGTTTGATGAGTCCTCCAGGTGACACTGCTGTTAGCTATGGCATGAGAATCACTGATTTACAGAATATTAAGCCGGGCTCAATAGAGCACACCAATAATCCCAGTGGTTCAGGAAGCTGAGGCAGGAGGATCACAAGTTCAAGCCCAGCCTCAGCAACTTAGTGAGACTCTGTCTTAAAATAAAATATAAAAAAGGGGGTTGGAGAAGTGGCTCAGTGGTTAAACACCCTGGATTCAAGCCCTAGGATCCACCCCTCCACCAAAATCAACAAGTGAAGCTAACAATAAATAAAGCAAAATTAAAATAAAACAGTACAAATTATATAATTAATATCCTTTGATTAGATCAACATTGGATGGGATCATTGGGCATATTTTTTTCTTATTATGTTCTTTAAAGCCCAAGTGTTTTAGTATTTTCACTTCTTTTGCAAATAACCATTAGACAGATTTGTAAAAAAGATTGATCGTACACTTTCATTTCCTCAAGCATTGGACTATTCTTTAAGATAATACTCATTGTCCAGGCAGCAGACAAAGGACTTGGAGACACACACACAGCTAAGGAAATGAAAATCCACAAGGCCAAGAGAACAAAGATGAGCATTGCCTCCATCCAGAGGTGGCAGTGGAGGAAGTGGTGACTGTGCAGCTGCCTCTGTTGGAACTTTTAGGAAATGAATGTGTGCATTTTGTGTTTTTCCCTTTATACCTCAAGAAACTTGGAATAATGCTTTTTTTTTTTTGGTGGAGGATCCTAAATTTAAGCAGATGAAAAACCAGACCTGAGAATAGAAAAATCAGAATCAAAGTGAACACATTTCATTATTGTTTACCATGGTTAGTGATCTTCTGTCATGGTGTCTACCTCTCTGGCGTAGCTGGTTAAGGGTCACTTTTAAATTTCTTTTTCTTTTTTTGTACCAGGGATTGAACTCAATGGCCTTTAACCACTGAGTCACGTCTCCAGCCCTTTTATTTTTGGGGACAGGGTCTTGCTTAGTTGCTGAGGCTGGCTTTAAATATGTGATCCTCCAGCCTCCAGAGCCTCTAGGAGTAGAGGCATACCCTACTGTGCCTGGCTCCATTTTAAAATTCTTTTGGTGTATCATACATAGTAAATACACAGAGGAAGTTTTCATTCATTCATTATTCATCAGTAGATATTAGGACTCATTGTGTTGTAGAACTGCCCAGGATACTGTGTGGAAGATATAAAGGAGAGAGCAGCATGAACCTGCCCACCAGATGTTTGAAGTTCACCAGAAAAGAGACTATATTGCATTAAGTACGCATGATAATAGTTTTTATGCTGCACAGTGGATCAAAATAAAGGGCTATTAGAGGTCAGAAGAAGAAAAGTGCACCTTCTAGCTTTGGTTCGATTTGGTTCACAATGAAATCAAATTCTTAATAATTAGGTTTTAATCCTGTCTCTTACTATCATTGGCAAATTAAATTGTTGCCAAAATAAGTCTCTCCCATAAGAGATCTTACAGAAAGATCCTAACTTCCCTAGCCAAGAAGACTAGAATTTAGCTCTGAAAAGAATGACAGTAGAGGTCAAAGATGCAAGCCAGGGTTCAAAATATCTGGTCTTTAAAGGCATGAGTGTATGATGAGAAAGCCTGGGGCTACACTGCTGGGGTCAGTCTGCATTAATTGCTAACAATTAGCAGTAATGACCCAACAGGAGTTTGGGCAGCATCCAGACTAAGGCAAAAGCAGCATCTCCAGAGCAAATGCCATGCTGGGAACCCAATAGTTTCTAGGTAACAGGAAATGAATTGGTTTCTCCCAGCAATTTACATCGAGAGTTTTATAATTTCACTACAAAGGATTCCCTGAGGGAAGTTTTAATATGTAGCATTATTAAAACTTGCAACCCCTCCTATTCAGAGGTGGTGGTTATTCCCCACCCCTCATTTCTGAACTCACTTCATGACTTGCTTTAACTAGTAGAATGCAGGGAAAGGGAAATTGTGCAAGTTTTGTTGCTGGCGAACCTTCAAAGACCTTGCAACATCCGCTTTAGCCTTCTGGGGGTATGCTCCCTGAGATTGCCTTGTGAGGCAACTGGGCGAGCCTGTTGTAGCATGAGCGGCTTTGGGGAGAGGATCCCAGACACCCCAGTTGACAGCACCCACTCCAGGCTATGAGTGAATGCATCTTGGGTTTTTCTGGTCAATGGTGTATTTAAATATTGAACAAAGTGTTCAATCATTATAACTCCTTCCCAACCATATGGCAAATTTATTTCTAATAATAATAAATACTATAAATTTTTATATGTTGTTTGGTTTTCAAACAACTACAGGTTAAATAATGAGTAAATATCAATTTCAATGATATTTGAAATTGAACAAAATATTTTATATATGAATTAAAAGTTGTATTTATCCAACAGAAATATTATATCCCAGGTTCTCATGTTGATTCAACTTTAAGAAACTTTTACACATATAAAAACTCCAAATGGTCTTAGGAGAATGATTGTAGAGACAAGGAAGTAGAATGTAGTCCTTCTATCTTGTCTTTCTGTCATTGTTAATTTCAAATCTTTTGCTTAAACCCAAGAATATATAGTAGTACAGGCAGGTGACATGAACTGCACACAAAGGAGGCTTGAACAATTCCCAATCATTATGAAATTATTCTTAAAACCAACACTCGTATAACCCACACTGTGGGGTTTGGGGCGGGGAATAAATTAATTTCCATGTAGAATGCAGTGTTTATTAAGGGATAGGCAATAAAATATGCTAATTTGAAGCTTATGTTTGTGTTATTAAAATCAAGAACTCTAGCAATTGTTTAGAAACTAGACCAATACTGTTTCTGTTTTTATTTTTTGTTTCCCTCAGGAGTAGTAGTTTGTCATTGATGCTGTTTAGAATTGCTAGCACATGATGTAACCAAAAGAGAGCTGACTTTTATTAGTTTTAATTATCCCTCTACAATTCTACACATGATGCACCTGATTGCCTGTACTCTGGATAGTTACTTCCCCCTGCCTCACCCAGAATGTGCCTCTGCTTCTAGCCATTCTATAGCCCATCAGATTGTGACCCCCGTAATGTTCCAGGTGAGACCAGCAGACTGCCCAGTTCAACCAAAGAATCATCAGAAATAAGAAGTGATTTTTTTCATGCCATCAAGCTGTGGGGTAAATAGGTAGCTGTAGATAACTGATATAGAAAGTAATCCTATGGAATAATTGGGCTAGATTTTTTTTTTAATGAAGCAATTATAGGAGCTCTAAATGTGTATAGTCTTCCAAGTTGAAGGCAAAGATTTGGAAAATGTATGTATGTTATGACGTATTTAAAGAGGTGAGGTCATTTATATGCAATGAGAGAGATGGTTCAAAAAGGAAATGGTGAGAAAAATGTTTCTGTGAGGATTGGAGATTTAAAATGATCCTGAATGTGTTGGTGAGTGGGTCTGTTTGAAAGAATTCAGTGAACCCCTGAAGCTAAATCATTTGCATGATTCTGAGCGTGAAATCAGACTTTCTGGAATGGAATCTGTATGTACCTGAAGCAATGAAGAACATTCCTAGGTACAGCAAAGACATGAAGTTCTTCCTAAAGTCCAGGAGAAATGACATATTGTGGGGATTGTATTTTCCTTGGAGGGAACTTTAGCATACTTTGTTGGTGGGTAATTTCTGAGAAAGTATTTAAGATAAGAATGTAAAAAATTGGCACAAAAAAGCCTGCTAATTACTAATAACTTTTAACTTATGTAGGGATAAATTATATAACCAAAGATAAATGCTGTTTCCATATCCTGTTCTTTAAAAGTCCACAAATAGAAAACTGAAGTCATATGAAACTGAAGTGCTAACATTTCAGTCAGTTTATATTTTTATGACTTTGATTGATTTTCATGCTATCTCTAAATTTTTTTTTCTTGAAGACTCTTTTTTTTTGGATAATAATTGAGCAAAGATGAAGGGCATATCTGATTCTCATGAGAGGTAATGGTCTATTTGGGTAATATCAAATCAAAACTTGTAGGGAGGAGAAACAAATTTCTGGAATAATGAAGAGCTGTATGTTCTAGCTGTTATGGAGTGTAACAGATGTCTGTAGGTAGAAGAACAATATGGGGGATGAGCCAGAGACAAGGTAGAGAATCAGCGCTGAAAATTATGATCGCAGTGGGCTAATGACAAACAAAAGAGATATGAAAATTTAATTTTGAGTGATAAACATAAACTCCCATCCATCACTAAGACTTAATGGGCAAAAGTTTTGGGAGGTAATATGATAGTGAGAAGTATATGTCTTATTCAAACAACATGGAGTGTAAGGGCATTATAGGTAATCCATTTTTAATAGGATAGGGTTATGATGAATGGTGGAGAGATTTCTGGAAAGATAAAAAGAGAGAAAAATTGGTCTGATAGTATTGTGGAATGGATTACTGCATGCCTGGTCAGGTGGAGAATACAAATGAGGCTTTCATGATAAAGATTACAAAAATGATAAAGAGGCCAGATACAGGTATAAGGTATGGCACATTAAAAAAAAACTCTCTTTCTGAACATTACAAGAATCTCTTATGAAAATTAGAGGCATTGGTACAGAATTAATTTCCTGGCTGATGAAGAATTTCATATGTAAGACAAGATTGAGAAATTTAATGCTGGTCTGCTCTTATTTTAATCAATTGGAAAGAACTGCTTCATGAAAGAACAGTGCTGGGAACTTTGGGGTGGGAGTGACTATGATCCGATGAAGTTCTTCATAACTAAGAAGAGAAAGACGGACTCAGAGGGATGTGATCTCAGACTTTTCAAAAGTATACTTCAAAAAGCTTAGAGAAAATCATGGTGTAATTCCATGGTCAACGAATGAACCAAAACTAAACCAAATGAGGCAAAATGAATCCAAACTAAAATGAGGTGGAAGTTCATAACAATAGCAACAGTGATAATTTGATTACTTTGTCAGGCACTTTCAAGCCAATTACTTTGACAGGCACTTTGAATATATTATTGCTAGAAAAAAGTCTGTTTTCATATTTACCACTGATCTCCAAGAGGAGGAAAGGTGTGTCTGTGTGTGCATGTGCTCGCACTAGAATTGGCTTATGGGATTCTGGAAGCCAATTTCCACAATCTGTCATCAACTAGCTACAGAGTCAGGAAAGCTGGTGGAGTATTTCAGTTCAGGTCCAAAGGCCTGAGGATCAGGAATCCAGATGTGCAAGGACAGGAGAAGATAGATATCCCAGCCCAAATTGAGAGTTTTATGCCTTCCTTTTATTCTATTTCTGGCCCTCCATGGATTGGATGATGCCTACCCATATTGGTGAGAGTGATCTTCTTTACCCCCTCCACTGGTTCAAGTGCTAGATTTGTTTCTGGAAAAACCCTCACAGATGCAACCAGAAATAATGTTTTACCAGCTATCTGGGCATTCCTTAGCTTAGTCAAATTGATATATAAAATTAGTCATGATTCCATAATAATAAGTAAAGAGTATGAAGAATGTTAGAAGTATTTTGAGATTAACTTATGATTTCAGAAATTCCTGAGAGTTCTGACTTTTTTCTTGCCAAATCTTGAAGATTAATATCTGTTAAGCAACTTGGAAACACTAAGTGAACCATCTTGTGCTCAAATCAATTATGACAAATTAACCTGATTTTATTTTTTGCAAGTGTGGGTGGGATTTTTTTTCCATTGGGCTGCCCAAGATTTACTGGATTTTAGTAAAGAATTTCTGCAAAAATAATTGAGGCTTCTACTATATCTTAATGTAGAAGATGGAAATATCAGGACTGAATAATAACACCATTAAGTAAATTTGTAGCCTGTTAAACAACCATATCAAAAGGTGCTGATTAGTAGATCAATATTATCTTGAAGTTACTGTGCTGGAAGGTAGCTCTATGACTGTGATCTTAGCAAGGTTATCACCAGTGATTTGAAAGTGGCTGAAAAAGTTTCATTTTTTCATATATGCACATGATTAGTAAATACATGCACAGACACACATAATGTTCTGGTTAATAGAAATAAAATTTCCAGCAAGTTGGAAGGAAGTGCTGGGAACAATCAGATAAAATTTAAGTCTAACAATATAATTTAAAAAATTAATACCACAAGTATATGAATGCTGATTAATGATAGTTTATGTGGAAAATTAATCCTAGAAGTTTTAATTGACTGCAAGTTCAATATGAACTTATAATGAGACAGGGTTGCCAAGAAATCTAATTCGATCTTTAGATCATTAACGTAACATACCCAGAACATGCAAAATATTAGTCCCCTTGAATTCTCTATATATCAGATTATGTTGAGAGAATTATATTCAGTTTTAGTGTGGCATTGATAAATTAGCATAGATCTGAGGAGGATGCCCAGAATAACAACAACAACAACAACAAAAATATAGAAACCACACTGTGGGAGAATGGGAGGGGTTTCACCAGGTAGAGAATACTGATGGAAGGACCATTGTTTTCAAATATTTGAAAAGTAGAATCTTGCCTATGAACATGAACTAGGGATTGTACTTATTCAGTGTCATGCTAGGTAACTAGGGCCAATTAACTTAGGTTGTAGGGAGATTCCAACTCAAATTACAAAAAAATAATGGGTGGACTTGAAGTTCCCTATCACTGAAGCTATTCTGACAGAAGTTAGTGTTTGACACTTCAAAAAAATTTCTCCAATTCATTTTCCTTTATTTGCTGTGAGATTGTATTAGATAATATCTGTCAGTCTTTTTTTTAGGAAGAATCTATAATTCCATGCAACATCAATAATTGGACACACAAATGGATAAAATGAGACTATTTGCCATCTGATTGACTCCCATTTCCTATGGTCTGATTAGGCTGACAAACCATAATGGTTTCCCTGCTACCATCCAGTTTAAGCACTGCAAATCCCCTGTCTCAGGAAACCCCTCAGGCCTGGGAAAATAGGAAAAGTTGTCTACCCTAGTCAGATTCAGCCAATAGCTTGCAGTGTACATCTCAGCTCTCATGTTCTATCTAGGGTTGATCCATGCAATGGGATTTGCTCAAGGGTTTGGTTGATCTAATTTTGTATGACTGTTCTCGGTGAATGGGAGGAAACCCTAAACTACTAAAGCTTCCAAGCCTGGATCAGGATCTCATCAGGAAACTCCTTCAAAGATTTGAGGTCATTTGTGTGGTGATCCTTGGAAGTCTTACAAGGAGAGTAGAAGAAATAAGATGGGAAAGAGAAGAAAAAAGCCAGTAGAGTGTTTTGATAAAGAGTTTATCAGTGTGGGTAGTGAGGGCAGACTTCTGGAAAATTTCAAAAACGTATCTCAGTGTTAAACCTCTCAAGGACCATTTCCTGCTAACTTTCTTGTATGTACAGCCCACTCTGCTCACTTCTTTCTAAGGAGGCCTCCCAGGATTTAAGTAAAGGGGAAAGTAGTAGGGATTTGGACAGGGCACGGACAGAGACAGCTACCTAACTCTGATTTAGATTTCATTACTTTGATCTCTTAATTAGTTTCTACACACTGTCACAGAGTCCCACTGGATTGAAGGAAGCACAGGCATTTGTGACAGACTGAATATGTGAACTCAATACCTTACCCCTACCTTTCACAGCAATGCCCAGCCTAGTCCTCCTGAGCAAAGCAAAGCTATACCCTAGCCAACCTACAGATATATAATAGCAAAAACACATATCTTTGGTTGAGTTATTATGAAACTTTAATTTAAAGACATTTGTCTTGTTTCTAGACCATACTCTCTCTAGCAAACTATGAATAATTTTATAATTCTTAAAATTACAACAATCAGAACTATTCTACATTGTTTTATTGCATAAAAACATTAATGCATAATATGTAAACATTAAACAATTACACATTTTTATGTGTATATTTGTCTCAGCCACCGTTATGTGTCAGAAGCTATCAATTGCTCACTCTTTCCATCTTTTTCATTTTAAATATAGATCTTGTTGTTTTTTTCCAAGCTGTTTTAGGTTCACAGCAAAACCGAGCAGAAAGTACAGAGAGTTCTCATATACTTCTCCCTTCCATGCACAGCCTTCCCTGTTATCAACATCCCACACCAGAGTGGTACATTTGTTACAGTCAATGAACACTGACACATTATTGTCATCCGAAGGCTGTAGCTTACATTAGGCTTCACTCTTGGTGTGGAATTTTCTGTGGGTTTGACAAATATATAATGACATGCATCTATCACTGTAGTATGATATAGAATATTTATTCTGCCCTAAGAGTCTTTGGTGTTTCCACCTGTTCATCCTTTTCTCTCTTGAAATCTGTGGCAACTGCTCACCTTTTACTACTTTTGTAGTTTTACTCTTTAGAATCACACAGCAATCCATCCAGCTATAAGATTTTTGCATCTGCAGGTTGGTTAATGTGGCTTTACCGACGTTAGCAGGACTCAACTGGGCAGTTCCAGGCTGCAGCTGGATGTGGGTCTGTTCCGTGTATCTCCACCTCTTTAGACTAGTGGTGTGCTCTTCTGTGGCAGT
The DNA here is from genome assembly GCF_052094955.1 of Ictidomys tridecemlineatus. Classification (NCBI taxonomy): domain Eukaryota; kingdom Metazoa; phylum Chordata; class Mammalia; order Rodentia; family Sciuridae; genus Ictidomys; species Ictidomys tridecemlineatus. Next base: position 118,951,125 of record NC_135483.1, on the reverse strand, counting down.
GGCCAGGGAAAAAGAGCAACAGCAAACACAAAATACTCTTCAAGGATTGGGTTAGCTCTGGCAATCTGGTTACTTCTAGCCACATTCTATTCACCAAAATTGCCACTGGGTCAGATCCAAAGTCAAGGGGCAGAAAAGTTTCCTCTGTCTAGGTGGGAAGAAGTGAAACTGTACTGTGAAAGGCAGGAATACAGGCAGGAGTGTAGTATTAGTCCACATATTCAATCTGTCACAAAAGCATGCTGTATCTTTCAATCCAGTAGGTCTCTGTGACGGTGTGTAGAAACTAGCCTTTTCAGATTGGCTTTTATCATTTAGTTATATACATTTATGTTTCTTCTAATTTTTCTAACTATTTGTATTCTAAAAAATATACTAGAAGTTTCAACAAATGGGAGGAGTCCACTGTTTCTGACCCCTGAGTTTATTTCTCCAAATCTCAATTTTTCCCTTATTAAAAAACACTTTGGTGTGCTATTTTGAGGTTAGAGGTATTGCTTAACAAATAATACTGCAATAGTGGAATTGCTATAGGAGATTACTAGGGAGGACCCACTGGGATAAGAAGAAATTGATTTAAAAAGAGAAGAAACCTGAGAGATCAAAGTAAAGAAAGAAATGGTGCTGTCAACAAAAAGGCTTATGTTAAATTCTTCTTTCCCTGGAGGAACCAAGATGGGTTCCTGTGGCACTTTTGCATCTTTTTGAGAATGATTGAGGAGAAGAGATTCTATATGCAATAGTTATTTTCAAGACCTGTCCATGGGAGGGAGGATGCTAGGAGATTGTAGACTGATGCTATTCTTCCTATAGTCTGTAATGAGAGGTTGGATTGGAGGAAACTTTGGCTCAACATTCATTGTACATTGAAGGTCTGCTGGAAGTCAGAATATAAAAGTGTGATGCCCATGTACACATTGAATGGTGTTGGTGTTTTTTATTGGTAGATGACCCTATGCTGTGCTCAGGTCTCCCATGGATTCTATTGCAATGTGCACAGTGACATTTCTTACTTATACTGTATAGTATTTTGTTACTTCAATATTGTGTCAGATATTTTTTGCTCCTGCAGACCCACTTTCTATCCTTTTCCATTCTTCTTTGTCTTGGAAGGCTGATCTGTATGCACTACATCTATAGGCTCCATTCAGGGACAGGTTTTTTTTTTTCATAACTTTACATTTAAGATGGGTTTAAGCTGGGTGCAGTGGTGAATGCCTGTAATTCCAGAGGCTAGGGAGGCTGAGGCAGGAGGATCATGAGTTTAAAGACAGGCTCAGCAACTTAGTGAGGCACTAAGCAATTCAATAACATCCTGTCTCTAATAATGTGTGTGTATATATATATGTGTGTTTGTGTGTGTGTGTGTGTGTGTGTGTGTGTGTGTGTGTGTGTGTATGAAGGCTGGGGATGTGGCTCAGTGGTTAAGTGCCCTGGGTTCAATCCCCAGTACCAAAAAAAAAAAAAAAAAGTTAGGTTTACATTTAAGATATTTCCTTAAGTTCTGAGAGAGGCTAACAGTAAGATACATTATGCAGCAATTACCCAAAAAATAAATAATTGTGAGAAGTAACAAAAGATCGTGTGGACTGTGCTAGTACATGCACAAATCCTCTAAGAAGGTATGCCATATTTATTAGGTTCAAATGTAAATATACACTATAGATCATATATAAAATATATCTATGTAAAATGTTATATGTGCAACACATATGTAAAATTATCCTATACTAGAGTTTTGGTTTCCTTTAGAGAAGAATAAATGTTACAAAACTACAGATTTTTTTTTGGGGGGGGGGTTTCAGAAAGAGGTGGCTTCGGCTAAAGCATATTTACCATTTTAATTTTTTCCTTCTTTTTCCTTTCTTTTCCATTCCTTTGCTTTCCTCTTTTATTTCATTTTTTCCTTACCCCTGCTTGAGTACTGTAAGATGAGCACTGGTATAAAGTGCGGGTATCTGGAAGGCATAGATTTATCAGAAGCAGTTGCCACCTAAGCAAAATTTGACCCTAGCACTTGGACACTTCCTTCCATTTTAGTAATCCTCAGGATATAGTCTCCAGATGGAAACATATAGATAAACACAAAACTTCAGTTGGCTAATAATAATCAAAACCGCACATAGGTGGATTACATTTTATTGTTAATTTCACATTACAATATGTGATGTGTATATATATTTTGCCAAGTTGGAAGTTATTTTTATTTTCTTCTCCTTTATTCAGATTCATTTATTGTTTTACTTAAGAGATGGCAGGCAATGCACACAATTGAGCAAAATGTCCCCAAGAAAGTCCTACATCCACATCATTTGAGAGCTAAAGAAAAAGCTAATTCAAGTCCAGAAATCTCTATTTTAATTATCATTAATAGGAAATTTTAAGTAAAATATTTCACAAAATACAGAGTAAATTATGTATAATCTAGTGAAATTTCTGACATTCATTATTGCAATTTATACTTTCCTATGATTAGTCTCTTCTCTGTAGGTCACTATATGCCATTATAGACTATGTTCATTTTTCAAAAATTTTGGATGAATAATTTTTTTTTGGTGCCAGGAATTGAACCCAAGGGGTGCTTAACCACTAAGCCAGTCCCTATATCTTTTAAAAAAACATTTTGTTTAGAAATATGTTCTCGCTGAGTTGCTTAGTGCCTTGCTAAGTTGCTGAGGCTTGCTTTGAACTCTTGACCTTCCTGCCTCAGCCTCCTGAGCTGCTGGGATTACAGGCATGCACCACCTCTCCTGGATTTTGTTGAATAATTTTAATGACTGCAAATATTCTCATACAAGTGGTGAATGCCTATCCATCCTTCTACCCAACCATCCATCCATCCATCCATCCATCCATCCATCCATCCATCCATCCATCCATTCTCTATTCATCCATTCATTACCAGAAAAGGTGCTAATATTTGGAAAAAGCTAGAAAAGCAACTATATGACTATTCTTTGTAATTTCAAAAACTAATAAAAGAGAGTGTGGTGTGATCAGCCTAAAATTTAGAATAGGGTGAAAGTAGGAAGCAGGGTTGGGGGATGGTAAATTGCAGTGATCTGAGTTTTGAAGCACAATTGGGAGTTATCCAAGTGAAAAGGGCAAAGGGGGCAGATAGAAGCTAAAGCTTTTAGAAAGACAAAGGTGTGAGAGATCACCTCACTTGAGGGATGGTATAATGTGCATCATTTAATATATCTAGAACATAGAGATGAGAGCCAAGAAAGATGAACCCCAGAGATGCAGGAAGGTATCTGCAGGAAAGCTGTCTCATGAGCTGGGAGAGTTTGCACACTGGTTGAGCAAAGCAGAGTGTTCAGATATGTGTTTCAGTAGGATTAGTCTCAGGGTGTGGGGAAAGGATTAAAGGGTCCTGGAGTGGCAGTGAAGGCATTATTAGACTATGAGGGACTAAGAAGAGCAAGGCCCTGTGTGTTCAAATCTGAAGATGCCTGAACAGCATCTGATACACACTGGCTCTGCAATGCACATTTGTTGAATGAAGAAATAAACACAGAGATCATGTGGGGAAATTCTGAGGGAATCCTGGTCAGAAATGAGAAAGGCCTGAACTAAGGTACTGGTCATGGAGAAGGATAAAAAGTAGATTATTTAGATTAGTGTTTTCTAAGCTTTTTTAGTTGTGACCTTATATTAAGAAATACACATACATGTTTCTACATACCCCACAATTGAAGCTAATGTTTTTACTAACAACATTGACTTTAACAACCTGAGAAGCATTCTGTATTCTTCCTACATTGTTCCATTCCATGCTACACTACTTTGGGTTAATTTGTTAGAGCTGCTGCAAACACAGATCAGGTGGTTTAAACAAAAGAAATTTATTTTCTCATAATTCTAGAGACTATAAATTCAAGGTCATGGTATTAGATAGAAGGGTCTCTTCTAGGGCTTGTCCTTGACTAATGGTTGTTTCATCTCTGAATCTTCTCATGGTCTCCCCCTGTGGTGTGTCTATGTCCTAATCTCTTCTTCTTGTAGGTCTTACCCATATGACCTCATTTTATCTCAATTATCTCTTTAAAAGCCCTATCTCCAAATACACATTCTGAGATCCTGGAGGTTAGGACTTAATTATATGAATTAAATGAAGACATAATTCAGCCCATAACACATAGTTCTATTTTTTAATTAGCCAAACTCTACAGCAAACCTTATGACTCATTCCTTGTGTTGTATAGTCTATAGATTAAAAAAAAAGGTGTAATTGCATGTATCTACATTCAGTGTAACATGCAGGAGAGGGGTTTACTACTGTTGTAGTCAGCTTTTTGTTGCTGTGATCCAAAGATCTGACAAGAACAATATAGAGGAGGAAAAGTTTATTTTGGCTCATTGTTTTAGAGGTTCAATCCATGGTCAATGAACTATATAGCTCTGGGCCTCAGGTGAGAAAGAACATCATGTGGAAGTTCATGGCAGCAGAAAGCAGCTTAGAACATGACAGCCAGGAGAATGGGAGGAGATAGAGAGAAAGAGAAGGGGTGGCAAGTGCATGCTCCCATCACCAGGGACAAAATATGAACCCCAAAGGCAAACCCCCAGTAACCTGTTTCTTCCAACCATACCCTACTTGCTTACAGTTACTGTGCAGTTCATCCATATCAGTGAATTAATCCATTTACTAGGTTACACCTCTTATAATCTAATCATTTCAACTCTGAAAATTCTTGCATTGTCTCACACATGAACTTTTGGGGAACACCCCACATCTAAACCATAACAACTACCCTAAAAATCCTATGCTCTTCTTGTTTGTTCCTTCCTTTCCTTAACCCATGGGCCACCACTGATCTTTTTAATGTCTTCATAATTTTTTGCTTTTTGTACACATGGAATCAAGCAGTGTATAGTCATTTTATTTTGGCTTCTTTCACGTCATCATATTTAATTTTAAAAATTCCTAGGGATCTGGAAAGCATTGTGTTAAGTGAAATAAGCCGGACTCAGAAAGACAAATATCATGTGTTTTCTTTCATATGTGGAATCTAGTGTTGGGGAGGGAGAGAAAAAAGTGGGGGGCATCATGAAAGTAGAAGGGAGAGGTGTAACAAAGGGAGTAGGGAGAGCAAGGGGAGGCAATGTGGAGTGAGATTAATCAAATTATGTTCTATGCAAGTATAAATGTGCCACAATGAAATTCACCACTCTGTATAATTAAAATACACCAATTAATAAGCTATAAAATATTAAAAAATGCTATTTCTAGCCTGATAAATTGATTTCATGACCAACTAAAGACATTCTTTTCTATGTGGTAAACACTGGTTCAAAGAGGAAGGAGATAGAACTGGCAGAACTTGGTGAATGTTAAGCTATTCAGAAGCGTGGGATCTGGAACTCAGGAGACAGTCTGTGATGAATATTTGGCTGGCACACAGGTGTTAATTGAAGTCCTTGATGTGGTGGGGTCCACCCAGAAAATGAAGAAAGGGTAAAAACTGGGGAGTAGAGGAATAAATTATGGAGTGTGTCTGACTTTGTTTTGGGTTTAATTTTGACTTGTATATCTTTAGTTATGCATTTATCAGTTTTTTTCTCTGTGAATGGCTTGTTTATCTCTTACTGAAACATTTCTGTTGGTTTGTTGACCTTTTCACCAATTTGTGAGAGATATTTCTATTTTAAAGAAAATAGTCCATTGTTAGATCTTTTGAAAAATTCCCCCCATTTTTTAGTCTTGACTTTGTCTAGTATGATTTTAATTACTATAAAGAAACTTTAAATTTATATGTAGGCATTTTCACCAACGTGAATCTTTATGTCTTCTGAATTTTGTAATATGCTTAGCCAAGGTTCTCCTTTCTTTGTTTAATTAATTAATTAATTAATTATTTTGTGTGTGGTGCTGTGGATTGAACCCAGGGCCTTGTGTATGTGAGGCAAGCACCCTACCAACTGAGCTATGTCCCCAGCCTTTCTTTATTTTTTAAATTTTTAATTGATTTTTTAAAAAAATAATGACAGTGGAATACATTATAATTCAAATAACACATATAGAGCACAATTTATCATACCTCTGGTTGTATATAAAGTATGTTCACATCAATTCGTGTCTTCATATATGTACTTTGGATAATGATGTCCATCACATTCCACCATAATTGCTAACCCCCTGCCCCCTTCTTTCCCCTCCTACCCCTCTGCCCTATCTAGAGATCATCTATTCTATAAAGAACTGTATCGTATGTTTTCCTATAGTACTTCTATTTATTTATTTACATTTTTATTTGAAAAATTGATTATCTCTTTTGATTACATGTTTTCAGAAAAAGAAACAGCAAGCAAAATAAAATATACATGACTATAAAATAGTAAGACTGCATTGAGCCAAATACAACAATCATATAAATGTGAATGGACTGAACCATATCTATTAAAAGAAAAAGATTTTCATTTTGGTTCCCCAAATAAGACCCAAATATATGCTATATGCTTGAAAACAAACAAATAAAAATAACAAAACAAAACTAAAATGAAATGCTTCAAAAAAGCTGAAAATAAAATTGATCATAATGGATAATCAACCAGGATGTTGTGGGAATCCCAGAATGAATCTAACTGTAATACATAGGACATGCTATGACCTCTCTGAAGATGGGAGAGGGAAGAAGAGCTGACTTGAGAAACTTTGGAGAATTGTATTTTCATGAGGAACCATAAACCAAAACCAAAAGCAAAACAATATAATAACACTATCCTCCGGTTGGTAAATTTGCTTCTCATGGTGCTATAGCTATAGGTTACGGATTCAGAATCTGCTTTACCTCTATACTGGAGATGGACAAGTAAATGTTAGAGTTAGATTTTACGCATGTGCCTTGTAATTCTCATAGACTTTTTGAGTAGATGCTTTAATCTCTGTACTTACTCTTTCCCCTTTATTGGATTTTTATTTATTTCACCTCTTTGTTCTGGGACTGACAGTTCAGAGCCATGACTTATATCACTGGCTCAAGCCTCCATGGCATGGTGACGTTGAAAGACATTGCAGAAAGTCACGGAGGCTGAAGACTGCTTGGCCCAATACTGGCTGCAAAGCTGGTCCACTTCTTGTAGCTCTGCTTGGCAGTCAGCTGCTCACAAGGCCCAGACCAAGACAGAAGACAGCTGGAACTTCTCTTAACGTCCTCTCAACCTCGCTCTGGTTTCTTTTATTCTTTTATTTTTTGTTAAGCAAGCCTGGGTTCAATCCTCAACCTGATATCAAACATGTTTAGGCCGATAGTTTGCTGCAGATGATATGAATTCCTGGCTCTCTGCTTATTTCTGGAAGTAGAGTTCAGAAGGCCAGAGCCCTCAGAGTTGTATTGCTTTGGAGTTCTGTTTAATTTCCACTCTATGGAGATGTGTGTGTGTGTGTGTGTGTGTGTGTGTGTGTGTTTCTTTTGAAATTTTTCAGTTTTATATTTTATCTACTTCTGTTTTATATCTGGAGTAGTTGGGAAGTCTGAAAATATGAACTACAACTTGAGTGGAAATCCCTCATTGCTTCTGTAGAATTTAAAACTTTTCTTTGATAAATCCTGTACAATTTTTGTTCAACTTATGCTAAAATTATAATCTTTTAAAATAATATTAATATGATCTTTCATCCACTATAATTACAAACTGGCAGCAATTTATCAAAAGGAAAACAATTAAGTTATATATCATGTATAATCGGGCATCTTACCAAATTCTCCAATTTTTCCAATGGTTTTTATACTATATTGACTAGTGTTTCTATATATTAAATTTTAGCATCTGAAAACAATGTCAATTTACCTATTATTTTATAATTTTTTATAAATATATTGTTATCTTTCTCCTGACTTTAATGGAAATAATGTAATGTTTTGCTATATTATATATCATCTTTTCATATTATTTAAAACCAGTAGCATGTGAGTCAATTTAAAAAGCAATCATTAAAACATGATGCATTTATACCTTAAACTTCATACTTTAGCTCAAACATAGGCATTCATTTGCCACACTTTATTAGAGAATTAAGGCTTTTATTTGAAATAGGCTGCTGATTGGAATGTAAATCCTCTCTTTATCATAAACCATACCCATAAAAGATTGTCTATAATTTATATTTTTGTGGGTCTGGTTTAACATTATCCCAACCCTTTATTATTCTCTAAAGTATTTTTAATCGTTCACCCTTATTGAGTCATTCTGAAGAATTTAACTTAATTTTCTTAGAAATAATAATGGTTTTGGCATTTATATTTTATTGATTGTTGTAGCATCTAATTAAATTGTGTTGCTATATAGCACAGTCTGGTTAATATAAATATTTGGGTAAGTATAGAACTTTGAAGTGTACCTGTATCAAGTTGGAACAAAAGTGGGTGAGCCTATTCGATAGTAGTCTTCTATTGGTGATCATCCAGTTCAAAGTTTTCTTTTGTGGAGAGAAAGTTAAGCAGTATTATTCCTAGAAGTCAATGAAGCAGATGTCAATTAAATGTTTTTTTTCCTAAATACGTGTTTGTTACCCAAAGTAAGGTCATAGCATTCTGATGGAGCTCATTATTTTTTAAAAAGTAGGAAATCTATAAATTTTAATATATTTATTATTTTAATTTTAGCAATGACTATATGGTTTTTCATCTAATATGAGTTATATCATTAGATTTCGTTTATTAAGCCATCCTTGCATTCTTAGTATATTATTATTTGAATTTTACTATTATGCTATATTCATTAACATTCTAATAAATTTGATGTCATTATTTTAATGTACAATGAAATGTGCCTATTATTTTATTTAGCATTCTGACATTGAAATGCATATGTGAAATTGATCTGCTTTTGTGAGCTTCCTTCATCATATTTTGATGATTATAATAATCTCATGAGGACTCATAAATTTAAATGGCATTATTCTTTGAATTTTGTTATGAATGGAAGTTTCCTACAATGAGAAGTAATAACGATCTGCACTGGTATCAATCATCATCACCACAAATTTTCACTCAATCTTCCTGAGGTTGTTCCAACCTCCAGTGGGGAGCTTCTGTCATTCTTTACTTCACTAAATAAAGACAGAATACAATGAAATATTTTATATCATCTGCTGAGTAAAGGGGAAGGCTTGGAAGTGCTTTTCTTTTTTTACACAAATGCACACATGCACTCACATGCACTTTATCTCATTCTGTATTAGAAGTTAATACAAATTGAAGTGATTACTGAGGGTCTTTCTCTCCATTGGTATGAGGTACATAATTTCCATTGACAGTAATGGAGCTTTAGTGAGTTCATCTAAGGAAATGGAAAGAATGGCAAACTTTAAGTTCTTCAAAACTGTTTTATTTGACATAATTAAATTTCCTTCACGTGGAGAAGGGCTGGAGTTAATTGTATGAGAAAGGCAAATGATAAAGTTTCTACACTGGGATGTATCTTGATCATTTCTTCTTCTTAGATGAACGTTTTGTTAAAATTATTTACCTACTCAATCAAACTGAACTTTCTCTTGGTAGCAATTAATTGATTCTCAGAGATTAGTATGCATTTGGATCTTTTCTAACCTAACCATCCTTCTTGGACAGAGAGGAGTTATGTTATTATCTGTTAGCCATAGTTTTAGAGGTGAGAAATGAGAGGTGCTTCGTTATTATATCTTATTTTGAAAATCAAATATTCTATTATTGGCAGATAGATGCACTTTTCTGCATTTGGTGTTAGTGTGTAATTTCCAATTTTTGAGGTTGGGAAACATGACATGAAGGGATATCTTTAACAAATGCCTACATTAATACTATTTTATTTCAGAATCGAGCATAGTTTATTACCATGCAGAGTTCATTTTGTGTTTTTGTTAGGAGACATTATTAAACATTTCATGTGTTATAAATTATTTATAATGCTAGAGTCAGCAGCATCTTGAACTACTCGATGATCCATCTAGAAATTCTGTCTCTGATCATAGTCTGCATATTCATAAAGAGCAGAAAACCTAATTGTTGCCTTTAAAAAACATACAAAGAACTGAATTCACAGCTCAGAGGAACTGCGTCCTAATGCATATGTTAGGTAGTCATGGAATCCATATAAATATTGTAACTTAAAGTGATAACCAAGTCAAATGTAGAAGAGCCACAACAAAGTTACCCTGTTGTGAAACCAATCATTACAAATCTGGCCAGAGGTTATTCTTCAGTTGTTAACAAAGCCATGAAAAGAAAACATTTGGCACGTTGTGGTTTTAACAGAAGAAAACTGTTCAACTGAAAGTGGAAATATTAAATATTCTTTATTATTAATTATTTAAACATTAAAAAGGACATTGAATAATAAAATAATCTTTTTCATTATTTATCTCCTTTCCCTTTGGGTTTATTGACATTTTCAAATTTGCCACAACTTTCTTAAGGAAATTGTCAAGCACTTTCTTTAGCTGGACTAACTTGGCTTTAATTGATCTGTTTTCTGGTTTTCCCAATTTATAATTAATAGCATGAAAAGAAAAAAAACATTTGTAGTGCCCTTCCCAGAGTAGCCATGGCTATATAATGCAGAATAGGGGCTAAATATATCTTTACATTTCCATCTAGCAGTGCAGCAATAATGACTTGAGTCTGTTGTCTGGCAGAACTCCCAAGTACTTATAAAGAGACCAAGATCTCTGAAAATGATAGGTCCTTTCCAACACACTGTGCTGAAAATCTTGTCAATTGTAAAATAATTGTTAGCCATTGTAGGGTTTGAGGCAATAGGGATTTACATGACTATAGTGGATCATTTATTTAGAACTGTGTAGGGTCTAGCCAACAGTTCTTGGCAGCATTTGACACAGCATTAAGTTTTCTGGCAATGCCAAGGATCAGGTCCAGGGAAGCTGACTTCGTCACTGTAATTATTTCCAAACTCATTCTGTTCCCAAACAAAGCAACTCGAGGACAGGTTTGTTGTAAATTTTCTAAGAGTGCTTCACATACAAGGCCCCTGAGGGTCTCCTCCAGACACATATGTTTGGCTCAATTCAGATATGGTTTCTTTGATATTTACTAATTTTCAGTGTTGCAACATTTTTGGTCAGTGTCTGGAATTTTGAGACTTCATAGTCCATAGGGGGACTATGGTCACAAATTCATATTCCACTGCAAGAAAAATGTCAATATTTGAATCTGTCCATAGAATGGTTAAAAGAATTGCTTCATGTGAGTCCCCCAAAGTCATAAATGGTTTAATTTTTATGTGTGTCCAGGGGTGAAGAAGGAGGAGTTTAGTTTCTCATTGATGTTAATGTATATGGGAAGAGTGAATATATAATGTGCTTTTACAATATGCTGAACAACTTAATGAGTTTTGGAATGAAAGAGAGCATGTAAATCATTGTCAGTTAATTGTTCAAACTCTTGGTTCTTATCAGATAAAACTGCCTTGGCCCTGAAACAAGTGACTTTAGGGACCATATCATCTCACTTTAGTGTGCGAACTGTGTGCTGACCTCTTGTGTAGTCACTATCTTCACCCCACTCCATTCCAGACAGGGATTTGAAAAAGGATGCAAAGGTTTATCAGTACATGCTAGGTGAAGGCCTGTCCTCAAAACACATTTAAAGAGGTTTTCATGTTTTACCAAAGAATGGATTGACTCAGCTTTTGTATACCAGCTTGGGCAAAATTTATACTTATGTATTTCACAATATCGCAATTTAGTTTACAGAACTTGATTTAGGCATAAGTCTTTAAAGGACAAAAGAAGCATTTATTGGAAGCCAATAGTGCCCAAGCTGGAAGCAATTTTAGATATCATTTTGCCAATCTTTCTTTTTTTTTTTTTTAATAGGTAAATAAATTGAAGTGCAAAGAAACGATGAGTTGGTTAGGTCGAGGAGCTGGTTTGAGCTGCACTGAGAGTACAGATCTCCTAACTCTTGATGATGTCTCACTAAATGGAGAAAAAAGTCAACAGGGTTAAAAGCAGCACAAAAATAAAGATCCATGTTCTTGTTCCTAGGGCATCTTTATAGAGCACTTTCTCCCTTTGAAGGTCATGACAGAGGTCATCTCTCTACAGTTATTCAGGATTAGTTCCCTGTTGAGCATGGGTCTCAGTAATTTGGGAAACATAATATTTTCAGTGAACTATATACTTTTTCCACCTTGATGGTTTCACTTTGTTTCTTTTTAGTACTTATTACAGGAGGTCATTTTCAAAACCTTTTATTTTTTTTACAGTAGTAGAAATAACTTATCATATAGCAGACCTGAACTCCAAGACTTAATATTTTACTTCAAAGGGGATGGTTTAGAATAGAATTTATACTCTTATGTATGGAAAACATTTGAACTATTTTAAATGTCTTTTTGTATCTTTCTATTAAACTTTACTGTACTCATGACCCTGGTAATGGCTGCTGGGTACATGTAAATTTTGAACCACACAATCCAGCCTACATACATCTGATGAGGCATCAAACATGCACACTTTAGTAATATTGCAATAATTTTTCTCATGAATATTCAAATACTTTAGAAATGGTATTGTCCAATGCCGTAGTCACTAGCTATGTGTGGCTATTTAAATCACAACTAATTAAGTTTAAATAATAATTAAAATCATTTCCTCAATCTTATGAGCCACATTTTCAATATTTAATTGCCTCATGTGGCTAGCAACTACTGTCCTGGGCAGCATAGATAGAGGACATCTCATCACAGAATGTTCCACTGGACCACTCTGCTCTGAAGAATGAATACTCCCTCAAGGTCCTTGCATTCAAAATGCCTTCTGTGCCTGAAGAATCTATGCCAATATAAAAATATATCAAGTACATTATTTTCTTCTTAAATATTTCTGAATAATGTCAATAATATTAACATTTTTGTATATTTTTGTTGATCTTATCACTTTCTAGGCTATGCAAACTTTAAAAATTACTCCCTTTGACTAAATTCCCATCATTAAAAATAATGATTATAATACTTGAAAGAAATGGTGTGAGAAGGAAATGATGTAATTCAAGCAAATTGTCTAGTACTCTCTGGCATATATTAGAGAGGTGGCTAATTTATTGTTGTCTTCCCCTATAATGTCAACAAATACTAATTATTGATTAAAATATTTGTGTTACGTTTCCTAAGGAAATTCAGAAGCTAAGAAAAAAGCAACAAGGGATTAATAATAATAGGTAATGGTTCTATAGAAACATTGGGATAGGCTCCTTTCAAAAGTAGATGCTGGGACCCTGCTCTGAGTCTTCATTGTCACACTCATTTCTATGATCTAAAAATGTTTTGTTTCAGTGCTGTGGATAGGTAAGAATATTTTCAGCATAACATTCTATGCTTCTAAAATCTTAAGGCTGTCTTGCAGGAAACCATTTTTAATGATGTGTAGAAGAAAGATGCATGGAAGAAGGGAAACTCAGGCAAATCATATACTCCCTTCAGATATTTATTACATACTACATATATAAGTATGAAAGCAGAAGGCAGTGGAAGAGTTCAATTTTGAAAATTCTACAAAATGAATTTTACCCATCAAGGAAATCCATGGTGTCCATGTGGTGGGATAGTAATTTCATGTTGTCAAAAACTAAAAGATGATGTGTGCATGTTTGATGGTTTATCAGATTATGTTAATTTATTAGCATACTATTTTAAAATAATGTTTGATAACTCTTTAAATATTTTTAGTGTGTTTTTACAGTTCTTATCCATTGGATTACCACAAGTGCCCTGCCAGCTAAGCAGAACAAGTTTTAAAAAATTCTCTCTCTCTCTCTCTTTCTCTCTAAAATAATAATAATAATAATAATAATAATAATAATAATAATAATACAACTATTTATTTTTTAGTTTTCGGTGGACACAACATCTTTATTTTATTTTTATGTGGTGCTGAGGTTTGAACCCAGTGCCATGCGCATGCCAGGCGAGTGTGCTACCCCTTGAGCCACATCCCTAGCCCTAGTTGTATTATTTTTAATTCTTCTAGTATTTGGTATTTTTAAAGACATTATACCTATTTTTAATTTATTAATGTTAGACAGTTTTTTATTGACTGTTTTGTTAATAAATTTAGTTATTAGTTATATTAACTGTTCAGATTGACATGTTTCTCTGTGACATTTCCACAAGGTGTATATTGTGCTTTGTTCAAATCTACCCTTCTAACTTTCTCTTACCTCCTCTCTTCTCTTCTCCCCACCCTTTCCCCTGCCCTATTAGTTCCCCTTCTACTTTCAGGTCATCATTTAAGCAGAACAAATGTTATTCTCAATTTGAAGTTTGAGGCCATAGACATTGTTATTTGTCTAAAATAACACTGCCAGGAGCCAGGTATAACTGGGATTCAACCTAGATCTTCTGACATTTTCCAATCTTTCCAGTCAGACATGGTATCATACAGGTAAGGAAGTAGAGCAAGGGCTCTTCAGAAGTTATACTTTTGTCTAACTGGAAGGACAAGCAGGAAAGTGGATTTTGGTCAAGGGAGCTTTTCCATATCGCTCAAATTGTATACCACATATCTGATAATTTTATGTCTCCCCTAGTTCCATTTTTCTATTTCATTAATGAGAACTCTTGGAAAAATGCCCATGTAGTCAATGAGATAGGAAGTGTCTCACAGAATTTTTATGCTAACAAGGTCTTTGCCTGAGGGAAATTCAGAACCATCATCTGGCCTTTTGGAGCAAGTAGCATTAAGAGCCTTGAAATTTTCTGTGTTCCTTAGAGGTGAGGCCTTGAATCTACCTTAAAGAAACCCAGGGCTCTATGGAAGCATAATATTGAAGAAGGCCAAGGAAATGCAGCTTGTGAGTCATAAATATTTACATTTTGTGGCAGCTTTGGGTAAGATTAAGAGACCTGAACAGCAAGACTTTATGTGAGGAGGAGACAGATATTCTTTGAAATAGCCAAGGTGATACTGCTCAGGATTCCAGCAATAACATAAATAAAGTTTCTGAAAGGTATTTTCTGATTTGCTCCAGACTCCATTACATTCATTTAAATCCTTACTTTTTTTTTTCCTTTTAATTCTGCTTTTGTCATGTAAGGTCCAAGATTTGTCTGGGGAAGTTTTAACAAAGAATGCATACCACTAAATGCATGAAAATTAGAAATACCAAGTGGTACGTTCATTCATCTATTTCTTTAACTGACAACAAACACAAATCAGGGATGTACTGGAATTTGGTATGATTTAAGAATGCTTTGGGGGGCTACTTTGTTTGATTAGGGTTCAATTATAATTTTAATTTATCTTTGTTTTATTTGCATAACAAGGTTATGAATGATGAGGCAGCTAGAGCCAGACGTGTTGGCTCCAAGGTTTGCAATTTAAGTAGGGAGTATTTTGCAAGAGAGAGAGGGAGGTAGAGAGAATTCACTCTTATAATATGCATAGCTTGCTGAAACCTGAGTTTCCCAGATTGTCTTCCTTGAGCTCCCATATCTGTAAGAATAAAGGAAAAGCAGGAGGTGGCACAGCAGACTCAGAGAGTGGATTAGTTTTCTTAAGTGCAGTGAATACATCCCCAAAGCAGGAACATTCCCATGATGCCCAGCTGCTGCCTGGTGTTTCCAGGGCCTGCATGCTCTCTGCAGGGAAGAGATAGACTGATGGAAAGTAATACCACAGGTTAATATTTTCTAATATCCTATCCATTTAGAAATGGATAAGAATTGGAAATTGAGCTTTGTTACCATGACTGTCACTTCAAAAATAGAGACAAATTGTATAATGTAAGTGGGATTTCTTCTCAGAAATCCTCTCTCTCTATTAAAGTCCCCTGCCTACATTCTAACAAGGAGTCTCCTGTATCTCTGGCCCAATGGTGGCACCATCAAGTCTGTTTTTCTGAAAGTATTAAGTCAGAATATCTGGCACTAAAGTCACTGTGTGTGTGTGTATATATATATATATATATACATATATAAATATATATATGAAGTCATTGTGTGTATATTAATATATAAATTAATATTAATAATTTAATATATATATTAAAGAGGTTTTTAATTGATCTTGATATGTTCCTTTGCTTTATTTTTGTCTAAATTTACACAAAGTCTAAGATCTTAGAAAGTAAATGTCTAATCCCAAAGTTGATGTGTAGCTGTTGCAGGAAAGAGAATCTGCCCTAATAGGCTGCCTTTGCATAAATAATTGCTCTTTTTGAAAAATTTCATTTTTAATTGATGCATTATAGTTGTACATAATAATGGGATTCATTATGCCATGTTCATACCTGCATATAACATAAATGTGCTCAATCTCACTTTCCAGTACCTTCCTTTCCCTTGTCTCCTACCTCTCCCGGATTTTCTTGCTCTATCTTACTGATCTCCCTTTTATTATTATTATTATTACTACATTAGTGCATGATAATTACATAGTTAAGCAGGATTCATTGTAATATCTACATGTGAACATAGCATAATTCAGTAGATTTTGTTCCCCAGTACTTCCCCATGTCCTTCCCTCCTCAATGTTTAATGTTTTCTCTTTAACAGTGACCTTCATAACTTTGCTCCCAAAGCACTTGCAAGAGCTTCTATAGCATGCATAGACAACAAGGGGAGATTTCTGGGATGGGAAAACATTTTAGAGGTATCCTAAATATCACCCACTGTGACTACCTACTCTAAGTAAGCATAAGATTGTCTGTGCACATTAAACCTTTTGAGGCCTAATGTATTGATAAAATTATTGAAAAAGCAGAGTGAAATATGATTGCCTTGGTTTAAACCAGCCCGAGGCTAGGGACCTAGCTGGAAATTGCCATTTGGCTTTTCAATCTATTAAGGGCCTTTGAGATTTGCCCTTGCTGCCAGTTTCACTTTCAATTTCACCTTGACACTTCCGTTAATTTTGTTTAGGAAATCCAGTTACCAAGCTGCAGATGAGATGGAGTTAGAAGTAGATAAGCTCAAGCTATATTGAACTTTAGTAAAGGAAAAGCTATTGTTTATCTGGAACTCTCTGGGGAGTGACTGGTTAGAGTTTTTCTGTGGTTTCCTGATAGACAGCACAGTGAGGAAGTCCCATATTCTCAATTCTGCTCTCAGCATAGTATCTTTTCTCTGGCTGAGGCAGGCCTCATGTAAAGCATCTCAGACACTAATCTGCAATAGATCAGTTATCAGCAGGAAGGGGATAGGGGAACAACTCCTTGGGCCATCAAAATACTGTTTCCTTTTTCACCTTGGTGAGCATTTAAAAGACATATTTAAGCTTTCACTCTTGGGAAAATGTTCCTCTAAGCTGATCCATTTAATGGGAGGTAAGACACTCTCCCTATCTACCTGTGTCCTCTTGTTTACTGGGAATAGTCCTATGAAACAAGGAAATGCATAGACTATGATCCATGTTTACTAAACCATGGTATGCAATCAATTGTGGCATGCAAGCTAACTTTAGGTGGTACAAAACAATCTTTTATATATTAGTTAAAAATAGTTTTGCATTTATTTTTTATAGAAACCTCCAATTTCTGGCAAATGAAATCGATTTGTCACTTATAATTACAGTGGAGAATTTCCTTCTAAAATAAATTTAAGTTTTAAAGGGAACCACTTTAAAGAAAAGTTCTAAAGAAATAAAAGTACAATCCATCTGCTGACGGTACATCATCCATGAATTCTGGTATGTGAGTGACTGAAGTTCAGGAAATGTTGATTCACACAAGACATAGCAGAATGGACCCAGAGAAAAAAATTAATTGGAAACTTCTTAATTAAAACAGTTTTTGTAGATTTGTATGTCATGAATATTATGTGGAGGTTAGCAATTTGGCTTTTCATGGTCTCTCATAATGTTAGCTCCTAAAAGATGCCATTATCAGAAATAATGTTATGATCTTTGAAACCTGAAATGCTGATTTTACAAAGGAGCAAGAGGCCATGCTTGGCTCTGCACTTTCAATGTTGGTTCTTGATTTGTCTGTTGAATACTTGAAACTAATTCTAAACCTTTGAGCTGTGAAAGCCCATTGGATTTCCTGATTTAGTGTCTCTAAATCTCCATGCCTACAGCTAATGTTTCCCTACATCCAACTCAACCTCAAAATACCCTGGGTGTCTTTGTGAAATTACCAATAATAAAATACATGTACAGTTATTCATGAATTAGAAAATAAGATTTACAGAGAAGGAAATATAAATTCAAGCTTTGAGTTAATTTATTCACTTAAAAATGGCTCTGAACAATTTTTGGGAGCTGTTCATATTAAGTAGAACACTAAGGAGAATGAAGTACAGTCATAACTTTCATTGAAGAGAGTATGTTATTTACGGGATCCAACATACAGCATTATTATGGTTTGGTGAAAAGAGCATGGACTTTGATATATGACAGATGTGGATACGATTCTTTTTGTTTCCTACTTCTGGCTGTCTGATCTTGTGTCTATCCCCTCTAAGCCACATTTTCTTAAAGTATGAAGTGGGAAGAATACTGGTTTATGGAGGCTATCATGGGATTAATTTAGAAAAGGTATAAAAAAGACTCAATGTGAAAGTTGTATGTTTTTCTCTTTTCCTTTATCTAGCAGTGAAATCACCAAATTTGGCACTTAATTTTATACTTATCTATTATATTCTATCATTGAATTGCTTTTGAGTTGTCTCCCTAAATCCATTATGAGAAGGACAATGTCTTAGTGTTCCTATTACCTGCAGCACTGGAGTCAGAATCAATGCCCAATATCCACAGGCTGATTAAAGGAGGGTAAGGTGACCAGGTCAGGCAGCACTTTTTTTCTTAGCCTTGCAGACTGGAGGGGACATCTGAGATCTACAGAAGCAGTCCTCCCTCTGGCATGCTTCATGGTGGAAGGCAGTGAAACTTCTCAGGGAAATGGCCTTGTAGGGCAAAGGAATTCACCTGCATTTCTTAGTCTGGTGCCTGATGATTTGACTCTCTTAGAAACTGGTGATTTTTTTCAAGGCATCTAACTTAAAGCATATCTCTTGCAACTTTTGAGGCTTTCTTTTCTTATTCTGCCTCCCATGAAGATAAGGGATCTGATCACTGCCTTTGCAAGATGAATCTTTCCAAATCTTGAAGGCTACTGTCATATCATTTTGTTCTTTGATTTTCCTTATACTGTAATTCTAGAAAATCCAGAAGTATGGGATTTGTTTTATAGCAATTCAGCATCTGATTCTGGATTCAGTTCTAATTGGTAATGTCTGGAATAAAATCAGCACATTCAATGTAAGCAAACATTTAAAATCACACATCTATTGAGCTTAACTTGGGAGGAGAAGGCAATGTGACTAGGCTGTTGGAATAGTTCATTCTGTTGTAAACCTGAAGACCTAAAGTCATCTTATAATTACATCTCAATTCACTAGGATTTAAAAAATATGAAACATTTATGACATGGCTTTAGAAGAGATTTTCTAGATTTGCTAATTTCATGTGAACTATTATAGGATCAAAAAGTTCAGAGCAGTCATGTAAATGGTTCCAAAATTACCACAGTCTAGAATTTATTATTTATCCAAACCATTCTATTCTTTCTATACTCATTTATCTACCAAATGTATCAGGAATAGGTATAACTATCATAATTTTACAAATGCATTACTTTAGATATTTATTGTGCAAGTTGGTTTGAATACTAAAATAAGTGTTTACCAAAAAACTCAAAGTAAAATTCCATTGCCTCAGAATGATCTGTCATTGTGTCTTCTAGTAGACCACCTCTCTATGAAGATGATAGAGAGTGTTTCCTGTTTTAACTTTAGTACGTTATACAATGTCTAACACTCGGTAGGTACTGATTACTGTCAAGTGAATTAATAGAGCAATGAAGTAAGGGAAGCCCCTGAAGTGATTAGCTCTGGGTAGATATTTTCCTCTGAGTTTGTCATGTATATGCCCAGAATTTGGATCTCCTGTATCTCAGGGATATGAGTTCATTTTGGGTCAGAGTGATCAGGTAAGAGTCAACACCAAAAACTTAAGATTAACACATGATTTTCCATGCAATAAATTTTTATGAATGACTTGGTCTTTTGGGAGAAACTGAAATTGATTGAACCCTTCAAATCACCAGATGCAATAATGCATGACATGCATTCAATAATCTCCGAGATATTAGCACTAGCTGATGGATATGGACTGGCTGGGGCCCCCCTGTTCTGCATGTTTTGAAGATCACAGATGAGGTATATTTCATGGGTCTGAGATATCATGACAGAGGCTTCTAGGCAAGATCTTGTTCAAATGGATCATGCTTTATATAGCATATTTGGATGTCATATGGAAAAACTACAACAATATTGGTTCAGATCCTGGCTTTGCCACTATCCAGCTATGTGACTTTAGATAGTTTGCTATACATTTTGTGACTCATGTACCTCCTCTGAAAAGTTATGATAAATTTTAATTTTTTTAACCTCTCTTAGAGGGCTTTTGTAAAGATAGAATAAAACAATTCATATAAAACATTTATTAGTCTGCCTGGCATAAACTTATAACCCAGTTAAATATTAGAAGCCATTATCATTCTTCATATTCCTGCCTCACTGAGGTATGAAAACAACCAAGTTGTTGAATTATTTGGCAAGTAGAAAATGAAGAATTTCAACTCTTTGGAAACCAAGGCATCTCAAATTATTCCATAATCAATGGATTTATGTTTAGTCCCTTCTATTATAATACAGTTCCCTTCCATGCTTGCCAATCATATTTTAATTATCTTTGCCTTCCCTTCATCTGGAATACTGATAAATAGGTGTTGAATGAAAATGAGTGAAACTTATACAAAGTTGCAGAGTTAATGCACCATCAAAAATATCCTTGGTCTTGTTTAGTGTTGGGTTTGTTCTATGATAAGATTTCAGAATCTTTAAAAAAAAAACTTCTTTAAATTGTTTTGCTCAAATATAAGGTAAAGTAAAATAAATTTAGAGATTATGTTTATTTTTAGAAGAGAAACTATTATGCAGTTTGGTTAGGAACAATCTCTACTTTTCTATAAATGTCACATTTTTGAACTACAAGAGAAAAACAGTAGAAAGAAAAATTCAATCTCTATTGTTTCAAGTATCATCCAACGTAGAGATTTATTTTTTAACCACTCCTGTTGTCACTTGGGATTGTGGGGACAAGTGAACGAGGTTATGTGTAGCTAATGTGTAGAATCCAGCAGCTGCCCATCACATTGGGCTTTGCATCCTCACCAGCTCTCCATGTGCCTGCTGGGTTAAATGTGAAAAATTCTGGAACCAAACATATCCCAGTTCTCTAGGCTATCTACTTTTAATAGCAAGTTCACATATAGCTGCACCATTTTTTTTTCCTAACCCCTCAGGCAGGGATAATAATTTCAGACACTCCTTCAGCATGCCTTTCTTAGTTTCCCTCACATTCAATCACAAGTGGAGCCACTTGATTCCAAACTTCTTTTCAGGCTTTGGATATGCTTGATCTCTTCAGTCTCATCTAATTTCTCTCCCCACTGCTGGGCTGTCTCCTTTTCTCTCCAGGTTCTTGCAGCTGTCTTCTGTATGGGTTGTTTTCTTTCTTCCTGCTCTTGCATAGATCTTCACTTTATGGAGTTGAGGAAGTTGTTACTGTGACATCTACAGACCCCTTGTACTGGCATTTGAGATCATTTACCAACATCTGTAATATAATAGGAAAGCTGCAAATAAAATTCCCATAAGCTGAGAAAGTTAAAATGAGTATAGGAGAAATGGCGCATGACTTGCAAATAGAGAAAGCAGAGGTGAGAAAAGAGAATGTCATGATTTCTATGCATCTTGAGTCTGCACACATGCTGTCCAGATATTACCATCTATTTACCATCTATACTAGCATCTGAACACAGTTGAGTGAAAGCTTTTATTCATTAAAGGAATGTCAGTTAGGAATTAGCACCCACACATAGTTAGGGTAATGCTTGCTCCCATGTCAGCACTACGGAAACATTAATGTTGGGGTAAACCCCATAGGTTACAGTGGCCAAAGCAATAGAAGTTTGTTTCTTCAGTAATCCATCCCATGTAGGTGTTACTGGTCCCCAAGGCTTGGGATCTGGGGCTCTACTGAAAATGCCAAACTTCAAACCAGACAGACACTGCCACCTTCCATATGTGGTTTTCAGTAATTAACTAAGAGCATGGAGGAAGATGTGTGGGAAGTTTTTCTGGATCAAGTTTGTAAGTGGTGATGACATCAGTCACTTTTACTCACTTCTTATTGGATGGAATTCACATAAGCTAAAACACTGCTAACACAGAATCTGAGACATATAAGAAAAGAAGAAACAAATAGCTGTTTGCTTCCAACTTATGTTTTAGGTGCCAGTAACCACCCCCAAAGTTTTTTCTCAAACATAAATCTCAAGTCTGATTTATTTCTTTATTGCCTAAGGTAGGCTGAGAAATAGGAAGGAAAGGAAGCACATTCTGATAAACAGCTAGAAGTTGATTCTTTCTCTCTTTTTTTTTTCTGTTTAAATATCATACTCAGTCTTTCCCCAAAGGAGAAAATTAATAAACACTGTTCAGTTCCTGTCTCTGATAACTGAGTAAAAAGCAGTTCCCTCCCTCAAGTGCAGATGGGGATCCATGGATTCCAGCAACCTCTAATTAAAACAACTGAGACCTCCTCCACAGCACCCCTCCCCTCCAAAAAAACCCAAAACAAAACAAAACAAAAAATCCCCTCAAAAATATGCCCCCTGGCCCTGCAGATACACAATCCTGGATGAAGAGCAGGATAATTGCAAGACAAATTTTCTGTAGAAAAGAGGAGGATAGGAGGCCAGGTGTCCACTGGTCCATTTCAGGTATGGAATCTTGCTGGACAAGCATTGCAAGGATGGAGAAGTTTCCATTCACTCTCACGACAGATTTCCTTTTCATTGTTTTCTGCTGCCCTTGATTTGCCCTCAACCTGTTCTTCCTTGACTGAAGGTTCTTATTTTCCCTGTTTATAAGGAATGGGAAAAATGGCAAGTTTGCCCTCTTTGGGGATGGGACAGCTTTCACAACCTGCTCTTTGCTAGTGGAAGTGTGGGGTGCTAAGACTTCTTTTAAAGCCATAGGCTATGTTTTCATTCTTCTGCTTTTTAAGCATATTCATAGATTCTTTTCTTCTTCTGTTTTGTAATACAGTTCCTTAGAAAATTCTCTGGTCCTCATGCTACATGCTTCCAAGCTAGTTTCATGCACCAGTGACTGTCTCTCAAAGTTCTTTCTCAGGTATGACTCTCAAACCTGACTTATTTTATTGTTTCCTCATTTTAATGCTTTTTTCCTTCTCAACTGAAAGGATGCTATTCCTGAGGTCAACAATTTGAATCCTTTGTTTAATTGTTCAGAATTAATGGGGCTTTTCTATGCAAGTCCTTTGTCACTCTATAATCATACATTTTTGGGTTCAGAAGCTGTTGGCTTTTCTAACCCTGTGAAATCTCACATTTCTGAACTCAACTTAATCCTGGAATTTTACTAAAACTTGTTCATTCTTGCATAAGTTATAATCTTCCTCACAATTACTTGCTATAAGGAACACAGAGGAACTGATATGCACTAATATCTCTCTTTTTAACTATTTCCCTAGAGGCAGTCTCACTAGACACCTGGTCCACCTTCCGGATTGCTTAAGGCAGCCTTTTTTTATCAGTTATTTTGCCAGAAAAACAAAAAACAAACAAAAAGAAAACACACAAGATTTTCCAACCTTCTAACTATCTACAACCTGATAACCTAATGCCAAACACTTGGTTTTGTTTTGGAAGTATCCTGCTTTAAATACGATAATGGTAGAATTTAGAATCTTAGTTATTATAACAAATTAGTCCAATGCAGCTCAATGAGATATCTGCACTGATAGAGGCTTTGCTATAATTTGTCTTCAATATGTAGCTTCTAAATTTGCTTTAAATATTAACTCAGCTAGTAGAAGGAGGAGGAACATGTATGTGTCTACAAGCTAGGTGGGCCATGTCTGGAAACATGGCTGTCCCTGTCACTACACTTCAGTCACCATGGCTATGTCTCACTGCAAGGGAGGCTGGAAAAGTAGTCTAGCTGTATTATCAGGAAGAAATAAATTTTTTTTTTGATGAATACTACTAGCAATCTCTACTAAAGTGCCCACAGTTTGTTTTTCTCATGTGACAAGAAACCTCAATGTATGTGGTCCAAGATGGGGCACTGACCCTATGTTGACAATAAAGGGACTATGTTTTTACCATGTTTCCCTATTTTATTCAGGTAAATATTGCTATTTCCAACTCATTGGCTAGAAACAAGTTGAGTGACCATTATTACTAGCAAGGAAAGCTGACAAGCTGGTTATTTTAACTAGGCACATTTCCACTCTATTTAAAGTCAGTTCAGTGGATGAGGAGGAAGGGAAGAATGAAACACCAGAGAGGTCATTAGCAGTGTCTACCACAAAGGGTAATATGGTTTCTATATAATTATTCTAGAGAGAAAGATATTCCTGGTACAGATTTTTTTTTATCTCTAAGAAAATGATCTATATATAAACACTTTCATTTTCTAAAAACATTAAGAAATTTTATTTGAAATAAGTCTGTACCTTGTACCATGCCTAGAACATAGAAAGTGATATATTTTTTATTGAAATAGCTAAATGAATGGAAAGTGCACTAGTGTACCTGTGAGACAGGTACACTGACAAGGCTGACTAATAAATGCATGAGCAGATTGAGCTACTTACTGTTTAATATACAAATTGTTTTCCCTGGATATTCCTTACATATGAGGTAGTGTATGTCTTTGGAAGCCTTTAATGATTTGCAGTCAAATGTCTTTCTTTTATATTCTTAGAGAAAAAAAAAGAAAAATTAAAATTCAGTAAACACAAAGAAGACTATAAAAAAAATCACCCAAGAAGTGAAAAAATATGTTTAGTTAAGGCTTCCGCACTTTTAGTAAGCAAAGATTATATCTTCCTCTTTTATTGTTTTAGAAGATAGTGAAATGCAAAAAAAAACCCCAAAAAAACAAGTGATGCTTTTTGGCTGAAATTGATTGTGCAAACGCTGGTCATTAATATGCCTGAAAATATGATTTAGTTAAAAATAGGAAATGCCATAACTACATGTCCATGAGTCTTTCTCTTTTTAACTTGCTTCGTCTGGTGCTTAGAACAGGGAACGACAGACATGTGGAAAACACACATTATGTGCCACTATTGCTGGTGCTGCTACTGTTGAAATGATGGGGCCAAAGCCACTTTACAGTTCTGCTTCGGAAGCCACAAAAGACTTCCTGATATGTCAGGCAGCCTGCAATAACACGAATGGTGGCCCCCAAATTCACATCTTTGGCATAAGCTGCCATTATCAAGCAATAATTACTTCTTTCGAGGAGTCAGCTTGCCAATCACTGTGACATGCTTTCAGTTTGTTTCAATGGTACACATTTTCCTTTTGCATTTCTACAGGAAGAGTCTTTGACAGACAAAGTTACTTTGAGTGCCAGTCACTGCCTCACTGGAAGTCTGTCTGGATGTCCCTCTGCAAAGCAGCTCAGTCCCTGCCGCATCAGAGTGGGAATAAAAACTTCTCCACAAGCTCATCTCCTGAATCCCTTGGGTGCTGGTGTGCTTGGAATCCAGGACCATGCTGGGAAAGCAGCAAGTTGATGGCCATGAATGTGCCCTTGGAAGTGAAATGGCCTAAAGGTGGGGAATTTCAGTGAGGTGCTGGCATCAAAGGAGTTGCAAGAAAATTCTCAGATCTGTGCACAGAGATATGTTTTTCCTAGAATGAAAAACTTGCCTTGCGAAAATTCTTGTAAGAAAACAGAAAAACATTTTGACTTCACTTGTCAGGAAACATACAACTTATTTCAGGTTATTTCTCATTGCAGACTCAGATTTTTTAAAAAATATAACAGGAACAAAATTAAGACTGATTTTTCCCACTGGCCAAATAGGGGAGTGGAAATGTCTTTTTGAGAACTGACCTCACTAGGAGTTCTTCAGTTTCTCTTGCAGTCACAGCCCTATCTACTCCAAAGTCTATTCCAAGACAATTATACATATTTAAACTATTTTCCACCATAGAAACTGGCATTTCTCCGTTAAACTTTGTGTTGTTGGGGTGCCTTGTGTATCCTCTGTCGATATAACTTATGACCCCTGATTCCTTTTTAAAATCATGATTACAGTTGACACGGCCTGCTTGTATTCTTTAGGGGATTCTGTTGTGCTCATATTTCCTTTTGCCCGAGGAGATTTTAAAGAAAGTAAAATTAAAATGGTTGGTGATGGCTGTTTCAGCATTTTTCTTTTTGTTTAGGCCTTTTTTTTTTTTTTTTTTTTTTTGCAAAAGATCTACATTTTCCTGCTTTGTGCTGCTTCTTATTAAAGGGCAACATGATGCCGCCAACCTGTTACTTGACCCTTCTTTCCAGCTTCCTGAGAAAATTACCTGTAGGAAAAAATGGTACCTTCATCTGTGCCACAGATAACAACTGCTGACTGGGAGGGATACCTCCCTCTCTCTGTGTCTATATCCACTTGATGGGTCAAAAATCTATGGATCTTTACCTCTCAAATGTCTTTCTAATCTGTTCACATTTTCCATCCCTGTGGCTCCATTCTTGGTCCATTCCACTCTCATCTCTTGCCTAAACCATTGCAATGACCTCATTACTGACCCATGTGCAATATTTGCCCTCTCAATGCATTTTCTGCATTCCATCCAGAATGGTCTCTCCTCACGTAAACAGGGGATTTCATTTCCATGCCTGAAATCTCTCTATTGCTTTGTCTAAAAATAATATAGACCCCAACTCTTTATCCAAGTTTAACAGTCTTTCATGACCTTATCTTTCTATTTTTCTGAATTTTAGTATTTTTTCCCCAAGGACACCCTGCTCTTTCATGCCTCCTTGGGTGCTATTCTATTTTTTTCTGGATCTTTCTTTTCCTTTTCCTGCCCTGAGCTGACTCCTTACCTGCTTTAGAACACTGCTCAAATAGTCCTTCCTTGATGAACTCTTCCCTCATCCTCTTAACTAGATCAGGATCTCTGTTTTATGTCCTAAAGCACCATTCACATCTTTTATTGTTTCCAGCACTCATCACAACTGTAATTAGATAACTAATTATATCATTTGATTAATGCTTGTCTTTATCAAGTGAGTGTAGTTCTGACACGTGCAGAGCTTGGGTCCCTCTTCCTTACCTTTGTACCCTGACGCGGGGCACACTGCCTGGAACACACTTTGCCCAATCAACCTGTATGGGAGGAATATACTTTCAGGAGTGCAGAGTGAACAGTTGGCTAAGTCCCCCAGTCACAATCAGAATGGATTTGGGGACATAGAAACTCTCCCAGAAATATCTCAGGAAGAGAAACTGATTAAAAAAAAAATTAGTCTTCTTGAAATCAAACCAATGGGAGGCTGAGCCATTGCATTTCTATGGACCTTAAGAAGTAATGTGGCTCCTTCAGTGGTCACAGAGTTGTGTGACTCTGAGTCTTTAGGTTTCCAAATCTTTTACTTTTCTTCTACGGGGTGCCCTGCAATGAAGAGGCAGTTCATTGCTTTGGACGTGTCCACAAAACTTCCTTTTATGACTTTCTTTAAGTGTTTCGTGTTGCACAAGCCCCATCTTCCCTGGCCCAAGAAGCCAGAGCTTGTTACTCCAGCTGATGATTCCTAATTGGAACAATCCCGCAAACCGAGTGTCAGTTTGGGGACTGTGTAACGTGTCTGCTGGAGCTGAGTTTGTTTACACTTTGCCAGTGTCATCATTTACAAACTTCAAAAAACACATTGACAAATTCCCTAGCTGTTTTGGCAGCGCTTCCATCAATCACCCAACTAATAGCACCAACATTTCTCCTGGGCTATTATAGTCACTTCAATCGTGGCTGCTGCAGCTTCGGGAGAAGATAAATCAGAAGGGGTTCTTTCAGATGGTCTCAAGTACAACACCATTTTTTATTAAGCACTGCTTCCCTCCTCACTTTTCTCTCCCTGCCCTTCCTCCAACCTCCCATAAACAATTCTTTCTGCTTTGTACTGCCTTAGATAAAGTAATCTGGGTCTATGGCTTTCCTTTGGAGGCCCCTTCTCCACGTCATGGGGTAATGGGTCCATTTATTATTTTGGATTTTTGCGTGCCCTCTTTAGTTACCCAGTGCAGCCCTCTCAAATCAATAAGTGTATTGTGTTTCTGCCGACAACAGGTGCCTAGCTTCCCAGGCCCAACACACCCTCTGAGAGCGGCTCACATGTCTAATGACCACAGAGTGAAAACCTGAAACCATTTTGCCTTTCAACCAGGTTCTTTGTGCTGCAGTGTCAGGCAGCAGCTGTATCTGGAAGACTGGGGCGGCTGGAGGAGCCCTGCTCTGGCACTTTTATGTTATCCTTCTCTTACGAAAACCTCACACCCTTTTTCACAAGGAATAAATACTGCAAAACTCAGCCACTCCATTGTCTGTGCAGAGTTGATTTTTTTTTTCTTATGGCAACAGGCCCTCCTTATTTTCCCCCCTCAAAGCTTATCTTTCTTTTTTCCTTCCTCACTGACCTATCTTAAATAAGAGTGTGTTTAAAAACAAAACAATAAACCCCTACCTCTTCCAACTTCCTTACCATTAAGAAGCATGACCACATCTTCTCCCTTCGTGACACTTGCATTCAGAATCTGGATGGTGAAAGGGGATTGCCTGCCAAGCTTGGCAGATCAGGTGAGGAGGGCTGGCCCGGGCTCTGCTGCCCAGCTGGAGTGTTTGCTAGCCGTGGTGCCAACTGAAGGGCCAAACAAACTCTGAGACTGCATTTCAAGTTGCTGCCTGAGTGATGCCGTTAGTGCCACCACTGAGGGCTCTATTCATCCTAAATGATCCATGGTCCTGGACAAAGCACCAACTGCAGCCCACTGCAAATCTTGGCTCTGTACCTGACCAACCTATTAATCAGAATTGTAACTGGGCCTTAGAAGGGTTTTTCTTTCATGTATAAGTCAGAGAGCTGATCGCGGTGGGGACTTCATGTAAATGATGCCATCAACTTGATGCATAGGGCCTTGGATGTCTGAATCTGTGGTTACAGGGAGTATTATTTACCCTAAAAAAGTGATCCTTCTCCTGGAGGCCGTAACTGCCGGAGGTTGTCTTGACGATCAGCAGTATCTGATTGCTTGCTCTGTTTCGGCACTGGAACTACCAATAGCAGTAATCATTTTTATGTCTGAAAAGACTTTTCTCTTCAGTTGAAAGAGAAATACTCTTCATTTTCACATCTTTCAAAAGCAGCTTTCACAAGGTGGATTTTTGTTTAAATGACAGTCAGACTAGACTTGAAGCTGTTTTTAGTTGCCCAACAATAATTAACCACTTGTATAAGTGAAGCATTCAGAAAGACAACTGGCTGATTAGAATTCACTGACCTCATAAGGAAGGAATACTTTGGATCTCTCTTTTAGCCTCAGTAATATGAGAAATCCATAGGACTGAGAAAGAATCAACATTTGTTCCTTGTGTATATTGATGATTTTATTTATATGAGACCTAAAATTGGGGTGATGAATGTAAATATTCCAACACACTCATAGCATATTGTTTTGAATGGATATTTTTTTTTAAAGATAGAGTGAGAGAGAGAGAGGAGAGAGAGAGAGAGAATTTTTAATATTTATTTTTTAGTTCTCGGTGGACACAACATCTTTGTTGGTATGTGGTGCTGAGGATCGAACCCGGGCCGCACACATGCCAGGCGAGCGCGCTACCGCTTGAGCCACATCCCCAGCCCCTTGAATGGATATTTTTAATAGTACAATGTTTGTCAAACCTGATGATTCCATATATTCCATTTAAAGGGAACAATTGTTATGATCCTCAAATGTTGACTTAAATTTATTAAACTATCTACACCTTTCTTCTCTATGTAACTTTTTCTACCATTATAAAATGTAGAGAAATAAAAAACTAAATCAAAGCAAAACCATCAAAGCCATACAACATAAATTGACAACATTAATTGTGAAGAAAAATATTGATTGCTAAAAGTAAATGGGCCATTCACAGTAGACCACTCACAGTAGAACCATGGTCTTGACTTTTGTATAGTGTGACATGATGGTGGTAATGGGCTTTGTGGTCATTAGTGTACTGTAATGCTTTCTGGCCTCAACTGGTGTTGGTACATCATTTATTTCATCGGTTTCCCTTCTTATCCTGTTGGCTCACAACAATTAATAAGGTATGGGTTGGCCTCACTTGATCATGTGACATATAATTCTCAAACGGGGCAACAACTGGTTTGAAAGCAGTGTTCTCAATCCTCCAGCTAATTCAGAACATGTTTGTATCACTGTTAAATATAATTATGCCAAACAAACACAGCAGCATTTAAAATCTCTTGTAAAGAAGTTTCGATTCTGAAAATGTATCCCTTGGCTATAGTTTCACAAAATTGGTTTGAAAGAAAGCATGTCTGAGAATATTCCGGTCTTCACTGATTGACACAGTCAAAACCTATGGAGCTGCTCGATTAACCTTCTCAGACATTAATTGTCAGTTTTTGAAGCATAAGATCAGCCCAAAATGATACAATTTAATGCTATATATTAATGCTATATTTAACACTATGTATTAGGTGTCTGCTGTGTGCCAGTCATGAATAGGAAGCTTATGTTATGCTTGGGATATGAGGTGTCCCCCAAAAGCTCATGTGTGAGATAATGTTAAGAACATTCAGAGGAGAAATGATTGAGTGGTGAGAGTTTTAACCCAATCAGTGATTTAATGCCCTGACAGGGATTAACTGAGTGGTAACTGAAGTGGTAGGTTGTGGCTGGAGGAGGTGGGTATTAGGTTGTGGCTTTGGTATATATATTTGTCTCTCTCTCTCTCTGCTTCTTGATCATCATGAAGGGAGCTACTTCCCTCCCTCATACTCTCCTGCCATGATGTTCAGCCTCACCTCGAACCCTGAGGAATGGAGCTGCCCTTCTATACACTGAGACCTCTGATTCTATGAGCCCTCCAATCAACTTTTCCTCTTCTACAGTTCTAGAGTTGTGCTGGTTGGGTCTTTAAGTCACAGCAGGGAAAGAGTTGACTAAAATAAAGGCCTAACTCTTTAATTTTAGCTTAACATAAACCAGGTACATTATAGCTAGGATGAAGTCACTTTTATCGTAACCCATATATATATATATATACACACACACTTCTCTTACTGACCAGAAGTGTAGAGATGCAACTGTTCTTGCTGCCACCCAGGGCCACAAAACTACTGTGACAAATTCACATGTTGCAATTGTGGCCTCTAAGGAATTGTGGCAACAGGTGAGCAAACAAGTATTTCTGAGAAATAGATTGTCTTTAAGTGAGACATGTCATGTCACAGAAAATATTGTCTTAAATGTCTTAAAAAGGTACTTATAATTTCAAAATTTGATTTTATATACCATGCTCGAAGTATGGTATATAAAACTTTTGATGCCATACTCGAAGTGATTGTCTTCCAGAGGAAAGGCCATGGTTGTAAGTTCCACTTTGAGAGAAGGCAACACTGAGAATCTTATACATGAAGCAACATTTACACATCATAAACAGGTTGGTGCAAGAAGAGGCATAAGAAACTCAGATGTTCTGGTCCTTGATTCATATTTTAAATCAGGTTTACAAAAAGCAAATATTTGGTTTTCATGTTTGCTAATTGTGCCATATTGAAATGGGGCATTGTTAAAACAGATTATCTGTCAGCTCCAAACACAGTTGCCTCAACAGTAACACTAGGTTTGCTACACTTAGTCTTTTAACAGCATTCACATTTGAGTACAGATATTCTTTTAAGAAAGCAATATGTTTCTACAAATAGTGTGCAGATACTTATTTTTTTGAATGGTTTTTGACTAAAAATATGCTTGATCTAGATTTATATTAGTGAGGAATTCTAAGATGATAGGTTCTAGAATTAACTTAGGTCAGAAGTGCAAGAGTAGTTTGTATTATTTTGTGAATATTCAAATTTGATTCAAGGCCTGGGGATGTGGCTTGGTAGTAGAGCATTTGCCTACCATGTGCGAGGCTCCTCGTTTTGAACCCTAACACTTTAAAAAAAAAAAATCTAACCCAAGACAACATTGAAGTCTTTGCTACAGGTGACTTAATTGTTTACACAGAGAATTGAAAGGAATTGATAGGAGAAGTATAAAAAAGAATTTCTTAAGATTTTCTGATGTAAGATATTCAGTAAAGATATGCTGTTATATTTCCATGGATCTACTTTAAAGAATTGGAGAATTTTAATAGTGCTATTTCTAAGTGTATTCAATGTCAGCACATTACTTACATTTGAAAGTAGAGTGTAGTTCCTATTCTTTTGAGCCTGGACTACACTCTGAGGAGGCCCCTCTCCTCCTGGACAGACCATGTTTAGATGACAAGATCCTAGTTTTCAAACAGGAGTCTGATATCAGAATAGTATGACAATGTCAAGTGCTGATACGAATATGGAGCAATGGGAGTACCTACATACCAGGAGTTAAAAATTGGAACTAGGTTCAAGGGTACCCATATATAATCCCAGCAACCCTGGAGGCATTGCAAGTTTGAGGCCAGCCTTAGCAACTTAGTGAGAACCTGTTTCAAATAAAAAATAAAAAGGACTGGGGGTATAACTAAGTGGTAAAGTGCCCCTGGATTCAATCCCCAGTACTGGGGGAAAAATTTTGGAATAACACCTTAGAAATAACGTTATATTTATTTTATAAATATGGCAATGATTATATCCCAAGATTAGCAGAATAACCCCTTAAATATACACACTATACAACACAGACAAACTCTTGTACATTGCACCAGGAGATTTGCATGTGTATGAAAATATCCAGCCCCAGTTAAATGGATACACGATTCATGCTATTTTTGTACAGTAACATTCTCTACTGCAGAGGAAATTAATTAACTACAATTGAACATATAAATGTGGATGAGTCTCAAAAACATAATTTTTAGAAAAAAAACTTTTGAATTATATGTGTAGAATGATTACATTTTATGAGTTTCAAAGAGCCAAAAATAACATTATTGAAAAGTACATATATGTGTGTGTACACACAAACATGTATACATGATAAAACTATAAAGAAAGGCAAGGAATAAAATTAGGTGGGGGAATAGTATGAATGAGTGGTAATTGGTTATATATTTTATTTATTATTTTAGTCAATAAAATGTACATTATAGTCATCCTTTTGTATGTATAGTATATATTTTACACTATTTAGAAAAGTGGAACAAAAGTCTCATTATTGAGAAATTCAAATTAAGAAGGAGTGTCATTGCTTATCATGTGCTTTTAAAGGATTTACTAATGATATCCAGTTAAATTTGGCAATTGTTATGTTATTACCAAGTTGAAGGTAATAGTTATGTACTTAATGTAAAAATGACATTATAAACCAATCCATATATATTGCTCTATTTTCATATAAATGTGTGTGTGTGTGTGTATATATATATATATATATATATATAGAGAGAGAGAGAGAGAGAGAGAGGGAGAGAGAGAGAGAGAGAGAGAGAGAGAGAGAGAGGTGTGTGTGTGTGTGTGTGTGTGTGTGTGTGTGTGTGTGTGTACTGAGGATTGAACCCAGAGGTGGTTTACCACTGAGTCACATTCCCAGTCCTTTTGAGATAGGGTGTCACTGACATACTGAAGCTGTCCTGGAACTTGAAATCCTCCTGCCTCAGCCTCCCAAATCACTGGGATTACAGGCATTTGCCACCAAACCAAGAAAAACAATATTTTAATGAAGATATCTAGAATGAAAATTTCAGAAGGAGCCAAATAAAATGCTATTGGGAAAATGGTAGGAAGATAAGAAATATTTCAGGTTTCAAACTACTAAGTATGTTATGGTTTGGGTGTGAAATGTCCTCCAAAAGTTCACGTGTGAGATAATGCAAGAAGGTTCAGAGGAGAAATAATTGGGTTATGAGAGCCTTAACCCAATCAGTGAATTATTCACCAGATGAGATTAATTGAGTGGTAACTGAAGGCAGGTGGGGTGTGGCTGGAGGAGGTGGAGCATTGGGGGTGTGGCTTTGCGGTATGGCTTTGCTGTATATATTTGTATTTGGCAAGTGGAGACTTCTTTCTCTCCTTCTTTATCATCTTGTGGGCTGTTTCCCTCTGCCATACTCTTCCACCATGATATTCTGCCTCACTTCAAGCCTCAAGAAATGGAGCCTGTTGTCTAAGGACTGAGAACTCTGAAAACGTGAGCTCCCAAATAAACTTTTCCTTCTTCCTTTAGTTATTCTGGTTGGGTCCTTTAGTCCCAGTAGTGAAAAAGCTGACTAAAACAAAGTGTTATTAAAAAAGACTTTCCTGGATTAAAACAGACAAACAACAGGAAAAAAATGAAGCAACTATGACAACATCCATCTGATTTTAAAATATGCAAAAAAGTCACAAATATAAAAATAAGATGGCAAAAGTAAATCTGGAATTATCTGTTAGAATGACGATATCAATTTGAATATAAATAAAATAGTCACAGTTCAAGGAGAAACCAGAATACTATATACTACCATATTCCTTAAGAATGGAATTAAACAATGGAAACTCACCTGTACACAGATTGTAAGAGACCTACACTTAAAAGTGAATTAATAAGGTGATGGAAAAGACAGGAAAATGCATCCAAGCCATGTAAAAACGAAAATTTCAAGATTAGCGAAGTTTGTGTTGCATCAGATTAAGTTTAAGGCAAACAATATTACAATGCTCAAAATAGAGATATAATTGACATAATCTTTTAGTAAAATCAACAGAATAATGTAATTTGGGGGGGGTATGCACGTGGGAAAATCCTTATACTAATTCAGTCACAGTTGTACCATTTTTTAAAATTATTTATTCTTTTTAGTTACATTTGATACTAGAATGTATTTTGAAACATCATACATACACAGAGTATAGATTCCCATTCTTGTGGTGGTACATGATGTGAAGTTACACTGGTCATGTATTCATATATGAACATAGGAAAGTTATGTCTGATTCTTTCTATTGTCTTTCCCCTTCCTACCCCTCCTCCCTTCCCCCCATTCCTTCTTGTTCAGCTGTTTCATCTTAAAAGATTACCAACATTAGATATGTTACAGAATTGCCCTATTTTCTGGTTTTACATGAGTGTGGATTTTCTGGGCCATTTTTTAAGGTTTATAATCTCAAAACAATGAAGATATTTTACTGTATAACTGTGAAATTAAGGGAGCAGCTTTCAAACTCAATGCAGCTATGTCTGCTGCTATTTTGATCTTTCCCCTTAGCATTAAACTACATTTTTGTTTGTATCTTTGCAAACAAAGATAGGATATGACATTATGCCATGAGTATGAGACTTTTCTGCAGAACCTGGGGTAGGAATCTAAAGTCAGTTCTCAATTTGCAGGTTGTAAAACTTACCGTTGCTTATTATGATAATAGCTTACTACCCACAAATCCTGAAGATGCTCAGGTCATCATCATTCAATGAAGAAAATTCATGTTTAGTAGCTTCCTTCAGGATTGGAGTTCCTACCTGTTCCAGCCCTGCTCAGGTGGTGATTATAAAGTTATTCTCCTTGCAGACTCAATTGGATGCATTCCCTTAGTCAGGCATTGTGATCTATTATGTGCCAGTAGGTGGGTCCACATTTAGTTTTACTGCCCCCAAACTGTTATCAACACATGCTTGATCAGCACTGTGCTTAGTAAGCTGAATCCTTCCCCCACTAGCCCTATAATTTACTTAGCTCCTATGGCTAAGCTTCTTCAGGAATTCTGCAGAACCCCTTTCCTGGGCGCTCACTCTCTCTCTCTCAATGAAATGGTCCTGCCTACCTGAGGATGCATTATCTTTGCCAGAGCCGATTGCTCTGGGCTCAGCCACTAGTGTGCCTTTTGGATATTTATACCAGCAAAGTCAGAGCTGAGAGGGTCAGCTTGTCCTTGATTGTGAAGTGCACACAAGCCATCAGTCTGAAGTCTAGCTTCTGCCTTTTTGACCTACTGCTCTCTACTGATCTGTTGTTGAAATCTAGACATATTTTGAAGCCAGAGGATTATGATATTTGATTTCTGCTGTTTCTAATTCCAAGTCTACGCCATATATCTGTGATATCCCAACTGTGAAATTAGTAGAAGGTAAACCTGGGAAAATACTTGATAAATGCAATGTTCTTTTGACACATTAAAACTTTACTTAAAGTAAAAGAAAATTAGAATTTGCAATATCTTCTTAAGACTGAATCAACCGAGTCAAAGAAGGTGACTCTTAGCTTCCCCAAGATGTAATTTATGAAATCCATAAGACACATTTACTAAAAAATAAAGGAAGAGATTAAGCCTTCTTATTGGCTTAAATTGGAGCTATGCAATTTCTATCATATTCTGGTTGTAAGAATGGCAAGTGATATTGATTGAGGTCACCACCTCTTGAAGAAAAATCCTTTCCTTGGATTTGGAAGTTAAGTAGTGTTTGCATCTGAGCATAGCAAAGTTTTTATGACTTTCAAAGTCTGTGCTCCACTTTGTAATAAATATAAACCATTTGTAGCTCACTGCTTCTTGTTTTAATTTTGTTGGGGGTGTTTGTCCTTTCAACAATTAACCAAAAAGCCACTAAGACTCTGATGTTTTTTCTTACCCAGCATTAATTGATTATAAGGGTATAATTGATTATCAGGCACAAAGTGATT
The DNA here is from genome assembly GCF_052094955.1 of Ictidomys tridecemlineatus. Classification (NCBI taxonomy): domain Eukaryota; kingdom Metazoa; phylum Chordata; class Mammalia; order Rodentia; family Sciuridae; genus Ictidomys; species Ictidomys tridecemlineatus. The sequence goes on along the minus strand of NC_135483.1, from coordinate 118,914,421 downwards.
AAGGGACTGTGGTGTTATCAGGAGACTCAAGAATTCTATGGCTTAGCATTTAAAATTCATACTATTCAAAAGCTGCTTTTAACATTAAAAATAAATCTCCACTTTTTATTATGATTCTACATACTATGTCACTAGAGTTCCTTGCCCAACATCAATTACATTATTATCCACAAGCCCAGAGAAGTTTTTAAAATCTCTGAGGCCCACTTATTACACATTTTAATATTATCACTCCTAAAAATTTTTAGTATTGAAGGTCTTTCCTGATATGCTGCCTTGTGATGTACAAATAAATGTATGGAAAGCAGCATTACCTAAGATCTTAAAGTATGTATTTTACAATTATGAATTCATTCAGCTGTAAATAGCAACAACCCAGCATACAGTGGCTATGAACTGGGCTTATTCTTGTTACAGGAGGTCCAGGAGTAGAAGACCATTGATTTTGATTTAGTGATTTGATGGTGAAAAAGCCAGAATAGTATGACTTTTTCCTTATACTTGTGTTTTAGTCAGCTTTTTCACTGCTGTGACTAAAAGGTCCAACAAGAACAATTGTAGAAGAGAAAAAGTATATTTGAGGGCTCATGGTTTCAGAGGTCTCAGCCTAAGGGTAGCAGTTTCTATTTTTTGTGGGTTCTAGGTGAGGCTGAACATCATGGTACAAGAGTGTGGAGGAGGTAAGCAGTTCACATGATGATCAGAAAGGTTGGGGGGAGATATATATATATATATATTTATATATAATAAAACAGAGAGAGAGAGAGAGAGTGAGAGAGAGAGAGAGAGAGAGAGAGAGAGAGAGAGAGAGAGAGAGAGAGAGAGAGAGACTAAACTCAGCTCACACTCTATTCTCTTTCAGCTACCACTCAGTTAATCTCTATTAAGGGATTAATTCATCAATTGGATTAAGGTTCTCACAACCCAATCATTTCTACTCTGAACCTTCTTGCATTGTCTCATACATGAGTTTTTGGGGGATACCTCACATCCAAACCATACAACTTGACACTTTTAGACATTAATAAGTATTGTGCGTGACTAGCACAACAGAGAAATTATCTAAGGAATTTCATCTGCTGTTGATTGAATCAAAAATTGTACCCCTTAAGAAATAATCATCAAATATGCAGCAATAAAAGGGGCAGCCACTATTATCTGAGCTTACCACTAATGCCATATACTTGAAAAATCTTTACATACACACATTGTATGATCTTGAAACATCATATAATAGAAAAAGAAATGGTAAAGCTAAAAAATAAACCATATTTTTTCAAAAGAAATCATTTTTCTGTAAGAACAGACCAAAACTATCTTAGTTGATAATGCACATTTACTTTGCAAGATAATTTCAGAGGCTACACTCAAAATGTCTCAAGTACTTTTAGTTGAGATATTCTGTGTCAAACATCTGCTGCTACATTTGCAATTCTGTTACACTTTCAACAGAGACTTGCTATTCACTATAAATTCTGATGGGGTGCCTTCCTCTCATTTTAGTTTAATGAATCTGTAAAAAGAAAGTATCTTTGCCTCCACAGATAGGCAGTCTTTCCTTTCTAAACTTTCACTCACTTTGTAAGAATAATAGCTAATCTTTATTCAACACTTACTATATGCTGGGCAGAATATTAACTTGTATATTCACAACTCCATGTAGTGGCTCCTTTTAATGTTCATTTTGTAATTGAGGTAACCGAGGCATACAGAATTGAATTAACTTTTCTGATTTATACGAGTAGTGAAAGATAGAACTGTAAATCAATCCTGGGAACTCTGGTTCTAGAGCCCAATAGCTTAACCACTTTCTAAGAGGTATAGTTTTAATCATACATAATTTTGGTTTATTCTTCTTTGTGGTCTATAAGTTCCTCTTATAAACTTCTGTAAGATGGTCTGCATTGTTTATGTTAAAGCCTCACTTTTAATGAACCCAACAAAATCAACTTAACCTGTTAGACGAGACTGGCTTATACTTGGTATATCTACTTATTTAATTTATTTATCTGAAAACTTTGATATAACTTCAGACTTTGAGACACTTATAAGACTAGTTCAAAAAATTTCCACACACCCTTCCCCCAGATTCTTTAAACATTAACATTTTGCTACAGTTGCTTCTTCATTGTATCTAAATCTCCATCCCATTTGTTAGAACTTGATCCTCTGATTAAACCAGGTGGGCTGGAAAATCTAGCTCCTTTCTGACTGATGAGGTGCTTTGCTAATTTTTGGAGATTTTGTTACAGGAAGGAAAGAAGGGGGAACCAATGAATGGATTGCCATGATAATAATGATGATTATAATACTACTACTAATAATTGTAGGTTTGTCTTTCAGATTACATATGGAAATATATAGACAGTACTTTTCTCATTTTATGTATCTAGTGCATGTTTGTTGTTGTTACTTGCAAAAAACAAATGCAATAAAACCCTGGTCAATTGTATGCTTCTTTGTTCTACTTTAACTTACTACTTATATTCACCTATCACTTTGCATCACTCTGTTTTGTTTGAGGGAAACAGAAATGTTCCTTAGAAGTTTTACATTGGGGGATGGGGATGTGGCTCAAGCAGTAACATTCTCGCCTGGCATGCACGGGGCACTGGGTTCGATCTGCAGTACCACATAAAAATAAAATAAAGATGTTGTGCCCACCAAAAACTGAAAAATAAATATTAAAAAATTCTCTCTCTCTCTAAAAAAAAAAAAAAAAAGTTCTACACTGGGATAGTCACTGTCACCTCCATATGGCTCATAGTTGAAAAGACATGATTTTTCAGTGTCACTGAACTTCACAAATAAGCAGTTTTTAAAACATGTAAGAAAAAGAAGATCTTATGTAAATGTAGTAAATTCCATGTTCAATTTATTCATGCATCAGATTCTATTTTCAAAGCAGGAGACACTTTTATTTAACTTATACATCTTCATTCAAAATACAAATTGCTCTGAGGTAGCCTTTTCCCTCCAAAACCAGAACCACTGGTTTGTGTAGTGCATTTGAGGTATTGCCCTCCAAATATATAAGAGTAGCATGAGAATTTGAAAACCACAAATAAACTCATGAACGCTATAATTTTGACCTTCTTCTTTATAGTAGTCAGTTCAGAACATAGGGATGAAAAATAGTGATCAAGACATATGATTACCTGAATAGAGAGGCCTCATGGTTTATAAATATGAGTTTATTAACCTGTCTACTGGGGACACCTGTTGACATCCAGATTTCAAATTGCAACAAAATAGATTTTAGCAGGAGTTTCCAATAAGATGTTTCCAAGTGAGTTATTCACACAGGCATACATACATAGTTTTAGATATTAGAAACAGGGACTAAAATGTAAGTGTGTTTCATTTAATTATAAATGCTTGGATTTCTAGGGAATCTGATACATGTTGGGAGAGAGGGCTTTTGATATGTTGAGTATCTTTTGCTGATCATTGCCTAAGGACATAGAAGAAATGAGGCCCTTTATTTTGTATCATCAACTGCATAGTTTCTTTTAAATGTCTGGGTTTTGTTTTCATTGAAAATTTTAAAGAAGGTATGAAGATACAAAGAACTAGGGTGAAAGCAATAATTGAGAAGAAAATATGTGGACTTTGGCCTTAAGCTGACTAGGACTTAAATTTAGCTCAGGTATTTCATAACTATTAGGACTTTGACACCCTTTCCTTACTCCCTCCGAATCTGTTTCCTTCTGTCAATAGAAAAAGGTTACCACTAACTTCTTCCTTGTTAGGTTGTTTTAAGGGGGAAAAAGTAGTTAAACATACATGGAGTATCTATTATCGTCTACTTTTGTATAAGAAACCAGTCCAAAACTTGATAGTGTAAAGAAACAGTAACATTTATTTAGTTCATAAATTTGCAATTAGGAGGAAGGATTCAGTGGAGACAGTTTTTTTTTTTTTTTTTTTTTTTTTTTTTTTTTTTTTAACTAGGCACCAAAGAGACAGTCTAGAATCATGTGCAGAGCCACTCTTTGCATATCTGGAAGTGAAGTGAATGTGACCTCAGCCATGGCTTAATTGGATGCTGTTCCTCTCCATGAGGTCTGATGTCTTTTTTTTTTTTTTGGACTGAAGATTGAATTCTGGAGCACTTAACCGTTGAGCCACATCTCTAATCCCTGTTTTATAAATTTTATAAAATTATATATATATAAAATTTTGAGACAGGTTCTTGCTAGGTTGCTTAGCACCTTGATCAGTTGCTGAGGCTTGTTTTGAACTTGTGATCCTCCTGTCTCAGCCTGCCAATCAGTGGAGATTATAGGCGTGAGCCACCATGCCTGGTTAAGGTCCCACTCTTTGATTGGAGAGATATCAGAAAGTTGTGGACATGTGTAAACCCACAAACAATGACACACTGCAAATGTTTATGCCCTTTCTTTCCCTTCAGGTTTCTCACTTATCCTTTAGCTTAGAATATATTATTCAACCTCCTCTAGAAGAGCGACACATTTTCTGCTATCATGGAGCACAAATCCATAAGTTAAACTTTATGCTTTCATGGGGATAAACCCAGACAAGATGATATCCCTTAATTCAGATATTTCTAAACATTTATTGAGCGCCTACAGGAAATGCCCTCTGCCATATACTTTGAAAGATAAAGTTGAGAGGCTCATCTCCTAGGTTCTTTCATTTGAGCAGGAATCATAGAACAGGCACAGTAACAAATACAGTAATGAGGGCTACAGTGAGCACTCTGAACAAAAGTAGACATGGGGAGATGGGAGGTGAGGATTGTTAGAACTGGGTGATTCTGGGAAGGACTATGTTACTACTTCATTAGAAAAGTTTGAATGTGTGAAGGATATGAAAATGTCTCCCAGACAGTCAAAATAATTCCTGACATATATAAATTGTTTACAGTTTATGAAAAGATTTTATGTAACTTATCTTGCTTAATTTTTCTAGTAATCATATAATTCTACACACACACACACACATATACACACATACACACACACACATACACACATAAATAATAAGTAAATAATAAAATTGAGAGTCCTGGGAGTAAAATTACTCCCCAGAGAGAGCACGGTTAGTAAATGAGATACAGAGTTAGGAATTTACTTGATGATTTGGTACAGGCTAAGTCAAACAGAGCCTTGAATGCCAAACCAGGGGAGCTCAGACGTTATTTGATAGCTTAAGTAGGCTTATTGGTAGCAGAGAGACATAAATAGGATTGGGAATGGGAAAAGTATTCTGCAATCAGTGTCAAAAGACAGATTAGAATCAGAATTATTTGAGACATGGAGTCCTGTTCTAAGAGCATTTATGTCAGAGGTAATGAACAACTGATGATGTAGTGACATCCATGAGGATGAAGAAGGGAGAAGAGAGGTGCATTCAAAAATAGTGTGGGGGTTTAGCAGGCCATATGTGGGCAAGAAATGAAAAATGTCAAAACTGAACAGAAATCAAGATTTTAAATCTACATGACTGTGGCATTGACTTTGATAATGAAGAAGTTTATGTTGCCACAAGCCAAAAATGGAAGAAGTGCGAGTGTGTGTGTGTGTGTGTGTGTGTGTGTGTGTATGAGAGAGAGAGAGAGAGAGAGAGAGAGAGAGAGAGAGAGAGAGAGAGAGAGAGAGAGAGAGGAAAATACAAGCTGATCTAGTAGGTTTATTTTTATACATTAGATTATTTTTTAAGTTCTGGGAAATAAGTAAGGACATCTCAGTGTGTTCTGGGGAAGATGAGGTCACAGGTCAGAAAGGCATCTCAGTATAGGAATAGAGTGAAGGTATTTCTCATTGTGGCCCTTAAGTGGCATGCAATGTCATCTATGATGCTGGTGAGCACAACCTCATATATGCACATTTTAGGCACTAGGAAAATTTGACAATGTTTGTGTAAAGTCATTAAGATTTCAGATTTATTTCTTGGTTTAAAGGCAGCAATGCATTGTAAGAAAAACATGAAGGCAAGATGAACATTTAAATTCTAGGTCTGTCCTGTTTGATCTAAATTAATGTAGATGAGTTAGCTAAACTCTGAGCCTTGTGTTTGTCATCCACAAAATGAAGTTATTAATACCTTTTATGTCAGAATGAAAAAAACTAAATAATATATGCAAAGAATAGAGCACCAGAACACAGTAAATGCTCAATAAGTTAGAATTATGTCAGCGTGGATTGAAGATGATCTTGTCTCAGAGGTTAAGAATTAGAAGATCCAAGCTGTGGAAAAGAATCTTGAAACTGTGTTTACTCCTTAAAGGATCCTGACATCTGGCAACCCAGAAAACCTACAAACAGACACTATTTTTGATGAATGAAAATCAACAGTGACATGAAAAAACTCAGCAGGAATGAAAACCAAAATTATTACCATATTTTGTTTTTGCAGTTACTTTAGTTGCATTCTCATGTGCATGTGTTTGTGTTTGTATAGCAAGAGAATCAGATTTGTAAACCACAGTGAATATCCTGTTTTTTTTATTTAGTGGCTGCATGTCTTTATCTCTGAATTTTCTTATTTGTTAACTAAAACACTCTCATAGCATTGTTATGAACTGTGCTATAAAAATTATGTTGAGCATCCTTTGTAAACTATAATCTGCAGATAAAAAATGGATATGATTTGTTTAATCATAAAAACAATTTACACTTACGTCATCATGTCAAACAGGATTCTACTCCAGGTGCAAATAAAATGACCTGGAATTCTGTTGAGAGAATAGTTCTGAGGCTGAGACTGTATTTAGAAGGAAAGAATTCCATGATTTTTTAGCCATGCTTAAAGTGGTACCTTAATTCATAAGTCAACGTGTTCTGGGTTTTTTGCTTCTTCTACCTCCCACTAAGATAAAGGGACCCAGAGTGTGTCAGCTTCTCCACTTTAGTGAGTCCGAAGGTACATGGCACATATACTCAAGTTCCATCCTGTTTACAGGACTCCCCTGAGGCAGGTCAAGGTGATGGTAATAAGAGTAACTATCTGAGGCAAAAATCTACCACACTGTATTGTACTGACAATAAATGTTTCCATGACTTCTTCATTCTATGCCTTATATATACATGAAGTTTGAAAAGATGCCAGAAATGAAGTTCATGCTTTTTCTCATCCATGAATTAGGTACCAGCTATGTACTTTAATCTGGAAGACATCTTGAAGAAATTCACATTGACTGACTCTATTTTGACCAGAATTTACTTCCTATTTGATTACTGAGATTATTAGAACCACCACTGTGAACTCAGCCACATCTAGCATGGAGCCCTTCCCTCTGCTCCCCTTCCCTTCTTTCACTGCTATCCTATGGATCCTTTCAGAGAGCTCTGTGTGCATGTTGCACTGAGTTCTCCATCCAGTGGCTTTGGATAGTTTTCTTACATTAGGTGCCACTTGTCATTCCCCTTATATTCCTTTTTAATTTTCAAACTCCTTTCATATCTATATAAACCATGGCATGATAAAGAGAAGTTGCTGACAGAGGCCATTTGGATATATAGAATATATAGGCCGTGTGAATATATGTGCAAATCCCACCAAAACCCCATCACCTTTGGGGGGAATAGCTGTTAATTCAAAGACTTTATGATGTTATTAGAAGTGCAGTTTATTTTGAAAAGAAGCTTCCCATGTTACTCAATATTTTGCCACAGTCAAAAATTTTAAAGATATTTAAATATAATGCCATTTAAATAATCACCACATATTTAAAATTGTTTTATTATTATAGTTAAATTGCTACAAGAAGAGGTACAAAAACAGGCTTTTTCATTTATGTCTTAATATGAACTTGAGCTCAACTTAAATATGTTGAAATGCATTGAACATCTGGCCTTTGAGACATCTATGTCTCTAAAATAGTGTGACTACCTATCCTAAATTATGATGGAAAAAAGAAAGATCTATAATCATTTGGAATAATTACTGATTTTGATGAATTTCCTACAAGATAGAAATCCAATAAGAACAGTTTGATAAGGAAAGAAGAGTTATGAAAACATACTTCAAAACAGGCACAGAATTAAACTATGGAAGTAAAAGTTTCCCCAATGATTCTGCAAGTTTGGAAATAATAAAAAGCTGATTGGGTCGAAACAGTGCTAGTATTTGACCCTACAGAGGTATAGTCATTCTAGTGTTCTCATATTAAAATACATTGTGCAAGTTCATAAATAGCCACTTCTGTGAGCCCCAGGTACCCAGAGTCCCTGAATCTCCCTGTGACTCAGCACCTGAGGAGTTAAACTTGGCACAGAGGTGGCCTTGGACCCTCCTCTTTTGATTATGAGTTTCCCTGGTGCCTGTGTTAAATATCACACCTGGTGTGGGATAATATTTAGGGACATTAAAAGTGCCATTTTGAAATAGCTGCTCTCCATTTCTGGCCCTCTATTTTCTCTGGCACACATCTTCATGATATGACTTAAAAAATTCTTTTTGTTTTTATTTTTTCCCCCCAGAAAGTGAATATCCTGCATTTGGATAGCTACCAGCTTGAATATTGAGCCTGAGAAAGAAGCAGAATTAGTTCTGGAGCTTTCTTAGTAGATGTGGAGAAAGATGGAATGAAATTTCTCAAGAGGGTATTATAATATTTGCCATTTATTTTTGCTTATTGACCGGGCTCCAGAAATTGTTCTGTAAGAGTTATGTCTATACATTTATTGATACTGTCCAACATCCCACAGAGGAAGGTTAATATGAGTACTTCCATTGTATGGATGAGGAAACTAAGGCCAAAGAGAAGTATAGATTCTTGACAGAGGGCACAGAGCAAGTCAGTGGCTGACCTGAACCTCGCACTCTGGCTCTCCAGCCAAGCTCTGATCTGCTGCAAAGTCCTGCCTCTCAGCACACTGGAGTGCTCCATTCCCAGAAGAAGACAATGCCATTTCGGCCATTGGTAATCCTAGTTCACTGTTTCTGTTATCCACTGATATTCTGTCAATAAACTCCCTATTAGGGAAGGTAGACAGAATTGTTTTTTGTTGCCTCCTACCATCAATTGAAATCACTATGTAATATAAAAATAAATAAATAAAAGATAAAGGAGATAACATGGCAGCTCAGTGTAAGAAACAGACCTGAACAAAACAGTCAAGCAGAAAGAAGAAATTAATAAGGTAGAAATTAACAAAACAAAAACTGATTGGTAATAAAACATTGAGAATTAATATGAAGAATTAATGAAATGAAAACATAGTAGAATTGATCAATAAAAATAAAAGATGGTTTTCTGGATAGAATATATAAAATAAACACAAGGTCCAACTAAAATGAAGCAACTACCTATATATACAGCTTATTATATAACAACTGAAAAAAACAATTGTTGCTATAGAGAAGACTTTTTAAATGTAAATAAAACCTTGCATAGCTATACAAGAAGGAATTCTGTAATTTTTCCATATTATTTATTTTATGGAATATGTAAATCGTCAATACTGACTCAAGAAGAGGCATAAAAACTATCAATGAACAAAGAAATTAAAAATGACCTATACTTAAAAGAGTATTAGGCACAAAATATTGTACCTGAGCATAAAAACTCATTGAAGAAAAAGCACCTTACAGTAATATTGTTTCAGAATATTGAAAAAGACAGAAAGCACCAGAACTCATTGTATACATTTAGCATATCTGTATTAATAAATCCATCAAGGATAATGATAAAAGATAACTATAGATTTATTTTATTTCTGAATAAATAAGAATGATAAATAAAATATAACACAAATTCAGCAACGTCTTAAAAATAATAAATACAACATGCTGAAGTTAAGTTTTATTGAACATAAATGCTCAATAAATATTGATCAGAAATGCAAGAATGGTTCAACATTAGAAAATCCATGAATGCACTTTACTAAAGAGTTAAATGCTATTATCATAGAAGACAACAATCCTTTAGTAATAGGTAATACTTCTTTCAGACCAAAACTCTTAAAATATCAGGGAGAGCTCTGTCAGAAAATAAAAAAAAATATATATTCCTGCTAGACATTTCTAACAGGAATTGAATATAGGAAATTGGCCATTTTCAAAACTGAAATATACAGTCTGCTGTATATTTTTCTAATAAATATTTTAGAAATATATTTATTGGCAGAACAAGAAAGGTGAAGGCAGTGGAAGGCCCACCATCAGGTTTCAGGACTGCCAGGGTTTCCAGGAAAACAAGAAGTTCCTCCAAGTTAGGAACTGCAGGAAACCACAGCTGCTGGTAACAGCTGGCTGCTGCACCGAGTTGGTTGACTCCTGGGGAAGCCAGGGGTTGCTGCAAAACTTTACATCTGCCAAAGCTCAAGAATCTGCCCAGTACTGCTGGAGGAGAAATGATGGTTTCCTTTGCCTCCCAGATCTCACAAAAGCGCTTCTTAAAGGAATCTAAACCAGAAACGGCATGCAAAAGATTTTTTAAAATGTTGCTTTCAGTCTATCAGCCCTGTAGCATGTGGAGAATATTAAAGGAAGTTAGAATTGTATTAGTATGAACACAAAATCTACAAACTCTACATGAATCTTTATAATCAAAGATGAAATATTAATAGTATGTCTACTCAAGTTAGCAAAAAAAGAATATTGTCCACTGACATGGCTACCTTTCAAAACCGAATCCTAAGGAAATGATTTGAGATGAAAAAAAATAATAGAGGAGTTACACTTCTAATAATGAATTATATTATATTTGGTAATTATACTAATTAATACAATTATAAGTAATATAATAAAATCATTAATGTAATTAGAAAAAGCCTCCATAATGAGCTTGGGGGTAAGAAGGAGGCCAACTATATTTTGAAATTGGTGGATCGCAGGAGAAGGGTGAAATGAGGGTGTTTTCCACACTCTTGCAAATCATTTGCTAACATGAAGTCAAAGATTTACATGAAAATGGGAAACAAATCTATGCCCTTAAGAATAACAAATACTAAATATATTGATGATACTGGAGACTTATTATGTACAAGGGAACACAAATTCTCACAGATTGTGGTGGTATTGTAAGTAAGCATAGTCCTTTTTGAGAGGAAATATGTGTCTATAAAACATATCCTTGTAGTCAGCATTTCTACTAGGTGTAATCTACAGGAAATTCACTTTTGCAAAAATATGCATGTAAAAGGATGATAATTGAAAAAGTGTTCTTAAGCATACCACATGGCAATTCTCCAAGTATCTATCAGTAGGGCAATGTTCAAATTAACAGTGACTTGTATACATTGTAAAATAGTGTTCAATCATTAAAAAGAATGAGATGGTCTTTATAAACCAACTTGGAAAGATTCCAATTATATATTGTTAAGTAAAAGTGATAGCATGCAGAGGAGCCATATAATATGAACTCCTTATGTAAAGAGCACATATTTGCATATTTGTCAATATATTAAGGAAATTATTTGAAAAAAAAGTCTGTTAAATAAAATAGTTTAAACTGCTAAAATTTATTACTTCTTGGAAAGAGAGTGAGATAGGAAAGACTGTGCAGGGGGTGGAGAAAAAGACCTGCATTTCTCTGTTTTCTATTGCTTGAAATTTCACAAATGAGAATGTCATACCCATTTAATCGTTAAAAATGGAAAAGGTCAATTTTCTGATTCTCTCTGTTCATTCTGCTTTTTTTAAAAAAATATTTCATTTTATATAAATGTTTAAGGTGTATAATATATGTACATTATAAACTTATTAAAATAGTTACGCTTATTGACCATATCCACCACGTCATCTACTTTTTTGACAGTGTGTGTAAACACTTAAGATCTACAAATTTTCAGTTAGGTAGAATGAATAACTTCTAGAGATGTGATAAACGCCATGAATATGGGCAATAATACTATATTACATGTCTTTTACTTTTTAAGTGATGATGGCTTATCCACACTATGAAAACCTGGAGCCTAAAAGCCAGGGGAAGCTGACTTTTGCTTTGTCTTCTGCAATGGTTCTAGCCCACATGACCCATCTTGTCTTTTTCACATTCAATCCCATCCTTCCTTCTGGTTCTGGCATTCTATGAAGACTCTTCTCATTGGCTTTTGGGCCTCTGTTTCTCATTCTTCCTAGTGTTTTTGTTGATTAGGAACAGTTCCTTCATTGTAATGTCTATACTTATATTTGCTATGTAATGCAACAAATTATCAAGCTTTTAAAGTTAACCTGGTCCTTTCATAGAATCTCCTAACATAAAGAGCAAGAATCTCAGAGAGTTCAAGTGGTAAGTACACAAGGCCTTGCATGGCCTGTGTGATCTAGGAGCCTGTTTTCTCAACTGTGAGATGAATAATTTAACAAGACAGGTGATCTTTTTCTGCTTTACCATTTCTTAGTATGTAATTGAGGATAAATATCATTTAAAATGAAAGACATATGCTAGATAGAGGTAAAAATGTTGTATTGGGTTTTTTTTTTTGCCATGTGTTATTAATTACATGCCAATTATAGTAAGTAGTAGTTTGTGCTAGATTATGGCCATACAATGTTTCAACCAAAGGCCTACAGATAGGATTTAACTTTTTTCCCCAAAGCACAAATAATTATTCCCCCACACATACACATACACATACAGACACACAAAGTTATTTAAGAGACCAAACCAGATTGTATTTGGTTGCATTACAAAATTACTTTATAATAACATTTTATATTTTTAAAATATCTAATTATGAAAATATATTTGCACATAAAAGAGCAATACAGTTAGTATAATCTGTATTATATAACCTTGAATATCACTTTTATCTTAGTTTAAAAATTATAATACATTTCTTAGGGTTTTTTGAAGAGCAAAATCAATTATTATATCCTCAAATGATAAGCTAGATGAGCTAAGTGAACATGCTGGTAACAGAATGTTGAAAGCTAACCATATGAGAAATAAGAAAAAGAAATACCAAGAAAAGAAATAAAAAAGCTAGGGAAGGGAGTGAACACTGAAGGCTATAGTCCTGAAAAAATGTATTTTCCATTAACATTATTGTTTGTCATTTCCCTCAAAATACAAGATATGCATAGATCGTAAGAATTTCCAGTGCAGATACATTATTTTTTCTAAGTTTCAACTCTCAGCTTCCACCATGTTGCTTAATAATGACAGTTCAACTTTAGTTGAATTGAAAGTCCCTTAACAGGTCAGGTCAAAGTAAACATGCTGCATGCTCACCAATTTTGGCGAAAGCCACAGGAAGCAGTGTATTTATTTTTATCAGGTTAATAAACAGTTATATCATCTGCTCATCTAAATTATTCAGAAACTTAATCCCATTCCTAATAAACCTGGGGTGTGAATGCATGTGTATGTTTGTGTTAATGGGAAGGACTTATGAATAATTCTCAAATTTATGTGGAAAAAGGAAGAAAAAAATACCTGGAGAATTTTAAGAAGAATAAGAAGCAATAAGCACTTATCCTGCCAGATTCTAAAGCCAATTATGAAGCTAAAATAATTGCAGTAGACTTGCACTACTTCCAAAATAAAATGGAAAAATTTAAATGAACAGAATTGAAAGCCAGGAAAAAAAAGTAATAAACATGTTGCATCAAGTCAGTGACAAAAGATGAAACAGTTAACGGATACTAAAATACTAATACATCATAAAAATTATTTTAAAAAGCTTCAGAAGAATTAAGTTTTTAGCAGAAACATCGATTTGAAACAAATATTTTGTGATGCTGGACTATCAAATGACTTATTTTTATTTAAAGAAAAATATTTTGCAGTGTAAGGATTGAACCCAGGGGGAGCTTTATCACTGAGCTGCATTCCAGCTGCCTCTCTCTTAGCCTTTTACACTTTTAAAATTTTGAGACAGGGTCTTGCTAAGTTGCTTAGTACCTCTTTAAATTGACTAGGTTGGCCTTGAATTAGCAATCCTTCTCCTTCAGCCTTCTGAGACTCTGGCATTACAGGTTTGTGCCACCATGCCCCAGTCAAAAGATTTTAAATATTTCACCAAAAAAGGAGAGACAATAACTAAAAGCAAGAAATAATTGGCTTCCCAAAGGTCTAATAAACTTTTTCTTTATTTAATAACTTCTATTTTTTAAAAAGTTATTTTAAAATTAACTTACATATTTTAGTTAGGTATATATGACAGCATAATGCATTTTGAATGCATTGTATACAAATTGTATACAAATGCAACACAACTTTATGTTTCTATGGTTGTACATGGTGTAGTGTCACACTGTATGTGTAGTCATACATAAACCTAGGGTAATGATGTCCATATCATTCCATCATCTTTCCTGCCCCCATGCATCCTCCCTCCCTTCCCTTCCCTTTGCCAAATCAAAGTTCCTCCATTTTTTCCCATGCTTCTTCTCTCCCGGTTATGAATAAGCATCCACTTATCAGAGTGAACATTTGTCTTTTGGTTTTTGGGGGGATTGGCTTACTTTGCTTAGCATGATTTTCTCCAACTCCATTAATTTACCTGCCAATGCCATAATTTTATTATCTTTTAATGCCAACTAATATTCCATTGTGTATATATACTATAGTTTCTTTATCCATTTGTTTATTGAAGGGCATCTAGATTGGTTTCACAGTGGGATAGCTGGGTCAAATAGTGGTTCCATTCCAAGTTTTCTATGGAATCTCGATACTGCTTTCCAGATTGGATGCAATTCCAATTAAAATCCCAATGTCATTCCTCATAGAAATAGAAAAGGCAATCATGAAATTCATTTGGAAAAATAAGAGACCAAGAATAGCCAAAGCAATCCTCAGCAAGAAGAGTGAAGCAGGAGGCATCACAATACCAGAACTTAAAGTATTCTACAGATCAATAGTAATAAAAATGAGATGGTATTGGCACTAAAATAGACATGTAGACCAATGGTACAGAATAGAAGACACACAGAAAAACCCACATAAATACACTTATCTCTTCTATCTCTCTCTTTAGGGTTCTGTAGTTTTCATTGTATAAATCTTTCACCTCTTTTGTTAGGTTAATTCCCAAGTATTTTATTTTTTTTTTTGAGGATATTGTGAATGGGGTGGTTTTCCTCATTTCCATTTCAGAAGTTTTGTTCCTGATATACAGGAATGCCTTTGATTTATGCATATTGATTTTATATACTGCCACTTTGCTGAATTCATTTATTAGTTCTAGTAGTTTCTTTGTAGACCCTTTTGGGTCTTCTAGGTATAGGATTATGTCGTTCAAAAATAGTGATATTTTAAGTTCTTCTTTTCCTATTTTTATGCCTTTAATTTCTTTTGTTTGTCTAATTGCTCTGGCTAGTGTTTCAAGGACTAAATTGAATAGAAGTGGTGAGAGAGGGCATCCCTGTCTTGTTCCAGATTTTAGAGGGAATGCCTTCAGTTTTTCTCCATTTAGAATGATGCTAGCCTGAGGCTTAGCATATATAGCTTTTACAATGTTGAGGTAAGTTCCTGTTATCCCTAGTTTTTCTAGTGTTTTGAACATAAAGGGGTGCTGTACTTTGTCGAATGCTTTTTCTGCATCTATCGAGACGATCATATGGTTCTTATCTTTAAGTCTATTGATGTGGTGAATAACGTTTATTGATTTCTGTATATTGAACCAGCCTTGCATCCCAGGGATGAATCCTACTTGATCATGGTGCACATTTTTTTTGATATGCTTTTGTATTCGATTTGCCAGGATTTTATTGAGAATTTTTGCATCTATGTTCATTAGAGATATTGGTCTGTAGTTTTCTTTCTTTGCAGTGTCTTTGTCTGGTTGTACCCTGTTCATGGATAGGCAGAACCAACATCATCAAAATGGCAATATTACCCAAAGTTCTCTACAGGTTCAGCGCAATGCCAATCAAAATCCCAACGGCATTTCTTGTAGAAATAGATAAAGCTATCATGAAATTCATATGGAAAAACAAAATACCCAGAATAGCAAAAGCAATTCTAAGCAGGAAGTGTGAATCTGGAGGTATAGCAATACCAGAGTTAAAACTGTACTACAAAGCAATAGTAACAAAAACAGCATGGTACTGGTAACAAAACAGGCAGGTGGACCAATGGTACAGAATAGAGGACACAGAGACCAATCCACAAAATTACAACTTTCTTTCTTTCTTTTTTTTTTTACAACTTTCTTATATTTGATAAAGGGGCTAAAAGCATGCAATGGAGGAAGGATAGCATCTTCAACAAATGGTGCTGGGAAAACTGGAAATCCATATGCAACAAAATGAAGCTGAACCCCTTTCTCTCGCCATGCACAAAAGTTAACTCAAAATGGATCAAAGAGCTTGATATCAAATCAGAGACTCTGCGCCTGATAGAAGAAAAAGTTGGCTCCAATCTACATATTGTGGGGTCGGGCTCCAAATTCCTTAATAGGACGCCCATAGCCTAAGAGTTAAATACAAGAATAAACAAATGGGACTTACTTAAACTAAAAAGTTTTTTCTCAGCAAGAGAAACAATAAGAGAAGTAAATAGGGAGCCAACATCCTGGGAACAAATTTTTACTCCTCACACTTCAGATAGAGCCCTAATATCCAGAATATACAAAGAACTCAAAAAATTAAACAATAAGATAACAAATAACCCAATTAACAAATGGGCCAAGGACCTGAACAGACACTTCTCAGAGGAGGACATACAATCAATCAATAAGTACATGAAAAAATGCTCACCATCTCTAGCAGTAAGAGAAATGCAAATCAAAACCACCCTAAGATACCATCTCACTCCAGTAAGATTGGCAGCCATTATGAAGTCAAACAACAATAAGTGCTAGCGAGGATGTGGGGAAAAGGGTACACTTGCACATTGCTGGTGGGACTGCAAATTGGTGTGGCCAATATGGAAAGCAGTATGGAGATTCCTGGGAAAGCTGGGAATGGAACTACCATTTGACCCAGCTATCGCCCTTCTTGGACTATTCCCTGAGGACCTTAAAAGAGCATATTACAGGGATACTGCCACATCAATGATCATAGCAACACAATTCACAATAGCTAGACTCTGGAATCAACCTAGATGCCCTTCAGTAGATGAATGGATAAAAAAAAATGTGGCATTTATAAACAATGGAGTACTATGCAGCACTAAAAATGACAAAATCATGAAATTTGCAGGGAAATTGATGGCATTAGAGCAGATTATTCTAAGTGAAGCTAGCCAATCCTTAAAAAACAAATGCCAAATGTCTTCTTTGATATAAGGAGAGCAACTAAGAACAGAGCAGGGAGGAAGAGCATGAGGAAAAGACTAACATTAAACAGTGGTGGGAGGGAAAGAGAGAGAGAAGGGAAACTGTATGGAAATGGAAGGAGGCCCTCATTGTTACACAGAATTACATATAAGAGATGGTGAGGGGAAAGGGGAAAAAAACAAGGGAGAGAATTGAACAACAGCTGATGGGGTAGAGAGGGAAGATGGGAGGGAAGGGGAGGGGGATAGTAGAGGATAGGAAAGGTAGCAGAATACAACAGTCACTAATATGGCATTATGGAAAAATGTGGATATGTAACCGATGTGATTCTGCAACTTGTATTTGGGGTAAAAATAGGAGTTCATAACCCACTTGAATCAAATGTATGAAAGATGATATGTCATGAGTTATGAAATGTTTTGAACAACCAATAAAAAAAATACACTTATCTCATACTAGACAAAGAAGCCAAAAACAAACAGTGGAGAAAAGATAGCCAAATGGTGCTGGGAGAACTGGAAATCTTTATGCAGTGAAATGAAAATAAACCCCTCTCATCATGCACAAAATTCAACTCAAAGTGGATCAAGCACCTAGGAATTAGATCAGAGACCCTGCACCAAACAGAGGAAAAAGTAGGCACAAATCTTCATCATATAGGATTAGGCCTCAATTTCCTTAACAAGTCTCCTAAAGCACAAAAAAATAAAATCAAGAATTAATAAATAGGATGGACTCAAACTAAAAATCTTCTTCTCAGCAAAAGAAACAATTAATGAGGTGAACAGAGAGCCTACATTTTGGGAATAAATTTTTGCCTCACACACTTCAGAAAGAGCACTAGTCTCTAGGATAAAGGACTCAAAAAACTTAAGACCATAAAAACAAGCAATCCAATCAATAAATGGGCTAAGGAGCTGAACAGACGCTTCTCGGAAGAAGATATACATTTGATCAACAAATATATGAAAAAATGTTCAACATCTCTAGCAATTAGAGAAATGCAAATCAAAATTACTTTAAGATTCCATCTCACTCCAGTCAGAATGGCAGAATATAGACAAGAATATAAACAACAATAATGGTGGCGAGAATATGGGGGCAAAGGCACACTCATACATTGCTGGTGGGACTGCAAATTGGTGCAACCAATCTAATAAACTTTTCTGTAGCAAAAACCACCATAAACATTTAAAAGATAAGCAGCAAACTGAACATTTTATTTACATCAAAAGATAAATAATTATTATTCTTATTTTAAAAAATTCCTATTTCTTGTCAGTGAAAACCAACCAACCAACCAACCAACCAACAAACAAATATAAAACTGCTCAGTAGAAATGAAGTTGAGGATGTGAATAGTAAAATTATAAATGAATAAATAAAAATGTTAAATATTTAAAACCTTTTCCCACTGAAAGTTAAAGATGAAAAGCCACACATCAAATGTTTTATTTTCTCATTTATATTTATTTATTATATAAAAGTATATAATAAATATATTTATACTTATATTATAAATATACTTATACTTATTATATACTTATATATAATAAATATAATTTATAAGTATATTTATAAATTATATAAATTTAAAGGTGAAACATAAAAAAAAACTGAAAATTTTGGCAAATACAAAAGTCAGTAAGAAACAACAACAATAACATAACAGAAGATACAAGATTACTGTTTTGGTCCAGCTTTTCCAGAAAACAACAACAACAACAACTAACAAAACAAAAAAACAAGTATGAAATAGGTGTGTGTGTGTGTGTGTGTGTGTGTGAGGCTGACTCAGATCATTATGCAGTGCTGTCCAGATCTCTAGCTGGCAAGTTGAAGACCCAGAGAATTAACAGTATAATTCCAGTATAATTCTAGACACCCAAGATCCAGGATTGCTAATGGTGCAAGTTCTAGTCAAGTTCAAAGGTGGCAGAAAACCAAAGGCCCAGCTCAAAGACACAGTCAGGCAATATAAATAATTCTTTCTTATTTAACCCTTTATTCTAGTCAGGTTTTTAGTAGCTTAGATTAGATGAGGCCCACAAACATGGGGGAGGGAAATTTGCATAATTTACTCTACAAATTCAAATATTAATCTCATCCTGAGATACCTGCATAGACTGGCACAGAAATAAGTTTCTTTTTCTTTTTTTTGAACTGGGGAATGAAACCAGGGGTGCTTTACCACTAAGTTACATCCCTATCCTTTTTGTTTTGTTTTGTTTTTGAGACATGAGTTCACAAAGTTGCTTAGGGCCTTGCTAGTTTGCTGAGATGGGTTTCAAACTAGCAATCCTGCCTCAACCTCCCAAGTCACTGGGATTATTGGACTGACTAGAAATAATGTTTAATAAAATATTTTGTTACCTCTTTTATGTTGATACATAAAATGAACCATTATATTATCCCATTATATAATTTTGTAGCCATAAGTCATCCAATATGATTATAAACTTCTTATTAAAAATTTAAAATAACATGTTGCAAGAGTCATATCATCTACTGTATAACAATATGAATTGTTACAATCTTCCTTAAAAGTAAATTCAGTAAAATTTTAAAGTAAATTCTAGAGGCTTTATGAGTTCATCTATAAAATTCTCTCTGAAAATTATTCATAAAAGTAAAATATTAATTTCTTGGCTCTGAAGACGAGGCACATATTCAACTTACATTTGTCTTCAACATATTCTGAAAGCAGAGCTGTGCATGCACTTGGTGTCAAAAATTATTTTTAATGGTGATTAGCTGAATGCTCAATACTTGTTATAGTCTTTCATTAATAAGCTTGAAATATTTTTAAGATATTGATTGCTGTAGTTTTGACACTATTTACATTGTAATAAGGAAATTTTTAATTGATGCATTAATATTTATTAATGATATGATGTCTACATTTGGACAAACATGGTAAGAAATTGCTTCTTGAAAAAACTGCAAGGAAGTTAATTGTGTCTTTTCTTAATGGTGAAATGATGATTAATCTTAGTAATTTAAAATTGTGCTCTACCATTCTGGGCACAGCTATTATTACTCCTTCCTTCTGTCTCTTCATGATCATCAGGAGAAATTTAGTATCTTTAGCTGTATTTGAATCTTCCTGTCATCCTTTTCCTAAAGAATGAGTCAGAATCAATTTTGATGTGTAGGTCACTGAGCAGCCACAGGACCATCAGGAGCTCTGTGTGGAATTATTGACTTAGGACATCCCCTCCATTTCTATATATTAGGAGCATTTTGGACCCTGAATTACCGCATTAATTATGTATATTTGTTTCACTTAATATGGTTATGTTAGTTATCTTTCTGTCACCATAACAAATACCTGAGATAATCAACTTATAAAGAGAAAAGGTTTATTTTGGCTCACAGTTTTGGAGGTTTCAATCCATGATTGATTGGTCTTCTTCACTTTCTTCCTGTCATGAGGCAGCACATCATGACAGAAACTTGTGGTGGAGCTAAACTGCTCATGACATGGATGAAAAGTAAAAGAGAGAAAGAGAAAGAGACCTGGACTCTACAATTCATTCCCTTCGAGAGCATGACTCTAGCAACTTAAAACCTACTTCTAGGTCCCACCTCTTAAAGGTTCTACCATCTCTGCATAGTGCCAAGCTGGGGACCAAACCTTTCACACATGGGCCTTTGGGGTACATTCCAGGTCCAAACTATAACACAACTTAGTGAGTTGTATACCATTGTGACCCATTATTATTTTTTGTTTGTCTTCTTAGTCCAGGAAGCAGTCATGGCAAACATAGAATTCCCTGGGTAATGTAAAACTGTGCTGGGTATTTGGGATATAAATGAAGGCTCAACACCATAGAAAACATTAAAAATTTTGCGAATGTTTGAGCAACATACATGGTCCAATTTCTTCAAACTTACCTTGAAATCTTCTATGTTTTTTTCTTTTTTTAAAAAAATTTTTATATATGACAGCAGATTGCATTACAAATCATATTACACATATAGAGCACAATTTTTTGTATCTCTGGTTGTACACAAAGTACAGTCACACCATTCCTGTCTTCATACATGTATTTAGAGTGATGATGTCCATCTCATTCCACCATCTTTCCTATCCACATGCCCCTTCCTTTCCCTCCCTCCCCTTTGCCCTATCTAGAGTTCATCTAATCCTCCCATGACTGTCCCCATTATGAATCAGCATTCTTAAATCAGAGAAAACATTCGGCATTTGGTTTTTGGGGATTGGCTAAATTCACTTAGCATTATACTCTCCAGTTCCATCCATTTACCTGCAAATGCCATGATTCTATTCTCTTTTAATGCTGAATAATATTTCATTGTGTATATATACCACATTTTCTTTATCTATTCATTTACTGAAGGGCATCTAGTTTGGTTCCACAGTTTAGCTATTGTGAATTATGCTGCTATAAACATTGATGTGGCTGTGTCCTTGTAGTATGCTGTTTTTAAGTCCTTTGGGTATAGACTGAGGAGCGGGATAGCTGGGTCAAATGGTGGTTCCATTCCCAGTTTTCCAAGGATTCTCCATACTGCTTTCCATATTGATTGTACCAATTTGCAGTACCACCAGCAATGTATGAGTGTACCTTTTCCCCCACATCCTTGCCAACACTTTTTGTTGTTTGTATTCTTAATAGCTGTCATTCTAACTGAGGTGAGATGAAAGAGTAGTTTTGATTTGCAATTCTCTAATTGCTAGAGATGTTGATAATTTTTTCATATATTTGTTGATTGATTGTATATCCTCTTCTGAGAAGTGTCTGTTCAGTTCCTTGGCCCATTTATTGATTGGGTTATTTGTTTTTTGGTGTTAAGATTTTTGAGTTATTTATATATCCTAGAGATTAGTGCCTTGTCTGATGTGCTTGTGGTAAAAATTTGTTCCCAAATTGTAGGCTCTCTGTTTCTTTTGCTGAGAAGAATCTTTTTAGTTTGAATCCATCCCATTTATTAATTCTTGATATTCTAGTCATTCTCCTACATATCTGAGCCATTTTTGAAAATGTTTTATTTCATTGCTTTACAATAGGTGGCCTCAAACTGAGTTCTAATGATTTTTGTAATTATATAACAAACAACATATTTACCAACAGGTTCTGGAAAACAGTCTGATACCCAGAGGGTGTGGGGAAGCTTTCTTTGTGCTGATTTCTGTGGTTATTACCAAATATTATTAAATATTTCCTGTCATGGTCAATTTCAGCTACCAGCAGTTTATCCACAGGTTCATAATTTCTTCAATATTTAACAATCAGCTCTCTAATGAGAAAATACTAGTTAGTGCATCCTATTGTGTGTCTGTGTTTTTCAGTGTAAGTAGCAGAACATTTGGAAAGAGTGTTGAATTCATTTAGGAATTTGAACTGAAAACAAACAAACAACAACAACAACAACAAACTAAAGGTAGACTCAGAATCATTCAGGGATTGTACATTTACTTGCAGATTGTTAAAATTCATCCCTACTAATCATCCATATCCATTATGGAAAAATTTGAAAGCTATCTCATAAGGAGGGTTGGGCTTTGAAAAATGACATTACATTCTTTTGGTCTATAGAATACCTACACATTTAAAATCATCACCATGGACTTCTCCTCCCTGTTTGACAGGCCGCTTTTCCTACAGTCTTATAGTATCTGCAGATAGTACTGTCTTGCTGCAGAATCAGTTTGAATGGTGGATGACTTGAGGTGAATATCTTTCATAGTTCCAACTGCAAATGAGCTGGGAGAAATGAGAATAAAATTTTCCTTTCTTTCCTTACTGCTTGGAGACTGTTCTATGCTTGGATAGCAGAGGTTTGTATTATAGAAAGGAACCAGGTCATTCACCATCATTGAATACACAAGAATTTACAGCATTTGAAGTGAGGAAGTGTAAGAATGGTACAAAGAGACATAGTTTTTGGCATAGGAAAATTATAATATTGTCCGTTCTGCAAGATGGATGCATGTATTTCAGGATGATAACTGGTGGTTAAGGTAACTTAATGCTAAATATTGGATTTGGGGTGGAAATAAAGTTAGAACAAGTGATGACTAATGCTGATTCTTAATATGCATGGATCAATAGGGGTGTTTTAAAATTTATATTTCAGGCTGTCTTGAAGGGCTAGGGATAGAGTACACATCAGGAACACTGCTATTGACACCATCATGTTTTAATAGTAGCCAGTAACACTGACTAACACTATGTCAGGCATTCTGCTAAATACTCTCTGTTACCCCATATAATTCTCACAACAACTCCATGAAAAGGGTATATTAGCTCTGTTTTGTAATTAGAATTAGAGCTTAAAGAAGTTGAAGACTTAATTCAGCTTGAATTTCCTTTTTTCGTATTATTGATCTATTTGTCAGTTTATACATGTATGTGTTTTTAATTTAAAAATTATGGAAAGTGATAAAGAAATTAGCATTGTTTAGAAGGTGTGTGTACCAAGTTTAGAATGGTATGGTTTAAAGTGCCTCCTGAATTTTAGGTATGGGATACCCTCACTGGTTTGAGGGCAATGCCTGGTGGCCAGGTTGACAGCATGTGACATCACTCTTGTAATAATGCGCAATGGGGGTATACAATTCAAGTATTCAGGAATTATGCCCTATGGAATCCTGTGTGTCCATCTCAAGGGAAATCATGAGTGACAAATGCAGTGTGAACTGGGAGGCCCACACAGATGAAGAAATAAAGAAAACGCTGACAGCAGTGGAGTAAAAATCCAGGCTCTCAATGCATTTGTAAAGGTGAATTAATGAGCATTATGGGCTTCATACTTCACTGTGGTGTGTAACACTTTATGTGCAAGAATTCCTAATGGTTTCATACCTTATGTCTATTGTAGATCTATTGGACAGTTTTGGGGTCTGTGTTTCTGTTCATGAATAAACATTTTTGGTATAGTCACATATTTACATAAACTGTTTATTTACAGTTCATATTGATGTGATATGGAAAAAAATGGGGGCATAAGCTAGATTTTTTTTAACCTACCAGAATATATCTCTGTTTTTATTATGCAAAATTTCAGTTTGATTTAAGTGTTTTTGAATCACTTGCCACTTTCCAGGAACCTAACCAACATGTAAATTGAGAGATGTTAATATATATGTCACTGAGTTGTTTTAAAGAATCACAGTCCTGAAAAAGAAAAAGCAAACATACAAAATAGGAGGGATTACTCAGAATTAAAGAATCTAGGGCAAAAAGTAAAATGTAGTTAGATAATTCTTATTACCCTTAGAAGGCAATGTTATTGTTTCTAAAACAAAGTGACATTTTCTCAGATAATTCATTTTCCAAAGAATATGTAAACTGACCTTAAAAAAGGAATATTGAATAACCTGGTGCTTTCATTTACACCTTCACAACAAATGTGTATGCAGTCTTCATGTAAAATTTTATCTATATATCTACTTATCTATCTAGGTTGAGCCAATGAATCTGAGAAATAAAATATGTATAAAAATGAGCAAACAATTTGAGACAGCATGCAATTACATATTTTACTGTAGGGATAAATTGGTTTTGGTCAAAGAAAAAGAGGATAGTGGGGCTAGACACAGGGAGAAAATAAGGCTGATACTTGGCCTTGACTTTGGGGTCAAAGAATAAATTAGTGGACACTGGCAGATAGAGAATAAAAATATATGAGCAAAGGGAGAGTAAAGAGAGCATGCTATATGAATCTGGAGTGAGAGTGATGAGATTATCTGAGTGGAAGAGAGAGTTTGTACTGAAAAGGGCTGGGATGCACAATTTCTAGACTGTTAATTTCACCAGGGCACAGCTTGTATTCACATCTCCGTATGTGACCCCTAATAGGGGTCTTTTAAGTATTTGTGATTGACTTTGATGATAGAAATAAGGATAGCTGGCTTCATTTGCAGTTTCAACCAACCCTTGACTGAAATTATTTGGAAGAAACATGTAGATTTTTTTTTCTTGTTATTATTCCCTAAACAATATAATACAACAGTTATTTACATAGCACTTACATTTTATGAGGCATTTAAAGTAGTCTAGGAATGATCTAAAACACACAGGAACATGTGTGTAAGTTATATGCAAATACTATACCATTTTGTATAAGGGTGGATTTTTAGTATGGATTTTAGTATTCAGAGGGCTCTTGGAACTGCTTGCCCCTGTAGATAGTGAGGCTGTATGTAAAGTGAATGTGTGTAAGCAATTCCAGCTCCAGCCCAGTGGAGATATCATTGCAATAAGCATCAAATGCTTTGAATTAAGATTCTAATTTCAGCTACATAACCTTGACCAATTTATTAAATCTATGAGTTTTAGTTTCTTCATGTGAAATGGAGGTACAGGATATCAGATCCATTGTGAAGATGAGAAAATGTCGTTTACGGGGAAGAACTTTGCAATTTGTTTTGTATTCTCTTTAAATTTTCTTGTAGCAATGAAGGAAAGCCCTGTATGTTCAGTGCTCTGCTTATGTTTCTCTAGGTGACTAAGACTTGTGTCCATTCCTGTGTCCTCTTCTTTGTGTTCACATAGCTAGACTACATGTCCAAGCCTCCTTTAAAATTAGGTGGTCTGTGTAACTGAGTTTCTGCCAATGGAATGTGGATGGAGTTCATGTATGGCACTTCCAAGCTGACCCTATAAAAATCTCTGATACAACCTTCGACATTCTCTCTTTCCCCATCACTTGGATAATGAAACAGGCTCTGAAGATTTAGATAGTAGAGGCAGAATAAAAAAGGAATTTAAGTCCCTAAGCAACCACTCAATAGAGAGCCATCTGGAAGGAGGTATTGATAAGGACTATCCACATTGGATAGCTACATGAACTAGAACTTCTCTTGTGTTAAGTGACTTGAAGTTTTGGGATTGCTTTTTCAGTTGTGATCTCATTTGACCTAAAAATGTGTGTGTGTGTGTGTGTGTGTGTGTGTGTGTGTGTGTGTGTGTGTATCAGATAGTCATTAAAGCTTTGGGTCAGACAGTGTCATGTAGAAAGTAGTATTTGGGTGGACAATTATGCAGTGATTCATAGCAGAGATTGAAAGGGAGGACAAAGCAGATAAAATTAAAGAAAGTTCTCGTGGGCATTAGGTTTCAAGTGCCTCAACTCATATAAGATCATGGAAATGATGGAAAAGAGGAGAAACCAAAAATGTGGTAAAATAAGCATTGAATTTTACACTAGCCTGTGTAAACAGGTACTGGGAGTATTAATGATAGAAGCTAGAATTAGGAAAATAAAATATCCTGGCCCTACAGGCCCTGTAGGACTAGTCTCCTTTTCATAACTAGAGGAGCTGGTTTGTACTAGATGCTGAGCAATTGTGCCCCTATGAAAGACCTATAACCCTTTTCTACATTAAGAAAAACCTCGAATCTACCCATGACCACAAGGAATCAAATAGACCTATCCAAATCCCAGTCTTTCCAATGTCTGAAGTGTGCACAATGACCGACCGTGAGTCCTTTCACATACTCTGGATACCTCTCCACAGGATGTATTTTTCTTTTACCTTTTCTTTTTAAACATTGCAATTTGTGTTGTTTTTCTAGAACTTCAGGCACAAGTTCGATCTTTGGCTCATAATACACATCCTTAACCAACAAGACAAAAAAAACATTAATATATATGCCTCAAACAATGGTGCAGCTATGTTTGTCAAACAAATTCTTCTCAAGTTCAAGAGCCAAATTCACCACAACACAATAATCTTGGGTGACTTTAACACACCTCTCTCACCACTCAATAGATCTTCAAAACAAAAGTTGAATAAAGAAACTATAGAACTCAATAATATAATCAATAATTTAGACTTAATTGACATATAGAATATTTCAATCTACATCAATCGGATACACTTTCTTCTCAGCAGCACATGGATTCTTCTCTAAAATAGACAATATAATATGCCACAAAGCAACTCTTAGCAAATATAAAAAAGTAGAGATACTACCATGCATTTTATCAAATCATAATGGAATGGAATTGGAAATCAATGACAAAATAAAAAATAAAAATTTCTCCAACACCTGGAGACTAAACAATATGCTACTGAATGAACAATGGGTTGCAGAAGACATCAAGGAGGAGATTAAAAATTTTTAAAGGTAAATGTGAACATAGACACAACATATTGAAATCTCTGGGACACTATGAAAGGAGTACTAAGAGGAAAGTTCATTGCATGGAGTTAACTTAAAAGAAGAAAAAGTCGGGGCTGAGGATGTGGCTCAAGCGGTAGCGCGCTCGCCTGGCATGTGTGCGGCCTGGGTTCTATCCTCAGCACCACATACCAACAAAGATGTTGTGTCCACCGAGAACTGAAAAATAAATATTAAAACAAAATTCTCTCTCTCTCTCTCTCTCTCTCTCTCTCTCTCTGTCTCTCTCTCCTCTCTCACTCTTTCTTAAAAAAAAAAGAAGAAAAAGTCAACAAATAAATGACCTCACATTACATCTTCAAAGACTTAGAAAAAGAAGAACAAATCAGCAGCAAAAGCAGTAGAAGGCAAGAAATAATTAAAATTAGAGCTGAAATCAATGAAATCAAAACAAAAGAAACAATTGAAAAAATTGATAAAACAAAAAGTTGGCTCTTTGAAAAAATAAATAAAATAGACAATAGGTTCTAATAAAATATTTTATATTCACATATGAAGATGCACTAACTTCACCCTCATCTTCTGTATTCATATTACTATGCATTATGTCTGAAAAGCAGTCTATAAGGGTAAGCAAAAGTCATTTTGATCTTTAGAAAAGTATTCAATTAATATCTATTTGAAAGCTTCTTCAGGATGGTTTTGTGGAACCCTGGTCTGGTAAAAAACAAACAAACAAGTAGTCATGCAAACAAACAATTAAAATGCACCATAAAAATGACAAAAGAATTTGAAACATCTGAAAATTCTTTGAGATAAAGAATAATGTATTGGATGTGGGAAGTTCAGGAAAGCTTTCTAGAGGAGACACCATGAAAATAATGACATTAATGATATTGTGAAGACCATGATTATGAAATAGATGCTATTATATGAAACCGATTCAGAGACATAGTTAATCTAGCAACAATTAAAAAGCTAATAAGTAAAACAGGTTTATATTCATATATATCCTATTTCCAATATTATAACCTAAGTCTCCAAATACATTTGAAAAATAGGTAACAGTACTAGACAGTGCACAAGAGCCATTGAGTACTCTGACCTATGAGCATAGAACGATGAAAAGGAGCTGCTACTGTGGAGTCACAACCTCATGTTGTGTGAGCTTCTCACAATTCGCAGGGCCAAACTGGAGCTCTCAATAAATTATCTCAACCAGCTTACAAGGGGAAGTGGGGGTTGTATATATAAATAAGCGATCTTATTTGAACAAATATTTCCACTACCTTATATGAAAATAAAATATCTCTATTAAGTAATATTCTGTGTGCAATGCTTTCCTATGCAACGCTTTTTCACATAAAATACCAGCTCATTATTGAATCACCTTTAGTTTTTGGTACCATATGTGTGCACTCATTACAATGGATCAATTTATTTCAGGAGTGAAAGTGTAGAAATCAAAGGTCACAGGCACTTGGCTTCATTTATTTTTTGGACTTAAAATCTATTAATTACATTGCCTATGTTCAAACAACTGCAGGAAAAAAAATGTTTTCCACTTTTAGGTTTTTAAAATGTGTTTTAGAAGATAATCTCAATTTCTGTTGAGGGAACAGCATGTGTTTCATAGTTGTAATTATGTATAATTTTGTCAATTTTCATGTTTTATGCAGAATTGTGCTCTAAATATCTAATACAAGTGTAATATGAATGATTAATTAATAAATGGTTTTATGCAAGCATAAGATGCACTTTGCTTGCCTCTTGGCCATGACAGTAGATGAACCTTTATTGGAGATTTAACAGGGATTGTAAGCTACAGTCTGTGAGCCTAATCAGGCCCAAGGTCTGATTTTTGTAGCTTCCAAAGTTTCATTGGAACACAGCCATGCTCATTCCATCACAGTTTTTTTTTTTTTTTTGGTTGCTTTCATGTTATAATGACAAATTTGGGTAGACCATATTGTCCACAAGTTTAAAATATTTACTATCTGGTCCTTTACAGTCTACGTTTGCCAAGCTCTAGATTATATGATCATGATTCAGAAATGCTATATTTTAGTGTTTATTTGCCTATTGCTAAGTCCAAGAAAGTTTTCATAGATTTGGTAAACTGTGCCAGTCAGTGCAAAGTATTAAGGAGTTCACAACCTTGAGGACCACAGGCCTTGGCCCAAGTCTTGGTTGAACGTGGTTCCACCTGTGCCACCTCAGGCAAGTTATCCCTCCTGCCAAACCTCCCCTTTTTAACTGGTGATACATATATAATCTCTATTTCATGTTTGTGGGAAATATTTTTGATAGCATATTTAAAGTCAATACTCTATTACAGCTAAAATACAATAGCTTACTCAAATAATAGCTCTTTTTTAGAATCACCTCAGCTCAAATTTGTGTTTCTCATTCTGGTTTGGAGACATCCTAAGAAATCTTTGGTCATCTCTAGGCTGATTTTGCGATTTTTGTCTTTCAAGTAATTTTAATTCAAATTGATAGCATCTCATATTATTAAGATACATATTATTAAGATAAATTAAAGGATACAGTTCCAATTTAAATTAAGAGTTCATTTAAATAAGAATTTATTAAAAAATAAATTTGTATAAGGCATTATGCTTGACCTTGGTCATATGTAGGCAAGTAAGATCCTGTTCATTTTTTCTTGATTCTTTTTAGATATACATGACAGTAGAGTACATTTTGACATATTGGTATTCATGGAATATATCTTATAATAATTAGGATCCCGTTCTTGTGGTTGTACCTGATAAGCCAATCCCACAAAACCAAAAGTTGAATGTTCTCTCTGATATGTAGATGCTAATACACAACAAGGGAGAGAGGGAAGAATAGAAGTTCAGTGGATTAGACAAAGGGGAATGAAGGGAAGGGAGCCTGCATAGGAATAGGAAATACAGTGGAATGAACTGGACACAACTTTTTATGCTCATATATGAAGAATTTGATCTTAAGAAGTTAAAGGCTGAAGTATAGCTCAGTGGTGGAACACTTGCCTAGCATGGTAAGAGCCTAGGTTCAATTCCCAGAAAAAAAAATCTCCCTCTTTCACACACACACACACACACACACACACACACACACACACACACACACAAATGTTATAAACTTGAAGATAGAAGTTGGAACACAGACAAATGACTAATATACAGGGTTTTTGTATGGTGATACAAGAAGGTGTCAACAAAATTTTTGGAGCAGGATGTACTCGAATATTATATAATCTGGGAAAAATCAAAGAAAGATTTTATAGAAGTAGAGAAATTCGAGATGAGTCACAAGGAGAAGGAAAAGAAGAACATACAATGGAAAAAGGAGATTCCAGGGAACAAATAAAGATAAATAACAAGCAGAAGTCTTGTGATAACAGGGAGTTCTGTGTTAAATAGAACATATGTACACAAATAACAGCAGTAAGAGATGATATCAAGAAGCAAACACTGGGACCAAAGTGTGTGGGTATTATTAGGCTAGAACATGATGTAAATTCCAGGTGAGTTCTAACAAGGACTGAAATTGAGTGGAAATAAAAAATAAGAAACCATTTTAATAATTAATACATCTTTCCCAAGAGCTTATAAGCACTTGTATAGTATCTTGTTCATCTAGCCCTCTGACCTGCCTGTCTGTGCTAGGTATTTTTTCCAATGAAGAGGAGGACAGGGAGACTGGAGGCCAGTATAGAGGGAAAGTTCTGGTTCATCCTCAGCTTTATGGGTTCTAAGTCACAGTCCTTTGCTCTATTACAGTTGCTGTTTTGATAAGGAAAGCAGAGAGGGGAGATTCAACCTGACTTTCTAGGACTTGACAGAGAAACTGACCTCAGAAGGGAGGAGGAGATGTTTGATTTAGGTCTTGGGCATTTGAAGGCACAAGTGATCCTGTGGAGTGTGTTTAGAAGGAAGTTGGAAACAGAGTTGAGGGGCTCAGATGGTCTAAGCAGAACCTTCCTCCTGCTCTACAAGTCTAGTGTCATTTGTGTCTTTGTCCTATCTGTCCCTTCTCCCATGTCCTTTGCGGCTGTTACAGTTGTTTCTCTTCTCATTGACTGAGGGAACACAGAACTTTGATGTATACACATTCTAGGTCCACGTGCTTCTTTTTTATCCACTTTTGGAGTTGGGGGATGTCTTGGACTTTATGTGAACCATTCTATACTCTCTTCTCAGGCGGCCTTGGGCATGGGATTGATAGGTAGGAGTCAAGTCCAGAACCCTACTTTTTTTGTTCTTCTAGAGGATTTTTTTTTTATTCTGAAACATATAATATGGAGAAACTTGGAGTGCCTGTGGCAATTTCTGGAGCTATATATTTAAGCAATGATAGCCAGGGGCAAGGTAGCACATACCTGTAGCTACTTTGGAGGCTGAGGTGAGATACCCATTTCAGTCCACAAAATTGAAGATAGCTTAGTCAACCCCATAAGAAAGCAGTGATGATACGTGGAAAGTAAATATAGGCAGTTTTTCTCTCAAAAGAAAAAAAATTAAAAATTGACCACACAGTGGAAATTTTGCTTTATTGTAAAGACTATGGATAGACAATGAAGAGTCTGACAGTTCTCTGAATATTTTGCTGAGCAAAGCTTAGATAAGGCTCTTGTTTTATGGAGTGAAACATGATAAGACTAAGATTTGAGAGATATAGATTTTAGACCTGAAACTAAGGGAAACTAGATTAATTACTCACTGAGTTAATTTTCTGTAAAATTAAGACAATATGATCAAATTCCCTGAGTTGTTAAAGAGAAGATGTTATACTAAACACTGAAGTATACCTTGAAGAAAGTCTACAAAGAAGGACTGCTTCTTCCCTCTGTGTGACATCTCCTCACAATCCCTTTCATTTCAGTTTCCCTGTTTTGGCCTCTCACACCTGTGCTAATCTTGAACCAAGAATAAACTTAGTGAAACATATCCCTCCTTCTTTACTGCATCTCAACTGTCTGAAAAGGTCAAAAATGACATAATGACAACTTGCTTTGGAACCTGCATAGTTCTTTAACTAAAAGGCAAAATCCTAATATAATCCTATGGTATTGACATAGGGGAAAATTACTATAATTATGCAAATTAAAATAAGTCAACAAGTTTCAGAACACAATGCACGATAAGTAATGTTTTTAAAAATAACAGTCACTGAGCCTGGTCATTTGCACTTAATAATAGGCTCAGGAGGGAGCCTAGTGTCTGGGGAGAAACAGCTGTGGTAATAGATGTATTATGGCTTTGATAGGTTCTCTCTAGTAGTTTTATTTCTGTATTTGCTTTAGATTATAGAATGCTCCCAAAGTGCCCTGCTATTGAAATTCCCATCATTCCCAGGGCTTTAATTAAGTGATTGGATTTGATAGAACTTGAATTGAGAAGGCCCACCACTATGTCAGTTTATGCCAGGATGATATTATCAGGGCTCTGGCAAGTACATGCTCAGGCTTTAATTTATGTCTTGAGCTGTCTCACTGTGCAGCCTAAGAAACACATGCCTCCAAGGGATTTTAAAAGGCACTGAGAATGGCTTCTCACAGTGGTACAGTCTTCATAAAATCCAGAAGACAAGAAGATTCAAAGCAGACATTTTGGCATCATGGAGCATGGAGTGTATATAAGCTTTGAAATAAGACCTACCTGGGTGTAAATCTCAGACCTACCAGCCATTACTAGATCATCTGGATAAGTGATTTTCAGAGCTTTGCATTTCTTTTCTGAAAAATGAGAATAAATTTAGCTACCATAAGAGTTGTGCCAAAGTTTAATGTTATAAGGTAAATAAACCTGAGCCGACCAAGTATGTAATAGGAGTTTATTAATAAAGATTATTGCCTTTTTCCCCATCTAATTTGAAAAAAAAACATCACTTGTCTATTATTCTTCCATTTCTTTTTGTTTGTGAATCTATGATTTCTTTACTTGAAGACAAATTTGACCACAAGAGTGTGAAGTTGACTGGGGTTATAACCATTTTGATTCAGTTTTAGAAAAAAAAAATAAAACATCATTTGCAGCAGTTTGGCATTGTAGCTTTCGTCTCACTACTCCATCCATCCCACATACACCTCACTGAATGACAGGTGTCAATGTATTATCCCAGCAGATCTGGAAGCAGCTGCAACAACATGCTATGGAATGGCAAACATTGATCCTGTACAGGGGTTTGTGGTTTTTGTCTCTTAGATGAAGCATCTTGATGTGGATCAGCTCCCACTTCCTGGGTAACAGGAAACACACCCATTTCATAATGAGTAACAGAACTTGCTATAGTTCAACCCAGACAGAAGAGCAAAGTTTGGGCATACAGAAAGCATTTGATTTAGCATATGTTATTCATCAAGCACTGAACAATCAACTTATTTCTATCATATTTTACTTTTTTTTCTATACAAGCACTAGGTATTGTTGTGTTTTATGATTAGGAAAGGGAAAATTACATAACAAAATTTAACACATGGAGTCAATGGAAACATTTTCCCACCAAAGAGTAAAACAGGAAAGTGGAGACTAGTTTAGGCCTAGCTGAGCTATATACCCTCTAGGAAACAGGCGAAGTGGCTCCATATCAGCCCCTGAGGAGAGAGTCCAGCAAGTTGGACATTCTGCTTCTTTTTCCCAGTGTTTATTCATCTGAACAGAGGTGAAGTAATCCTACCGATCAGTGCCCATCTGGCCCAAAG
The DNA here is from genome assembly GCF_052094955.1 of Ictidomys tridecemlineatus. Lineage (NCBI taxonomy): Eukaryota > Metazoa > Chordata > Mammalia > Rodentia > Sciuridae > Ictidomys > Ictidomys tridecemlineatus. Next base: position 118,880,492 of record NC_135483.1, on the reverse strand, counting down.
TGTAATACAGGGAAGCTTGACCCTTCCAGGAGTTCCCCTCACACTGTGGTTTTTCATTCCCTTGCTCTGGGGTCCTGCATGTGTCTGGTCTCCTGGTTCCCTCCACAGCATGACCCAGACTCATATTTTTCCTCTATCTTCTTCTCCTTATAAAAGTGTGATCTCTGTCATCATCATTGTAAATTGCTGCCAATCTCCAAGAGACATTTGTATATTATCTAAGACAGTTTCCTGAACACATTTTCTATAGTTGGATCTTAAATAACAGGTATACGTGAATAAAACATTCTGAGGCAGGCATCCCTTTTCCACATTATTCAAATCATATCACAGGAAATAATAAGATTCTACAGAAAAATGGAGACAGGAGTTACAGACTTCTTTTACAAATTTACACTTAAGTTTGCATTCGTTTAAGCTCTGCTGGCGGTTCAGATTAAAAACTCATCAAAAGAGATCCCAAGGTGCATGATATATTAGCTTTTGGTAGAAAAAGACTCCCACTGAGAACTACAGAAAAGTTGGGCAAAATTGAAAAATGATCTGTGTGAAGAATTTGGAGAACAGCTGAGGCAACTAAAGGGCCAAGTTACTAGAAAAAAAAAAAAAGAGATAATTATCGAGAGATGAGTTGGTATTTTGTGAATTGCTTCTCTTCCAGAAATATTTACCAATTCTTGGCCTGTGAAGTGAAGCCTAAAATCCTACAGGGGGCTGCAGCTAAGAAGCAGAGAAGCCAGCAGAACTTCTGATGATTTCACAATGCAAGGGAAAGCAAAATTGAAGTTCAGGGTTATGAGGACTATCAGGACCCAAGGGACCCAGATTTGGGAGAGAGGGAAGGTAAAGAAAAACAACCCCAACCTTTCCAGACTCTCCCTTGAGTTTTTGTGGATTTCTGAAGCTGGGCAGAGCCAGAGTTTAAGAAATAAACTAGAAAGATTCACTCTGAAAAGCAGAGTAGGGCTTTTAGAAATCTGTGAAGCTAAAAAGAGCAGCCAAAGATTGGCGCCATGGCCTGTCAAGCAGGGAGACTCACAAATTTCTTAGTAAGGACCCTGGAAGATACACAGTAAAAAGGATGACCCAGAGTTAGATGAAGATTTACCAAAGCTACAACCAGCCTTGATTTAGTTCAGTCCTTGTTTGGATGATGGTGGTCTACACTCAACTCCTAATTAGCATCTCCAAATGCATGCAATTTTTTCTTTATGGAGAAGGACTTCACCAGTTGTTTTGATTTTTAGCAAAATAGGAAAATTTGACTTAATTAGTATGAAAAATTACTTTCATGGCACATGAAGATGACTCTTTAGATTTCCAGGGTATTAAAGCTTAACCTATGGCTTCATGAGCCTTTTAATGTTGAGTGACAATATGTATTTGTCTGAAGGCAATAGGATCAGCCTGTTCATCTTTAAGAGTCTAGAGTTCAATGAATGAATATAAATGGTCTCTTTACATCTAGGTGGATGTCTTCTCTCACCACCTCATTTTCAGCACAATTTGAAAAGATATTTTAAGTGTGGAGTCTACAAACCACAAGGATCAACATCAACCTAATTCGTGTTTCAGTTTCTCCTGTGCAGAGTTCTAATGATACCTTCTCTCTCACCATTGTAGAAACTAGAGCAAAATATATGAGCTAGTAAAAAGAGAGGGTTTTCCAATACTTGAAGAATGCCAGAAACTTAGTGAAGGTCAAGAGTTTCTACCACTTAACTCAGGAGTAGTGTACACTGTGACATGTATTGCATAATAGTGTTTCAGCACAGAGAGTCGGCAAAAGGGTTAAATGTAGGTGACTGGGTTTTGAAGTAGATTAGGCTACAGGAGAGAGAAATTTATTATGTGCAAAAGCTAAAGGTCACAAAGGTGGCCATTTGGGTATCTGTGTAAAACTAGAAACCAACCACTTGAGACATATGGTCTGAACAGAGCAGTGATAACTGTGAGCGTCAGATAGACACGAGATCTGGATGGAATCATTGTGTAGTTTGTCTAGACAAGAAGATTGTCCAGATCTTGTATTTTAAACACATATGTCATTGTAATGTTTGAAATAAAATTAAAACTTAATTTTAAATTAAAATGTGTAATGCACAATGTAGAAATCAGCTTAGGCAAGACATGGGCTGTGGAATTTCCTTGAGAAGTTTGAAATGCATTGCATGAATCTGCAGTAAATAATCCCATAATACTTCAGACGCAGTTCAGATGGGGACAGGCTATGTATGTCTGTAAATTGTATAGGACTGCGGACGTATTCCTTATGAATGACGACATTGAAGGTTGAGACAAGTCATTATGCATTGCCTAGGACACTTTAGGGACCTTAGGTAAACATGCCACCCACCCACTCATTCACTAGAAATAAGAGGGTGTTGCAATAAAAGCAAGAAATCACAAGGCTTGTAATAACACTAAATCCAGGCCTTGAGGTAGACTTTGTTTATTCCAAACTCTTTTAATTTAGTCCCTTCACATTACGTAAATGATGTAAGCAACCGTTAATGACATTTTTTAATAGAATTGATTCAGAAGCATTATAAGCCAAATGGGATGCTTTAGGGTGAGTCACAGAAATTTAATAGGCTTAGGTACTGGTCATTTATTTTCTAGAACTGTGCTGTCCATTCCAATAGGGTTGGTATCAGAGAATAAAAATCTGTAAGTGCTTTTATTTATTGTGCTCCTCTCTTAATTGTGTGTGTGTATAAATCTGTGAAGAGGAAGAATTGTGACCTTGGAAATGAACTTTTCCTGAAGATTACCAGTCTTGTTGATTTCAATAGCTGGGGCTCCTATAAGATTTTTGAGTGTATCTTTATTCTCTGATTAGTATGATATCTAGCACATATTTGGTACTCATTGAATATTTTTCTATCTTTTGCTAATTGAAAGGGGAAAGAAAGAAAGATAACTGAATGATAAGAACTTAGTCAAGGTAACTAGGGCACAACCAGGCTTGACATCAGTTGGGACAGTCCAAGAAGACAAGGGTGCAAATTGCCAACACTTGCAAACATGGCTTGGTGAACTCTTAGGTGGAAAGTAGGGTCCCTTATATCCTCCCTGACAGGGACAAAAATAGTCCACATGAAGGGTAGGACTGGGCCTGGCAGTTGGAAGAGTTGGTCACCTCGCCGAGGTTTGGAGCAGATGGAGGGAGAGGAGAGGCGTACCTCTACCTGAGGTCGCTCTTTGGTTTACAGGGCACTCCTAAATCAAAGTTCAACACAGACAGTGACTTTTTATTGTTGCTGTTGCTGGTGCTGTTATAATTTTTTAAAGTTTCCAATCAATCTCAAATTAACAGAAAGTTGAGTGTAAGTTGCTGATCTTATGCGTCATCAGCTCTGAATACTTAAGTGTGTATTTCCTATTGTCCAGGCATTTCCCTACCTAGTAACAATACAATAATAAAAAATCAGGAAATTGGCATCACTACTTTATAACCCTCGGGCACCATTTAAGTTTTATTTTTGCAGTCATATCTCATTAGAGCACAAAGACCTCATTCCAAATTATGTCTTGCACTTACTTATCATGCATTTTTGGTCTTCTTCAATCTGAAACAATTATTTCATCTTTTCTTAACTTTCCTGACCTTGACACTTGTAGGCTATCCCCCATTTTTTACTTCTCTGATGTTCCCTCTAGAATAGAATCAAGTTATACATCTTTGGCTGGAATAACTCAAAAAAAGATGCTATGTCCTTCTCGTTACTTTGTATTTTGATTTGTCATGTTCCTGATGAAGCTGTGTACTTTCATCACTGGATAAGGACAGTGTCTGCTAGCTTTCTCCACTGTAATTTACAAGCATTTGATGGAAAGATCCTTTGAAACTACGTAAACATCCAATTCCTTATAAAACCTTTCATTCATTCATTCATTCAAACTTATTTCCACACCGAATTTTCAACTTTTCATTCATTTGTTTATACCGTTAAGAATTTATTTTTTATTCAACTAATTATAATTTGTAACCATTATTATTTATTTTGATGCTCGAATTGTCCTAGATTTGTCCAGTGGATGTCCCTTCACATCTGTGTCTTTTCAGTATGTCACTATTGTTGTTGACCACTCACTTGCTTTCTGGCAAAAAAAAAAAGTGTCCCAGGGTAATGATGTACTCTTTTTTTTTTTCCTTAGTGCTGGAGTGTATCATTTCTTCAAGGGACTTAAATTCCACTTAATGGCATTATAAAAGTAAAAATGTATTCATTGCTATTGAGGATTCCCAGGTTCTCTTATTTTTATTTCTCTATGTATTCATGCTTGTATCCCTATTAACTCATTTACTTATAGATGTCTCTCTATATGTACATAGTTATAAAAATAAGTGTAGGTATAATGAGTAAGTATATATAATAATCATAAACTCATATCAACATCATCAATTTCTATGTATCACTGCACAAAGTTCATCCTAATTTTCTCCCTTTTCATATCTATAATTCCCTTCTTTAAAAGTGAGAGACCTTGTTCCCATGAACCCTCAATATTTACTTATTTAATCAATCTCCCTTTATGTAACCAATTTTCAAGTTCTATCCCCCCGTCCGAGCTCCCACAAATGCCTCCCCACTCTCCTGGGGCTTTGGTCCTCGTTCTGCCATCCCACACGTGGACTTCTTCTTGTCCTCCTCAGCTGTAATTACCAATGACAGGCCACTGCTGTCATGCTTCTTCAAGAATACCCTTCTACCCAGGTTGGTATTTTTCCCCCCATCTGGGCCACATCCCCTCCATCCTGGTGAAGACATTTTCCTTGCCCAACTCTCTTTGATGGTTTTAAAACTGAATTATTTTAGAAGAAAAGGAAGAGAAAAAAAAAAGAAGAAAAACTTTTAAAAAGTTACCCTTCCCGCTATTGAAAGATCATGTCTATTAGATGTTTTTGAGCCAATTTTATATTTTAAAAAATATAGGCCCACAATGTCCTTAGGGTTTGGTGGATGGGAATCTGCTTTGGGCTTCACTTTGTAGATATGTGCTGGGGTCTTGCTGATCCTGGCATAGTCGAGTGGGTTTTGAACTGTGGTCTCTACAGCCAAGTTCTGTGGACATGTCTCAAGCCTGCTCTGACACAGTGCAGAGGTTGGGGTGCTGCACAGTCTGAGTGGCCTTCCTTTGTTTCCATCCTGCTTCAACCATAACATTCTGGGGGTAGAGGTCGGGGAGTGGGCGTGTTGTATTAGGATTCCACATGAGATTTCAATTGAAAATTAAAATTTTCAAATATTAAAAATGCTCTGAATGTTTCAGGTGATATTTATAAGAATTAAGTTTTAATTCTTACTGTAGTCCACCTTTTTCCTTATGAGAATAGATGATTTTTGGTCATTTAAAAAATTTAAAAATGTTTCCAAATCACTGTAACATATCCATTTTAGATTATTTTCAAAATATAGAAGAGTGGAAAACAATTCTCTCTCCCTATTCTCCCACCTCAAAGTGATCTGATGAAGATACTCTAAATATTTTGAAGTGTTTTCTTCCAGTATTTTTATGTGATTTATTATTTTTAATAAATTTAAATATAAGTTATATGGAATATATTTCAGTTCTCAGTTTCCTAGAGGGAAAATCTTATGGGATTTCAGTTTCAACAGGGTATATACCAATAGGAGTTTTCATCTGTCAGCTAATCTATTCATCCAAATACTGTCTACTCTGTTAGGCTAGGGACACAGTCCCTTTTTCCTCATTACATTGCAGCCTAGCAGGAGAAGACACTGTCAGCTCAAATATGGAGGAGTTTGAAAGAACTTCAGGATGCTGAGTACCTGATGGACACCTGTTGTGGAGCAGAAGCAGAGGGTGGGCAAGTCAACCAAGACTTGTTGACAGAGAAATATTTAAGATCAGACCTAAGGGTCAGCTAGCTGATACAGGATGAGAAGCTAGGGAGAAGTGGTTTTTCAAACAAAAATTTTAGCCTGTGCAAATGTTCTGTGGTAGGAAAGAGCAGGGAACGTTCAAGGAACCAAAAGAAATGTAGCATGTTGAAAGCATGGAAAGCAAAGTAGCACAAGGTTTTTTTTAGTGGAAAGGTAGGTAGGATATAAACTAGCAATTTTGTTGCTATCTTAAGGTCAATATTTAGCACTAAAGGCTTTTAAACAAGGAAGTAATATGGTCAATTGTATGTTTTAAAAAGAAATATCTGTGTTTTTAATAAAAAAAATTAAATGTGATATGAGTTGGTAAAAGAGGATGCATCTCAAATAATTGTGAGGCTACTCACTAATCCACATGAGAGATGCCAGTAATTTGGAGTAGGGTATAGGCATTTGGTTACAGAATAAAGGATAAGTATCTAGATAGAAAGACGATAGAACTAGGTGACTGATTCTGTGTATGTGTGTCTGGGGAGGGGGATGGAAAGGGTGTCCTGATTATGCCTACCTTACCAAGAGGACTCCACAAAGAAGAGTCTAGTTGCTGACCAATGTTAGTTACTTGCCCTTTGTGAATGGGGTACAGGAGTCAACAGGGCTACTACCAAGGTTGAAGGAATGGGCACATTCCATCCATGTTGCCGCCATGATGATTATGCATATGGGAACCTGTCTCAAATTGGTCCATTAGACCCAATAAATTTAAATCCTGGTATTTTTTATATACTATCAAGGTATCAAGTAAGTAGACTCACTTTTTCTCACAATTTTAAGGTTGAGAGGACTTAGGGAATGGAGCCATTGTCTGAACTTGTCATATTTTGGTTGATACCAATGGTAAATGAAATAAGAAGATATGCGGAGTCTTTATAAGCCATCTCCCCTGCAATTTTTAGATATGAAAGTAAAAAGTAGTAAAAATACTATTTTTTAGATGATCAATTTGAAGTGGGTTTGCTATCATCATTTGCAACTAAAAGAATACTCCCTGCTTCACCCATCAGAGTAAGTTAATATTAAAACTTTAATCATATTTTCCAGTATTTCTTCAAATGATATATTTTAACAGATTAGACATGATACACTTACATTATATTTGATGCTGTACTCTTTTCTTAATTTGAAATCTTAGAAAGAGACCTTATGATCAGATGTGGTTACTAAGTATGTATTTGAGAAGCCATTCACATAAAAGAAACACTTGTAGGGAAGTAAAGAAGTAAGACAGAGACGGGAAGGAAGTCAATATGTGTTACAAGAAAGTTATGACTGTTGGTACCTGGAGTTTATTTACTGCTGAGGGATTTCTGAGAAATTGTACAGAGCATAACTCAGCGTTATTCTAATGTCAGGTGAAGAAGCTGACCAACTCCTCGTGCATCATTGATTGAAAATTACTTGGGGGTGAGGGGTGTTAGCTTTCTTTCCTCTTGCCCTGAATGTGAGCCAGCTTGTTTTTGTGTCAGGAAGTAGTGGACTTGCACGGACTCCCCAGCTTTCAGCCTTCACTGTGTAGATACAAAGAGGAGGGGACCCAGCACTAGCAGGCTCTGGCACACCTCTATCACTTCTTATCCCCTGAGAGATTCAGATCATTAGATTATAGACTTTGATCACTGAGTTTTTATTTTTCAGCACTTTATATATATACCTTGCTCTTTTTCTTTTATAAATTCTATTTTGTTGATTCTTTTTAGTTTTACATGACAGTAGAATGTGGTGAGCCGTTTCAGCTGACCGTGGCCGCCATTACAAGATGGCGCCGGCTTCCGCCATGGTCTGAGACAAACAACTCCTTATTAGGGAGAGTTGGCACATCATTGTTTAACACCCTATGAGAAAGGTCCACGTGGCGGCTTTGCATTGGGGCTTGGTGTGCTTTATTAAGTGTGGGAGGCGGGAGCGGAGAGAGATTGCTTGAAGACATGTCTGAGTAAAGGCCTGAATAAACTGCTGAGAGAAGATTCCTGAGTCGTATCTTCCTTGCTGGCGAGGGGTCACGACAGTAGAATCTATTTGACATAAATATACAAGCATGGAATATATCTTATTTTAATTCAACCCCCACTACCTTTCCTTTCCCTTCTTTTCTCCAACCTCTACTTCCCTTTTCCTCACTGATCTATCACTTTTAAAAACTCTCCAACCTAAGTAAAATATTGTTTTTGCATTCCCCTCCATTACATTACTTCCTTTTACTCTTTCACATCAAAACTTTTGAGTTACATGTACCTGCAGTTTCTAGTTCATGTTCCCACCCTTTTCTCATTATTTAATCCACAAAGGTTTATGTCCTTATCTTGGCACTGAAACTGCTCTTATGAAGCTAAGTAATCATCTCTCTGATGCCCCAACCAAAGCTCATATATCTATCCTCATTTTATTCAATGTTTCAGCATAATTTAGCAAAGATGTGACTCCTTCAAGAATTTTTCCTTCTCTTGATTTTAGTGATGCTACATCCTGGTCTTCCTTTGTAGTTCATTTTCTGGTGTGATTGTACCTAAGTTTGATCCTCCTCTGTATTCTCCCTGATTTACCTCATTCAATTCTCTTGATCACATCACTAAGCTCTAGACCGATATAGACAGCTGCCTATTGGCACTTCTAGTTGCATAATTAGTAAGTATCTGAACATGTTCATAAACAAATTCTTATTTATTTTCCTCCACTACCTCTTCATTTATTAAACTTTTATAACTGAGAAAATGTCTACCATCTCCTTAGTTGCTCAAGCCAAAACCTATGAGTCATTCCTGATTTCTTTTCCCCTCACCTCCCATATCTCACCCCATGAGCAAATTCCCTTGTCTCCATCTCAAACATAAATCCTGAATACACCAGTTGGCTCATATCCATCTCCACTACTCCTGTACAATGTGTTATCATCGTTCTCCAATCTATTTGCAATAGCTTCCTGACTGCTTTGTCTATTCCTCCCCTCCTGTACCCCTGATAATGTATCTCATACACAGTAAACTGAGTGACATTTTAAAATCAAACATTAAATTATGTTGCTTCCTTCTTAAAATGCTCTAATGGTTTCCCTAACACTTAACAGCAACAATGACAGAACCGAGCTCCTCCCCACCTTGCTGACTCATCGGTCTCTTTCCTTTATGCTGTCTGTATACTAACCACACTTGCCTTTTTTTTTTTGAAATGATTTTTAACAAGGGCAGCACCACTATCTGGAGGCATTTTGAAATTTGTGTGTTCATCTTTGGTTGTGATGGTGTTTGGTGACATTGCTAACACTGTGTGGGGATCAGTGATTGCAGATGTCCTGCCACGGGCAAGACAGCCTCATATGAAAGGAAGCACTGATCTGGTCCCATATGACTTTCCAGTATCCTACCAGAGTCATGTAGGTGAAAAAAAATCTACTTATAATTATTTGGATCTAAACCTAATTTCATTTTATATATACTTACAAAGTACTTTTTCATAGTTTTAATATACACTGAAATTTCTAGGAACAAAACAACATTGTAAATTGAGGGATTTAATGTGTTTTGTTAGAAACTCTATCAAGAGTTGCTCGCCGTTTCAGAAAAATTACATCACCAATGGCAACGCCATTTGTGGTATTTGAGTTGCCAATGCAACACACCTGTACCAGACTCCATTTGTCATTGTCACATTCATGCGGATTCTAAGTATAGACACAAACATCTGACTGCTTCATATGGCTCCTTGTTATGCTACCTGAACATTTTCATATAGAAATGCATATCATTTTATTATAAATTGTCATTATGTTATTTTTACTTTATATCATAGTTAAGACATTTTGTTAATATTTTGGAAATCATTTTTTTAAATACCTTATATTAGATATGAATTTAACTTTAGGGTAATAAAGGAGATTTTTACAAACTAGTTGTCATAAGAAGTTCTGGGCCTGAATGGGTTAAGACGGCTACTCTGACACTCTAAGCTTGATCTCTACCTAGATGGTTCACCTGTTAGTTGCTTCCACTGTAATCTTGAACAGTGAACAAATTCCTTTCAATAGCAGGAAGGCAGGGTGATATGCCAGCTCCTAAGCAAATTCTAATATCCATCTAGAATTAATGAAGTAGTAGAGTTGCACTCTAAGCAGAAATTATTAGCTGTTGATCAAAACCTTTCTCTCATCTTCATTAACCAGACCATATTCCCCAGAATTGATTTGCCAGTACATATGGCTAAGTGACTGGAGGAAAAAAAGTTTTTTACTTTCAGCATGTATTGTTTGAGGATGTCCTTTTGTCTGTGTGTAAATCCTTTCTTCATGGAAATCAGATTTTCTAAGATATAGTGTGCATTGACATTTCCCTGTCCTTCTTTCCTGATCAGTTCCTCTGAGTTGCTTTCATGGAGTGGATTTGGAAAGGTTGCAGGATACATGAGTGTGCTGCAGAGGTAGCGCTCTGGTCCCCCAAGAAAGTGGTCTAACAGAGAAGTGGTGGCATCAGTTACTCTTTTATTGTTCTTTCACTCTCACACTGGTTCACACTTACAGTAATCATGCAAAAAAGAAAAAAAGAAAAGGTCTAACTCACTTTCCTCCTTTTCACTTTTCATTTTTAGAAGTTAAAACTTGAGTAGGGTTTTCTCAGGCCAAATATATATTTCTCATATTTAACTTGTTTTTCTCTTAGATGTTAGCATGAAATTGCCCATAAGTCTTTATTTTCAGTATAGAGGACTTTTTCCATTTGGAGAGGAAGTGACTTCAGAAGTATTTTAGAAATTTGAGGGAGGGTGCATGGAAACTAATGGTGTAGAAACATTTTAAATCAAGATCAACTGTATTTCTTTAGCATGTTAACAGTCTGTATGATTGTTGCAAGTTGATGGTTATCCAGGAAGGAATGCTCACAGATAGAGGAAAATAGCAGAAGCCCTTGATTGCAGATAAAAACCAACTAACTTATGCTATATGGTCAAAGGAGGTGAAGAGGCATATTGCCCTTGGACACAGTGAGCATCAATGGACTTCATGTCCCCACAATGATGGCCCTTTGCCAAGGAGACCCTCTGACTGTCATGAGAATAAAGGGTTTTTAGAACAGTTTTTTTTTTCCTCCTGACCATTTTCCCCTGCTCAGGACACCTGGCATACCTGCCCACCTGCCAGATGCAGAAAATTCTTCAGGATATTCATGAAATCATGTCGGTGAAAACATCAATTTCCCAGGTGAACTATCAGTCTAGGAGCTTAAGATTTAGAGTTGCATAGTCTATTCCTTCAAAGTTAAGCACCTCATTTTTCTTTGATGTTGTTCTCAGTCTTCAAGCTAAGTTACCCTGTGTTTGTGTTGAGTACTAGGGTTAGGACTGATTCTTTGTTCCACATCTTAACTACTGCCATGACTATTTGCCTAGAAGAATCAGGGTAATGCTCTAACAGCTTCTGAGTGTGTGTGTGTGGCTGTTATTTAGACCTTTATATAACTAATTTTTAAAAATACAACCTATCAGAAAACACAATTGATATTCTGGAAATCACAAGATAATATTGTAAAATCCAACTTTATTAAGTGTATGAAGAAATCAAGAGTAAGATAGAGAAAATCATTAATTAGAGTAGTTCTATTAATAACACCTGTAGATTGTCATTCTTCAGGGAAAATTAGGGGATGTTTATAAACATGCTTCACACCAGGGTAGTTAAATCAAGTTAATATATCTTCTTTCCATGGAGGGTGTTTGGGTAAAAAGAAATGAGGAACTAAATCGACTACCAAAAGGCAAACCCACTGCTTCCAAATAAAAAACTACATAGCCCATAAGATTTTATTTTGGAGATAAATTCTATTTTATGAAAAAATGCAATGCATTTGTGGAAGACTAGATCAAATATATCTTCTGTAAATTTGAGATCAGTGTACTTTGGCAGAATTGGTCAATCCTTCCTCCAAAAGTAATTTGTTCATATTTTATAGCACTGATCTTCAATTATTATTATTATTAGTAGTTGTAGTAGCAGCAGTTATGTGGCAGGGCCTGTTCCTTATTATTATGTGTATCCTCCAGGCTCATTTTGGTGCCAGACATATTGTAGTTGCTCATCAAATGTTTATTGAAATAAATTTCTGCATGCATACCCACATGTATGAATCAATAAATGAACCAATTCAATGAAAACAATGTGATTTTCTCCCCATCAGGTGTGGAGCAGATCACAAATCCCACAGACATGGGAAGACCATGACTTTCCTACAACAATGATTTTAGACTTTGTTGATGGAAGAAATGCAGTCTGGAGGCATTTCACTAGTAACCAACTTTCTGAAAGAGGGACACATAAAGACTGGATTTTTAAATTACTAGCAAAAATGTGTTAAGGAAAAACATATGGAATAACAGAAAATATTAAATGATCATGATCTCAAAATTAGATCTTTTTTAGACTTTATTATTTAGTTTTAAAAGCACAACAAATTAAGAAATGATAAAGATGTTTTTTCCTCCTTGGAAAACTGCTGCTTTCTGTTGGCAAAAGTGGGCTGTGGTGTAGGGAAGCCAGGATCCAAGGGTCAAGAAAGCAGGTCAAGGTGTGTATTTGCTTCCCTTTGAATTGTGAGTGCTCTCCCTAAAAGAAAGAACACATTAGGTTCTCAATAATATTTGCCAACTAAATGGATCGATAAATAAAACATGTTAATCTGACTGTGGTTTTCTGATAAGATTTACTGGCCCAGAACCAGTTTCTTCTGAAAGTTAGTTAACTTTCAGAGCTTCACTTATAACCTTGGTAGTCCAATCTTGTTTTCCCCTCAAAGACTTAGTATTAAAAAAAAAAAAAAAAAAAAAAAAAAAAGATCCCTACCTGATACCATAAAAAAAAAAAAAGACTTAGTATTTGGAAATATGAATTCTCCTGGCACAGGCTTCTACCAAGATCAATTCCTCTTGACTCCAGCTGCCTGGTGCTTAAGCCTAAAAGTTATTTCAAGTGCTTCCCTAGCATTTTGTCCCCAGCACTCCTGGAGCACTTTCTACACATAATTGCATTTACAAAAAGCCCTTACCAAATGCAATTTCCCTTTCTTGAAATTGTCCATATGTGGATTTACTTTTGTACACTTTTCCACAATCACAAAAATCTTATTTTGATTAGATGCACACCTGTTGGGGATAATTTGAAAAAGAGGGAGGGATGAGGAGTTGGGAATTTGAAAAAGCAGAAAAGGTAAAACAGGTGGCAGAACAGGAGAGAAATTTTTAAAGTGTAGCTTTAGGAGAATTTAAGGTGGCTGAGGCAAAGCTAGCCATCTTAAATTTCATCTGTTGGCTGGAAGGAGAAGTGCATGTGTTCTTGCACATAATTATGAGTAGAGTTCAAGTTACCTCAGTGGGTAGAATGTAGGCCCCAGAGGTACCTGTTGGGTATGACTAGTAGCTTAAGTAAAAGTTTCCTAGGGCTTTTCCCAAGCAAGTTACTCTGCATACGTGGTGTCACCATGGGAAGCAAGACAGGAGTCAATGAGTCATCCACCTGCTGAGAATTTAACTGTTATGTGGAATATAACTGCTACCATGACTAGGTTCCTAAAATACATGTCACAAGTGACACTCCTTATTTTTGGCTGAGGCATTGACTCAGACTTGTGCCTTCTCTCTTTTGACTTTGGGTAAAGAGGATGAACAATAAAAATTAGTCTAAAACTTCTTTCTTAAGTATATGTAGAACCTGTGTTGGCCCACTGTTCTTAGTTGTAGGCAACAGAATCTGACCTAACAAGTGCAGGGTAAGGCAGAGACGTATTATTGTGCCACAAAGCAAAATTAACATACAGGTGTGTTTTGAAAAGAGATTTTAGTATGCTATCTTCACTGTTTGTTTTTCAGGAAAGGAAAGGTGTATTTATAATAACTTTCATAGTTATTTACAACCTTGGTGGCCCAGTCTTATATTTCTCTTAAAGACTTCTTTTTTAAAAAATGTGAATTCTCTTGGCACAGGGATTTTTGGAGCTTCATCTTTTTGTTGGAGAGGGAAAATATATGTTTATGTAGCAATGTGCAAATTGCATGAGCCACAGAGATGCAAAAATATTCCTTTATTTATCTTCCCATAACTAGACTTAATTTTAATCCTGGACCCCTCTTCCAGTCTGAAGAAGAAAACTTCATTTATCTACTATAGCTTTAGTGGTTTCTTAGTGATTTTAAATTAAAATCCAGTCAAATTCAAGATTTCTCTCCTCTGACTCCCGAAAACCCCAAGGCTGATGTTAACCATAAACACATGCAGCATACTGGGAGAGAAGGCAATCCTTCCTCCATTTTTATCTGCCATGTGCTGACTTCCATTGAGGAAAATAGAAATTTTGTCACAGGCTTTGGTTATCTGTACATCTGGAACTTAAGGACCATACAAACTGTTATTTATTTTCCATTTGAATTGATATTTGTAGGATCTACACTGTAGCAACTTATTTTCCCCATGACCACCAGAATCTTCCCTATCTGTTAGTTTTCTGTTATATCTGGGAAATTCTTTGAGAAAATATTTGGTAGAATCTGATTTAATTTGACTCTAAGGGACTCTATGAGACTGAAGATAAACCAATTCATATTCATCCATCCTCCAACCATCCATCCATCCATCGCATCCGTCCATCAGTTCATCCATTTACCTACCCAACTGTCAGCCAGCCATCAAACACTGTCATGGTGGTGCCTTCCCTTACGTGGTAGACAACCAAGTCAACTCTGTATTATGTATTTGTTGTATCAGTAACACTGGAGCTGGCACTTGACAATGGTACCATCCTGACTCAGCAGCAAGCCCCACATCTAAAAGAAGGAACAGTTAGTATTTAGCTCCTTTAGCTGTGTATGGTTATTTTAAATATGTGTTAGTGCCTGATCAAAAGTCAGGCTTTTCATTGCTGACTCACAATATGGTTTGGATACCCAGTATAGATTGCTTCTCAATGGATATTTAAAATGTGATCTTTGTTGATGGCCATGTTAAGATATGCACAATGCACCTATTAGTTGTACCTCACATATTGAGTGTGGGCTGTCCTGAGAATGCCAGATGCTGAGTGCTCCTCACCTGTCCTGGTGCCATGCTCCATTCAGTCATCTGCTACCATGACTAGGTTCCTAAAATACATGTCACAAGTGACACTCCTTGTTTTTGACTGAGGCATTGACTCAGACTTGTGCCTTCTCTCTTTTGACTTTGGGTAAAGGGGATGAACAATAAAAATTAGTCTAAAACTTCTTTCTTAAGTATATGTAGAACCTGTGTTGGCCCAGAGTTCTTAGTTGTAGGCAAGAGAAATCTGACCTAACAAGTTTACTTGGAAAGAAATTTAGATAGTTCACACAATTATTGGGAGAGTTAACAGTACAGACTCTAGGCTGAGTTTCTGGGAACCATGCCCAGAACCACATAGAAAACTGGCTTGCTAAGGAAGTTGTTGCTGCCATTGGCCTCAGAACCCCAGTGCTTCTGCCATGATCAGGAGGATGTTGCACTGGGCAAGGACTGCCACCACTGCTGGCCTCAGAAGAAGTCACTGCTTCCTGCCTTTCCACACCATGCTGTTTGAGAATAATTTTCCAAGCCTGGTGCCTGAACCAGCAGCATCAGCATCACCAGGTAACTTGTTAAAAATGCAAATTATCAGGTCCTAACCCAGACTTACAGAATCAGACACTCTGGGCATGAGGCCTAATGATTTGTGTGTCTGATTCAGACTAAAAGTTTGAAATCTGCTGCTGTATGAGATTGTTCACTTTATCATTCTAAGTTTTGTGCACATGCAGGTATGTCTTCTTGGAGGAACATTACAGGAGGAACTCAAGGCACAAAGGAGAGTGAGAAAAGGAGTCAAGCAGGATGTCTCAAAGTTCACAGTGCATCTGAATCATCTGGGCATCTTATAAAAATGTAGATGCTGATGATTAGGTCTGAGACAAGGGACATTGCCAACAGGATCACAGGGAATTCTGATATATCTGCTCTATGTACCACAATTCAAATACAGAAAGTCTGCAGTATAGAAGTCATACAGAGAGAGGTATTAATGGACTGTGGCTAATCCATTATTCAATATCTTCTACTAACCCTCTTTTAATAAAAGCCCATGCCATGGTTTGGGAAAGTGTCTCTCAGAGGTCCATGTGTTAAAGGTTTGGTCCCCTGTGTTATGGTTTGGATGTGAGGTGGCCTCCAAAAGCTCATGGGTGAGACAATGCAAGAAGGTTCAGAGAAGAGCCTTAGGAGAGTCTTAACCCAATCAGTGAATTAATCACCTGGTGGGATTAATTGAGTGGTAACTGAAGGCAGGTGGGATGTGGCTAGAGGAAGTGGTGCATTGAGGGTGTGGATTTGGAGTATATATTTGTATTTGGCAAGCAGAGATCCCCCTCCCCTCTCTCTCTGCTCTCCTTCCTGTTCATCATGTGAGCCCCTTCCTTCTACCATACTCTTCCACCATGATGTTCTGTTTCCCCCTGAGCCCCGAGCAATGGAGCCAGTCTTCTATGGCCTAAGACCTATGAAACCGTGAGCACTCAAATAAACTTTTCCTCTATAGTTTTTCTGGTTGGGTCTTATAGTCAAGAGCAGTGAAAGAGCTGACTAAAACATCCCGGTGGTACTGTTAGGAGGTAGTGAAATCTTTACAATGCAGGGCTACTGGGAAGTCTTTAGGTCATTGAAGGTATATCCTCAAAAGGTATTTCCCTTTCTGGTCCTAAGTGTGTGATTTTCCTCTGTCATACACACACACATGCCATGATGTACTGCCTTGCTACAGTGCAAAGTAACAGGACCAATCAATTAAGAACTGGAACCTGCAAAACTATGAGGTAAAATAAACTTTTTCTCTTTATAAGCTAATTATCTCAGGTATTTTGTCTGAGTATCACAGAAAGCTAACACAATGCATAACCTCCATGTTTTGTAAGAGAAAGAGATTTTCCACACGGTGAGGGGCCTGCTGAGTCTTCTTCTTTTTAAACAATTTTTTATTTGTTCTATTTTGTTATATATGACAGTAGAGTGTATTTTGACATATTACACATATATGATGTATCACTTGCCATTCTTGTGGTTATACATTATGGGAAATTACACTGGTGGGATATTCATATATGAACATAGGAAAGTAATGCAGAATTCATTCTACTATCTTTTCTGTTTCCATCTTCTCTCCCTTCCATTCATTCCCCTTTGTCTAATCTAAAGTATTTCTATTCTTCTCCCACCTCCATTGGGTGTTTGCATCTGCACATCAGAGAAAACACTAGACTCTGTTTTTTTGGAACTGACTTATTTCACTAGCATGATCATCTCCAGTTCCATTCATTTACTGATGAGTCTTTGAAAGCCAGCCTTCAGTGGCCTAAGACCTTTCTGTGTACTGCCTTTATTTGAGTAAGAAATCCATCATCTCCTCTCTTGGAAGACATTGAGATGGATGAGCATTGCATTTTAAAAGGGAGAGAAGTTGGATTTCCTTAAAGCTCAAGCTGTCAGACTTCATAGAATATTATTTAATTTTCTTTAAATTTCCTTATTCTTATAAGACCACTTCTCAATCAGAAAATATACTCCAAACATTCAACAACATGCCTTCTTCAAGTCTCACCTTGTGACTGTCACTGTTTAGTGCCTTCCAGCTGAGAGAGCCTATACTTGAGTCCAGATGTGGGAATTATTCATATGGGATTCATCTGGTTCCACTCTTTCCCTCTCATTTCCATGTCTAAGAAGATTGGCTAGAATGAGCTTCATCATCTCTCTTCCTTTCTGGTGTCTCACTCTTTGTCCAGTGGGGAGTATGATCATTTGAGTTCTGGGGGAAGACAATAATGCTAGGTGCTTATTTTCTTGGTTCCTTGTGGGTTGCAGGATACTGAATGCTTCCGTGGACCAGAGGACAAGTCTCTGTCTGATGGCTCATCCCTTCTGATGGCTCATCACTTCTCTCTCTGTCTCCAGGTTCTCCTTTTGCCTCTGCAGATTGGAGGAGGTAAAAAACAGCTATTTCTCATGCTCCCTTATATTTTCTTGTACCTTTCCTACTCCATTTGTAACTAAATTCCTTATTAAACTCTCCATAAATTACTCATTTTGTGAGAGATTCATAAGTCCTAACAAGCTCTTTCTGATTCTTGGGTGAGGTTTGACAGCTTCCCTTCTAAAAGGACCAAGATTTGAATCCTACTAAATCCCCTTGTGGCAGCAGAATAATGAACTTTGATTTTTAAATTAGTCCAGGAATATTCAATCATATAGAAAATATCCTTGAAAATGTCCTTCTATTTTGACATAAGTTGTATTCAACGAGTTTTCAATACACTGAAACAGGAGAGAGCCCCTAAGGTGGAGGACTCCATGCACACTGTCACTATACAGTGTGGTGGGTGGTTTTGCATATCTGTTGAGCAGTAGTTCTCAACTGTAGGTCAATACAGTCCATGTCCACCTGTTGGTTGTGAGGTAGGTGACATTTTCTATGTATATTTTTGGTGGACATGTTTTCCTTTTGTTTTTATTCTTAATTACAAACTTTTAATTTGATCAGGAAACAATTTGTAATGCTACATTTGTTTGTGTGACTTCCTACAAAACTAAACTGAGTTTCCTCATAGGACAGAAACTACATTTATTTTGCTTATTCTTAGCCACATAGAAGACACAATAAATCTTTGTTGAGCAAATGAGTCAAATCCCTCACCCCCCCTTTTTTTTGATATAAAGAACAACGTATAGGGGCTTTTAATTTTGTTTGTGTTACTGAGTGTGCCTGTGATATGAAGATCAAAGATGTGATTGGTTTTCAGGCTACTTATGCTATTTTTGTCACAAAACCAAAGTTTGAGTACTATTGGTTTTTTCTTGGATGCCAGAATTAAAATTAGAAGAATTTATTTTTTATTTGAGAATAAAATGGCTTGTAAATTAGTTATTTGTATGTACTGACTTTAAAGTACATGAATATTAAATAAATAAATGAGTATGTAAAGATGAATAAACAAATATTTCATCTAAGAGGAGAACAAAGGGAGACAAGCTGCAGGAGTCTGGTCCGGGAAACATGGGCAGTGAGAGTACCCTCAGTGTCAGCAAGCACCTAGAGGCAGAACCCCCAGAGGACATTTCCTAGTCCCTTATCCTCTCCCTCCCTCCCTCCCATCTGTTGCTGTGGTCGGTAAACATGGTTGTGAGTCCTCACATTCCAGACAGATTTCCAGGTAGTGGAAATCAACAGGACAGATATGGCCCTTCTTTCATTTAGTTTCTAGTCAGAAGAGATTCCTTTTACCTCAAGCAACATTTCCTGTGCTGCCTCTGCTTTGCTAGAACTTCAGGTTGATTGCTCATGGCTTCTTCTGAAACTGAAAGAAGCAGGAGATAACTTTTTTTTTTTTTTTTTTTTTTTTAACCTGAGAAAGAGTAAAAGGAAAATGGGAGTTTTAGTTTAGGGACAAAACTTGATTCTAAGAAGTAATTGTGTCCACCTCACTTGGAAAACACTGGCAAGCTAATGAGAAAACTGGGGTGGGTGGGGCACCATGATTTCTTGCTAAGTGGAAGCACTGAGATTATTTTGGTCAAGTTGATATAGATATATTGAAGGGAAGTCATATCAAAGATAGAGATCATAAAAGAAAAAAAATTAAATCATTAAAAAAATGAATGAGATTTTTATCCCAGAATTACATATGAACTGAATGCATTAGAGCAGGGGGATTAAAGGAAGACTGTAACTGGATTCAGCAGTTTTGCAAGTGACTTAGATATTGAGTCTAATGGAATAAAGGAGTCAAGTCTACAGAAATGCCATTTGTTCCTTATTGATAATTGCTTGTCTTGTCTTCAAGGGGCAGAGCCAAATTTTCCTCCCCTTGAGTGTTACTGGATTTAGTGATTCACATCTAATAAATTAAGGAAAGGGGAAGTGATGGTGTGCGACTTCTGATATAAGTCACAAAGACCGATGGGCTTCCTCCTGCCTTTTTTCTGGATCTTCTGTACTAGGGAAGCTAGTTGCCACTTGTGAGGCCATGTGACCAGCATCATGAGATGTCCAGGCAGAAGATAAACTCATGTTTTCAAACAATAGTTGTACATCTTGGAAATGGACCCACTGGCCCTAGTTCATCCTTCTGCTGACTGGAATCCCAGCTCCTGTCTTGACTGCCACTTCCTGTGAGCCCCTCAGCCAGAACTGGCCAGGTACAAAGCTCTTGACCTCCTGACCCACAGGAGCTGAGTGAAATAAAGCAATTTTTGTTTTAAGTTGCTCAATTTGGAGGATAAATGGTAATCCTGCAGTAGATGACCAAACAGGGAGCAGTACATATCTGTGGGCTTGTATTTTCTCAATACGGGTACCTTCATGTCAGACCAGTTTCAAGGTATGCTCTGCAAGACTTGCTGTCTTACCCTTGGGATAAAAGCAGAGCATGGGACTGATAATTGCTTTGGATACAGCAAGTTATAAGGGCAAAGGTATGTGTTGGTTCAGGTAAGAAACAAGGAGGAACAGGCCTGACAGATAATATTGGAGAAAAAGAGTTCCCTGCTTTATCAAGTCATCTTTTGTGGGGACCATGATGGTAACAGGAAGAGGTGGGGACAGTGCCTGACTTGACCCCTTATCTTCAGCTCTTATGCAATATCTTGAGTAAGGCCTGCAAGAGGAGGAGGCACACCTGCACATTTAACTGAAAAAGTGAATGAACAAATGAAAGAAAGTGAAATAAACAGATTGGGAAGGATGGGGGAGAAGATGGGGCAAGTGTGAGGAAATGAAAGGGAGAATGAGCGTGAGGAAGAGGATGGCAAGAGAGGAAAAGGGCAAGGAAAGAAATCAGGGAGAAAGGGGGTACGAGAGGGAGAAGAAGAAAGAAGGAGGTGGCAGGCAGTGCCATTCCGCAGGAGCCTGGGGGTGACGGTGAGATCTGAGTAGGGAGCATATGTTCTCAGGTCCCAGAGCAGCTGGGTGGGAGGCAATTGACCTGCAAGTGACACCAGGCTCCCACATTTGTCAGGCTGAAGGCAGCTACCCCAAGCCCCTTCCTCTCGTGATGGGAAGTGTTGTTTGTAAGATGTTGGATGCTTTCCATGACTTTGCCCTTGATTGTGTGGTTCAGAATTTTGTGACATGTTCTCATGGTTCTAACAAAGGAACCACCCTCTGCATGTACGTTTTCCTTGTCCCATCTTTTCCACCTTTCTCCTCTGTTTTGGTTTCTTCATTCTTTCTTACATTGTGCTTCTTGTGATGCTCGTGATCATAAAAGGCATCAGAAGACCTTTTAAAAATGCAGACTCTTGGGCCCTGCCCAAGACTTACTGGGGCAAAATTATCTACTAGATTCTCAAAATATATTATTCTGTATACGGGGTGAAGTTGGGAGTTCATAACCCACTTGAATCAAACTATGAAAGATGATGTATTAAGAACTGTGTAATGTTTTGAATGACCAACAATAAAAATATATATATATATATATATTATTCTTGTTTATTGCTGTTCATGAGAATTTTCCTGAAAATTATCTTGCTGCCAAACTCAACCCTCTTACCCCAGTCCAACTTAGTCCATTTTCTACCACCATTACAGACTGTCACCGACTGGCAAATTTATAACAATTATGGTTTATTTGGCCCACGCCTCTAGAGGCTGGGAAATCCAAGATGAGGGGCTGTATCCAGTGAGGGTCTTCTTGCTGTGTCCTAACATGGCAGAAGAGTGAGTAAGCATGTGAGAGACAGAGTGGAAATCTGGCCAAATTTACTTTTTTTATCAGGAGCCTGTTTCCATGATAACTAGCCCATTCTTCCAACAATGATAATAGCATTGATCCATTCATGAGGCAGAGCCTAATTGCCTCTTAAAGGTCTACTTCTTAATGCTATAATGACAAATTTCAACATGAGTTTTAGGGGGAATATTCATAACATGCCCCAATCCTAATTATTAATCAAAAGATGTATCTTGAGGCCAGTGTTTCTCAAACCATATGTGGTAAAAGGCAAGTTTGTGTGTGTGTGTGTGTACGTGTAACTTGCAAACTGTCCCAGACAGTATATGTATACTCTGTGCATGTGCATGTGTGTATTAAAATATGATGAAAGTAAACTAATATAAAAAAGAAATTAAAAAGACATGTAAAAGAAAACCTCCCAATTTTTAATTATTAAGTTAAATGGATATAAGGCTACTCTGTCAAATTACATAAAGGTTTCTAAATTATTTACTTCAAATTACTGTATTTATCTCATTGGGAGCTGTGAAAAACAGCTATAGAGTTGCTTTGGGATTCTTATTCCTAGCTGAATAATTCTGAGCATTTTGTTCCCTCCCTGAAACATTTACAACTTCAGTTCAATTTTCACAATAAGTTAAAGTTTAAACTTTCCAAAAATTTTGCATGCAACTCTCAGGGACATGCATGGGAAGACCAAAAGATTGGCCCTTGCTTTTTAGCTGCCTGCCACCAAGTCCCCTCTCTGGCTGACATTAGTTTTCTGTCCCTAAGCCAATCTGTAATCCATTCCAAGAGTTCTTCCCCTAAGCTATGTTTTTGATCTTGTAAATCAATCCGTGTGTCATGCAGTTGTATCCGTGCTTCTCTGATATCCAGCTGTCCACTCTCTCACCCTGATCTTTTCATTAGACAGAATGCTCAAAGGATTGAAGTCAATTAATATGGAAGGGCACATCGTTTCTCTAGTGTTCCTCACTTGTGAGCTGACACTGGGGATTCTGTAAATTATCAATTAACATGCTTTCTCCTGTTGCTTTAAGACGTGATTTTCAATATGTTTCCATGAACTTTGAAGTTCACAGAGCTGGATTTCTCTTTGTTTTCTTTTCTAAATATTGGGAATATAGAATCCATTTGTGTTCTGTTATCCAAATATGGACTACATATTTCTTTCCTTTTGGTTAAAAATTAAGGAAATCATTTAAAAAAAAGACCTTGGTTTTTTGAACACTCAAAATATTGGGGAAATGGGGAAAGGAAAGATGTAATGGTACATTGCTTGCACCTCAAAGATGACTTTCAGATTCCTTTTTCTCAAATCACCTAACTTCTTACTAATGATTCAGTCTTATTCAATACCCAGAGTCCCAAATGTCTGGTTGGCACTTTAAATTCAGCAAATGCCAAATATTTTATTCACCATTTACTCAAGTCACAATGTTGCTATCATGTTAGAGTTGACTTTTTTTTTCTACGTACCTTGACCTACATCACTCCTTTCTGCAAGGTATCGTCCTCAGTACAGGGCACACACTTATTTTTATTAAGAGTTGGATTAAATGACTGCCTCACCTTCAGTCATTCTTGATATTAAGCCAATTAACAACTGTCACATCAATTTATTTTATTTTAAAACTCATACATTTATTTTAAAAACACAGCTGACCCTAGTGACTCTGTATTACCTATGGAATATAATTCACATTCCCTAATATGGTATTGGAGAACTTCTTATCCATGTTGGTATCTAAATTCCTGCAGATAAAATCAGAGACTTTCAAAAGCACGTATTTCATGTGTTCTATCCGGGTGTGTTTATGTTCCATCTCTATGGAATGTACCATTTCCCAATTTATCTGCCTCTTGCCCATTATAATCCCTACTTCTTAGAAAAAGTCTTTTTTGATATACTTATTCAAAAATAATCCCTCTGGCCAGGTGTGGTAGCACATGCCTGTAATCTCAGTGGCTCTGGAGGCTGAGGCAGAAATAAGTCCAAACCCAGCCTCAGCAATTTAGTGAAGTCCTGAGTAACTTAATGAGACCTTGTCTTTAAATTAAAAATTTTAAAAAATGGTCTAGGGATGTGGCTCAGTGGTTAAGTGTCTCTCAATTCAATTCCTGGGTGGACTGGGGGACGGACTGCAAACAAAACAGAACAAGCAAAAAACCCAAACCAAACCAAAACAAAAACTCTCTGAAATAATATTTCTTCTTTCACGTCTTTTAGTCTAGACAAATTTGATTTTTTTTAAGAATCATGTGTTAGATTACAAGTAGCTCTGTCAAATATTAAAATTTTATTTTATTTTTAGAGTATAATTTTTGAAATCAACTTGATACTATATTTTTATTATCATTTTGATGTATCTAATTTTGAAGTCACACAGGCCTGGATTTGAATCTTGCCTTTATCACTTTTGTTTTGTTCTGATTTAATCCTCAGTTTCCCATCTGTAGAAAGGGGATCATAATAGTGCCACTGTATAGATTTGTGTTTGTGTGTAAGAGAGAGAAAGAGACTCAAATGAGATTTTGTATCAAGCGCTTAGAGAGTGTCTTAAATGGACAAAGTGCTCAATAAATTTTGGTTAATGTTATGTGATGCAAGAGATAAAAGGAGGCTAATAATTAACTGATTTGTACCCTAGATTCATTTGTATTATAGTCTACAGCCTTAGTTATATGGGATTCCTAAAGAAAAAAATGGTAAAGCAAAGACTACAAAATCAGTAGAAACTACCTCATAGGTATTCTAATCCAATAAAGGTCTAGAATAGACACGAAGGCCTCCTTCTCCTCATGCACAGAATACCTCCTGCCCTTCACATCTTTCTGTGGCTTGCCTCACAAGAGCCATGTGACTCCCGGACAAGTGAGTAAGTTATGTTCCTTAATTTGGGGGCTATATATTCTAGATGAGGAGGTAGTTCTATGCACATATAGATGTCATACAAAGTAGATTTAATTCCAAAGAGGAATGGCCTTAAAGGATAAGAATGACTTCAATGATTAGAAGAAATTGAAGGTTGTTCCTATTGGAAATAAGAGATCACAAAAGCATAGTGATGGAAGAAAGTACATCATTTCTCTGGAGGTTATTGTTGAGATATTTTATTCTTATTCTATTCACCTCTCAGATACCCTTAGAGGTTCTAAAGTGGATAAAATGAGAATGCATGTTATTTAAGAAGAGTGCCACTCTCAAAACCTCTCTGTCTCCACTTCCACAATGAAAGAACCAAGTGAAGGATAATCTCCCATCATTTTCTCTGTAAATATTTCTGCATGAAGTAGTTATCATGGTAGAAATCATGGAAAGAACAGATAAAATGCAATAATATAGGTGCATCATCAGTATTATATGCTCATTACTATTCATGAAAAGAGGAGTCAACCACAGTAAGTATCAATATCATTTTCCAAAATTGGAAAAGTATACAGAAAACACATATAATAAAAAGTTTCAGGTAAGGTTTAGGTATCTTTCAGATGTATTTATTGCAATGTCAGTGCATTTACTGTAACCAATAGTAGATATAATGAAATGATCATGGTAATTTGTATAGCTAAGCTCCTGTTCCTCTTAAAGTGCTTTTAATATTTCATTCTCTTTCTTGACCCAATTTCTTTGGGAGAAGGGTCTAAGGAGGACTTTTTAAAATAAAGATTATAGAGCAAGTGGGCACTTTTCTCTTTAAAAGTCATCTAAAAAATAGGGCAAAGTACTTTTCCAGCTTTGGATATTAACATAAAACACATGGAAAGTGCTGCTGTCACAAAATAGCATAGACTTTTTTCCCCCCTGTGGATCCAATTTATCAGAGCCTTCTGAATTCGAGCATAACTTTTTCAGTAAAAATGACTCTTCACTCATCTATGTGAACAAATGGGACTTTAGGCATAGCAACACAGGAGGATTTCCTATGCTATGTTAAGACCCCAATATAAGGCACATTCCATTGTGAGTATAAATAACCCTAGTCTCTCTAAACATGCCTCTCCATATGCTTTTGCTTAACAATGCAGCAGATGTCGTGAATGGAAACCACCTCCTTAGCTATAGGCAGGCGGGCAAGCTTCCCTCACAGTGTTCTTGCTAGTAGGTCACCGGACTCAAATTCCACTGGGGCAATTCCCTTGGCAGTCAGCCTTGCAGGTGGCTTGCAGGCTTGGGGATGTTTTAGGACTGCTGGACCTTAGAAGCCTGCTTAAGTTTGTTCTTTTGTGATGTGAGTCATGACGGTATGACAGTTTCTTCCCCAGGTAAATTGGTTTTCTCATTCTCTTTCCATGAATGGTAACATGTGTACCTTTCAAATAATTTAAATGTTCAATGTTCAGAAATAGTTTATTTGTTGAATTTTAACAACCCAGCAAGTTTTGGATAATTCTTTGTAATTCCACACCCTTTGTCAGTGTAAGTTTGCTCTATGTCCCTAACCAAAATCATGGAAAAGGTCAGGAAAGTGTATTGTAGATAAGGAGGTAAAATTCAGAAAAAAAAAAAAAAATGTGTCCAAGGTCACAAATCTGTAAGTAGTGAAAAGATCCTGAACCCAGAACTTCTGACTCTTAAGTAACAATTTTTCAAGCTTTGGTGTGAATCACAACCACCAGGAAGGCTTCTTAATATATAGATTGCTGAGCTCCACTATCAGTTCATAAGATTCATGACAATTTGTGTTTCTAGTAGGCTCCCAGAGACCAAAGAAGTGTTGTTAATAGATGATGGCATTGTAAAAGATAAAGGTAGCATAGCTGTGGCTTTTTTTTTTTTTTTTTTTTGTGGTACAGGGTATTAAACCCTGTGGTACCCTACTATTGAGCTACATCCCCAGCCCTTTTTTACTCATTTATTTTTATATTGAGAAAGTGTCTGGATAAGTTGCTTAACGTGGCCTTGAAGTTGCAGTCCTCCTGCCTCAGCCTCCTGAGTAGATGAGATTACACGCATGTGTTACCACTTACCTCCTCCTTCTTTGGATTTACCAAGCAACTTTTATTAAACACAGAAACAAAAAAAATCACCAATGACCTTAGTAGATTAGTGAGTGAGTTTCTTAATACTTCTTAAAAGATTCTATGGTTCTATTAGAAAACAACAAATTAAGGAAAACTTTAATATTTTAAAGACATTATCCATAGTCATCTTTTGTTCCATCTAGAAAATTTAAAGCTAATTTTCCACACTTGAAGATGAGTCTACCTGGTTGCATTTATTTTGCATATTATATTTAACTCTAAAATCTTAGATCTGACTCTAGGTTGTTGGTCCCGGATTCTCTATACTTGTTTGCTTTTACTAAATTATCCGTGAGTCATGAGGAACTAGAGAAACAAGAGTCAAATTCTGATGAAAATATCTTGTTTAGAATAGGAAAGAGAAATATGTTTATTTTCTATTAGGGAAAAGGCTAGATGCTTTAT
Organism: Ictidomys tridecemlineatus; assembly: GCF_052094955.1. NCBI lineage: Eukaryota > Metazoa > Chordata > Mammalia > Rodentia > Sciuridae > Ictidomys > Ictidomys tridecemlineatus. The sequence continues at coordinate 118,853,409 of NC_135483.1, read as the reverse complement.
ATAATTCATTTAATTTAATCAGCAAATCAAGCATTATATATATATAGTATATATATATACTATATATATAATTATACCATTTAGCAAATGGTAAAACAGGCTGTAAGAAGCTAAGCAAATTTACACAGTATCATTTAGGTAATTATTAATGGAGGCAGACCTTGAACATTCATATTCCAAGCCTTGGTTTGGCTTCGTAAATTCTGTGGACATAAAACCACGAGTTAGACTAAATTGTTCAGTTCCCTGTCTTATTGCACCTCAGCATAAGAAGTGGTAATACAATGAATATTTCTGAGTTCTTTGTAAAATTATCATTAAAATTTTATCCGTTACTATTTAATTGTGGTTTACAGAGCAGTGAACATAATAAATCACTTCCAAATTTGATCTGAGAAAAAAAGCTTTATCTCTAAAAGAACTAATGTTTTATTATAACAAATAAAGGTGTGTGGGATTTTTAAATTTTTAATTTATTTATTTTTAATGTTCTAGGAGACTCAAGACTCAATTTTAAGGCTTAATAATGGAAGTTATTTTTAGAGGTTGTCATATCATCTTTTTCATCACTTAAAAAAATTCTTTTCGTACTGTTTCCTTTAAGACTCTGAAATTAACTTTTGAAGAACAGGAGTTTTAAGTTATAAATGATTAATAGACATCCAAAATTGAAATCTTTACTTTTAGAATGAGATTTCTTTTCTGTATCTCTACCTATCATCTGTTCTCTATCATGTTGTTCTCACTCTCATATTGTTTTTATTTTTAAATTTTTTTCCCCAAATTTGAAAGACTTAGCCAAAGTCTTACACATTACTTTTTCAAAGATTGAATTGAATATTTATTTAAGGAAAAAGCTTGCAATATTCTTTTAAAGGACAGAACTTACTAATTAGATTTTGGTTTAAAAATGATGAAATGCCAAGTCTTAGTTCACAGTTTATTTTAAATTTTATGAGAGTTTGCACTTGCCTTCTTTTCTCCTCCTGTCCTTCCCCGAAACATTCCAGTCATTATCACATCATATTTATAGCAATCTTTCCTCTGAAAATGTGTTCATGGAACACTGACCATGTTTCATATATAAAAATGAATCCAAAGTAAATTGATTGAAAATATGCATATTGTGTTTGAGTTAAGATGATGTCAAAGCAACTGGGTGACTTGGTTACCTCAGCACTTCAGATGTTCAACAAATATCGTTATTTGGCTGAGTCTGTGCAAAAATGAGTCTAGGTAGTTACTTAGCATTCTAGAAAACAAAACAGTTGACTAGAGTTTGCATCTTCTAACCAGTTCTGTTGGTGTCCCCTAAGATAATGAGCTTGGGGTGGTTGCCACAGTGCTTTAGTATGGTTGTCTGGCTCAACATGATTTACTTCTCTGATTACATAGGGTAGAGAGCATCTTATGCCCTGAGTCCCAAAGTTCTGAACCATACATGGCTAGCTTTAACAGCTCTGATCTTTTAATTGGCCTGTGTGCATTTTAGAATATGTACATCGACCCTCTAATATTAGCATATGCTTTGTGTATTTAATTGGATCTATGTCTGATACACCATTTATTTTCATTGATGTCTTCTCCTTGTTGAGTTTCAGAAGGCTTTTCCTGCACTACCAGGGATAGAGTAAATACAGGGACGAACGTCGTTTGTAATCTTGTAACTAAATAATCTAATTTGACAAATCTGAGACTATTGGGGCTGACAGATCGAACATTACCTTTCAGGTTGAAAGTAGCCCTGAAACAGAACCTCCGGAGAGAAGCTATTAATAAATTTCCAAATTACTTGAATTGTGATAAAACAGAAAGAAATAATATTATGCCTCCCTGTTTATGGTTAAGTAGCTCATGGATTTGGAAAAAAAAAAGAGCAAAGAATAATTTATGTGTTCTAATTACAGCTGGTTTCAGTTTGGGTGTCGCCTCTGTGCATTTTACTATTCCCGAATGTGTCGTGAGCAGTTGGATCAAGCTGATTCCCTAATATATATAACTCCTACGGCTAAATGTCTATATCTTTAGTATTCTGATGCTTGAAAGTGGCAATATAAAATAATTATGTTCAGAATTGGGAAGTTTACTGGCTGTGCTGCCACTGTTATATTTATTAGCATAGATTACAAAGTGAAGTGGGGATTTGATGATTTTATGGCCCATCGATCAAGGTAGGTAGCACAGAAAGATAATTCAGGACTTAAAGTGAACTGATAAGCTGGACTGTAAGTAACAATCAATTATTGAGATAATTCAGAGTACGCACTTTATCTCTTTTGCCATCTACATAATCCCTGAGTATGTGACCAAAACATATAAAAGAATAACCCATTGCTGGGATGTTATTTTTTTTTTTATAGGACATAAACCGATTTGACTCAACCATTTCTTTGTCCTTTCTTATCTCTGTATTTGGGATATGATGGCACATTTTCATTGTGCCTTCGTGTTCCTCTTAATAGCATGATTGGTGATGGCCTCCCCTGGACAGGAGGAATGAGGATATCCCTTTGGCCAGCAGCAGGGTGGTGGCTCAGCTGAGTCCTGCATTGAGGGGAAGGACTCTTTTGTTTCACATTCTTGAAGCCTTTTCCTGGCCAGTGTTGATTTGGCAGGATAGCATACTTGGGCTCCTGGGCTGTTGCCAGTCACTTGGTCCTGAAACTGGAGTTAGTAAGATCTTGCCAAAGATTAGACTGAGAAATCTGGATGCAGGCTGGCAATCCAAGCAAGACGTCTCAGCCAAATTGGCACAGTTGGGAAAACCTTGGAGAATCACAATTATTTTAGACAAAATACGAAGTTTGTGAGCTTTCTAAACATTATGTAAATCAGCCTTGATTCTTAATTCACAGAAGCACAGAAGTCCATCACTTTGAGTAAGTATGTAAATGTCTTAGTGCCCTGATTCATGTCAAAGTTAACCTTCGTTGCAAAGAAGTTGGATGGTGCTGCAGTGGGAATGCTTCAGCACCTGCAGCAGCAGACAGGAAACTCAGGTGCCTTAAAGTCTTCTTAGAATTCTGGTTCTTATCTCCACCATGCACCAGGGGCTGGCAGTCTGTGGGTGAGTGTTGTGCTGAGGAAGCTGATGTAGAATATTAACAGCACCGTTTATAGGGGCCCTACTCTTCACAGTTCTTATTCATGATCTCATTTTGTGAGATAGGCACTGGTATTTTTCCCATTTTTTTTAATTTCAGAGAACTGAGATTCAAACCCCATTTCCTATATGCTGGAACTTGGAATTTGGTCATTGTGGGTATCTTATAGTGCTTTTTAAAATTTTGTGTATCTAGAAATCCCCAAGGGAGCAAATCATGCTGATTCCTGGGGGCTGGGCAAAGCAGTTTTGTTTTTCACAGATATGGGGGTAGGACCAGAGTTCTACTGAGTGAGGAGTGGCACAGGTGACTGAGTCAGAGGGTTGGAAATGCTGCTCTATAACTTCTTAATTTTAACTAATTGGTGTAAACTCATGTGTTCGAATAGAACACCTTTTTCCTTCAAACTGCTTGTCAAGTGAGACCCAGAAACCTCAGCTCCATGTATAGTATCATGCTGATAGTCTTTGAAAATATTCTACGCCCCTTTCCCCCTTCTGTATGTTCCTGGGTTACTTGTTTATTCTTGAATACTGAGGTTGACCATATTTTAAATATCACTGATCCATAATAAGAGACTTCCAAAGAAGTCTGAAGCATAAAATATTTGGGTGAAAATCTAGACACCTGATAGGCTTAAAAATCCAGTAACAAAACATATAAATTCAGTTCTTCTGATGACTTGCTTCAGTATTCTTGGTGAATAATGCTTTTACTCTCAGGGAAAAGCATTTACTGCACCATAGGGAATCTATAAAAGTCATTTGGTATCTTAAATGAAAATTATATATTTCTTGCATCAGAATCTACTAGTCTGAAAAATATAGAAGATTATATCTATCTATCTATATATATATATTTGGATAACATATATATATATATATTTATTAGCATAGATTACATACATATAAAAGAGATTATATAGAGATATTACATATATTATATATAGATGTTACATAGATTTCATATATATATATATATAAACATGTATTTGTATTTGGGATATAATGGAGCATTTTTCTTGTGCCTCCATGTTCCTCTAATGCTATATATATATGAAATCTGCAGAGTCCCTAAGCTCATTTGTGTCTTTTTTTTTTTAATTGAACACATTTGTTCTTTGCTTACCTGAGAAAAGCCTAAGAAAAGTTCAACACACTTGCTTCTAAGTCTGGGTAGAATCTGCTCTGGAAATGTGAGAATTTTAAAAATACCACCAAAAAATAAATAATTTTTTTATGAAATTCAAGAATAGTTTCATTAAGACAAAATGAGAGTTGCTTGTTTATTTTATATTTTACCATTTATAGTTCATAAAGTTCTACTCAAAACAAAATTCAATTCTTAGAATTCTGACGTTTAAAAAAAAATTAATACTGTGATGTCAATTTCTGACCTTAAGATAAAAATTATTTCTTTTGAGTTTGAGTGTCTTATTTTATAAGTAAACCCTTCCTATAAAAAATTGAATCTACTTGAATTAATCAATGTAACTTATGGTTTTTCCATTTACATTTATTCTGAAATTATGGTGATTTCAGAGGATATTAAATTTTATTTGATTTAGCATCTAGCCTGAGTGGCCGTATTTCTTCAGTGAGTAGCAAGACAAACTGTAGCAATTCCAATGATGACTTATGATTTGTAGAATAGGGTGATCTAAATGTCACACTTGATTTTAATTTTGCCTGGGTGATGTTTTGAAAATTTTTTTCTTTTAATGTCTTTTCTACAAGTCTTGTTGAGAGAAGATATTCCCAGAGGTGCAAGGTATAAGAAGCTGCAAAACATGTTTTAGCATTTTTGTGATATTTTAGGCTTATGACTTTTTAATTTTTAATTAAATTAATCAATTTATTTTACCAAGCAGTATGTTGATGCAGAGAGACAAACGCTTTTGCTGAGTCACTTGTTTGGGGAGAAGAATGTAAAAGCATTATGGTGACTTCACATCATGCTAAAATGTGATATGTATTACACATACATAAAGGAGTGACTGATTCTGTGGCATTCCTGAATGAAGGGTGGGTTTTAGTAGAGCTTTATTGTGCTTATTCCAATAACTATTCTTTATGCACCAATATTAATAATGCTTTTTATGAATTCAGAGGGTAGAAGTGATCATTTGGTAATTTTAGGTAGTGGCTTATTATTTTGAAGGCAGTGGGAGTTTAGGCTTGAGCAAAAGGAGCAAAAGAATACTTGGAATGTCCTGGAGGAACGTGATGAGAGAAGTGAATAGCTGGAGGAAAATGACACAAGATTGAATTGTAGAAACAGGAGAATGGAGAGTTTCTGCTAGGAAGACTAACACAAGTGAGGAGATGGAAATCAGCAAGTCGTGTAGCACCAAGAAGAAGGTGTATAACAAATTAGAATAAAAAATTAATTTAAAAAAAGAAGAGGGTGTATTTGAAAAATTGAGATATCCAAATGAGGAGTATAAACAGATGTGGTTGGATAATATGAGAGTTATTTGATGAAGGCTTTAAATTCTAGTTTGGAATTCAGATTTTTAAATAAGTGACATGGTCACCAGAAATTGCTATAGAAGATTCTGGGACTTAACAAACAGCCAGAGCTCAATAGTATCTGTTCACCTTAGAAGTGACCTTAGCTCTCTAGGTAGGCAAAACCATGACCTGAAACCAATTAGTCATTTATATTCCTGCTTGACTCCTGTTGATATAACTTGGCAACCTAGGTCTGAGGAGTTAGAGGAATAAAAGGGAAAATTGGGACTCAACACTTATTTCTGCAGATGACAGGTGATCTTCAAATGCTGCTAATTCTCTCAACAGGTAGAAAGACCCGGAGGCTTAGTCACGCATCTCTGCCAATGGACCACAAATCACCCACTGACAGGAAAATATCAGTCATTTGCTGGACTGATTATATGGAATAATATACAACACCCACAATGAAGTTTTCACATTATTGACTGAACCTGCCATTTGCTGTGTTGGCATACCAGCGAGAGCCTGAGGCAGAGCTATGATTCAGATCAGAACTTGGGCTCATGGGTTGGAAGAGGTTTCTCCAGGACATCAGCCTAAAGGAGCTTTTCAAGGACAGGAGTATTGCTTAGCCTTGAAAGATCTGAATTGTACTTCTGCCTGAGCAGAAACCTGGGAGACCATGGTTTAATTGCTCTGGGGCAGGGTCAAGATATCCATGTTTTCTAAATCTCCCCACAATTACATGAACAGGTTTGAGAATGATTGATGTAAGCCCCTGACACCTGTATGCTCCTTACTCACTTATGTGTCTGATGTGAATGGTGCTAGATAATTACCCAATAGGTGTTTCTAGGATAAAGGTGTCTAAGGAATGAGATAAGGAAAAGGGATGGAGTCTTGGTGTCACACAGCTGGATTTAGATCATAAGAATCCATGACTGCTGTCCAGACACATGAAGCTTGTAGCTAGAACAAGCATTACAATATGACATGTGAAAACTGAGTTGGACAAAAGTGGAGGAAAGAAGAGTAGGTTGAGCAAACACGAAGGCAGCCATGCCTGATTCATTGTGAGAAAGTCTGCAGGAGAAGCTCAGGGTGGCATCTGCATGGAACTGGGGGTAGCATCTCTTTCTCGGGGCTTCACCTACGTGTTTTGCAGGCAACCAATTCCTGGTGATGATTTGGGTTCAGAAGTCTGATTTATGGTGGAGAGGATATAGAATGATGAATGCACTTAAACTTATTGAGCTTGGAAAAGAAGTCTTAAAGCATCTAATTTAAAGCATTTAAACCCCCTCTCTTCCCTGCAAAAGTTCTTATAGATGCTGGAAATTAGTGGATCTATTTCATAAATAATCTGCTCTCCTTACCACCTCTCCCTCCCTCCCCACTCCCTTCTCTGTTACTAGGTTTCCCATTCCCCTCTCCTCTCCTTCTTATCTTTAAATGCCTTATCCTAAATCAAAACTTAAGCAACAATTTTTTCTCAGTCTACATTAGATTTCACTTTTAATTCAGTGCTTTAAAAATCTCTGTTACTGCTAAGAAATTCCTACTTCTGAGGCGCAGCTGTTGCTTTGAAATCAGATGGTTTCAAATCCTGGTCCCATCACTCATGAATTGCATGGCCTTGCTCAGGTTACATGGCCTCTCCCAGCTTTGGTGTTCTCATCTTTAAAATGGGAACACATCACATATTTGTAAATGGCTCTTTAGGTGATTGGAGGAAGTATTTCATTCCATGCCAAGGACCAGTAACTATTCAAAAATACTAACCTTTGCTTTTGTCCTCTTGAGAGAAAGGATGAATACAAATGCCCAGTGTTGCATGGGGATTTAAATCAAAGGGAGAGAGCTAATTCCCTCAGGAGATATTCATCAGTAGCCATCAGTTCTGATTTAAACATTTCTGCATAAGTTTTTACATAGTTCCTGTGCTACAGAGAGTGAGTAAAGTTGGCACAGGGTGTGAGCTTGATGGATTATACCCAATTTTGTTTCACAATCTTTATATCCACCAGTAGTGAGATGTAGATAGCATTTTAGTTAGAGGAATACAAAACGACTGGAAAATCACAGGCTTGACACTGCATGAACGTAGGCATTACTTCTTACCCATTTAAAATACCAATGCATGATTTTATTTTACCTGAAATTTTGACATAGCTTAAAATTTTCAAAAGGTATTAAATCAATTTTGTTTCTGAGGCCGTAGGATGTAAAGGATTTTTTCCCCTCTCTTCATTTTGATTAATGGAATTGGCTTTAGTTGGCAATAAGTGTCAGAGTTGCTACATTTTAAACAGTGTCTTTGGTTACTTTAATATATTTGTTTGTATTGAGGGTGTCCTTTTCATATTCCAATGTGCATAGGGTGTCATATTATTTATGTAGCTCAGAGTTCAGAGTTCAGATAGAGAGAAATAATTCATTTTTTTGATTATTCATTTGTTTATACATCCAACAGATATTTATTGAAAGGACTTTTTTTTTTTTTTCCTGGCCAGGCTTCTAGGTGACTTACATCTTGAGAAGAAAGATTCAACTATTTCTTTCAGGATTTTTTAGCACAAAAGACAAATATCATATCAACTAAAACAGTATTTATATAAAATCAGCGATTTACAGTAAAATGAACATGGCTTTAATGTTAAGTGAATCTGGCTTAAATACTGGCTGTGCTATGTTTTAGCTGTATGATCCTGGGCAAAGCCTCAATAGTTCGAAATAATTCCTGTGCAGGATGCAAATGAGGATGGTCAGCAATGCATATAAAGGGCCTATCAGAGTGCTGGCAATGGCAGAGGAAGATATAAACAAGAAAATTACTATTACATCTCATCCAATGGTGTCATTGGTCAGGCAAAATGGGAAGTGCTGTGATTATTCACATATTCATATTATGATCATTTCCATTTATGATATGGATGTCAGGATTTTAGACAGTTAAGAAAACTAATCTAAAGGTACATAGTTTTCAAATGGAACTGCCTAGAGTCAAACAAAGCCCCCTCTTCAGACTCAAAATCTCCATGCACTTTAGCTCCCTGCACATCCCATACTGCTGATTGGGTTTCTGAGTGTGTTCTATTACGGTTCATATCTACGTATGTGATTAGGAGAACAAAATAGAAAACACTTCAGGACTATTGAACTATCTGTCATCCTAAAATGTTTCACAGTGAAAACAATGTAGTATTTGTAAGAAAAAGTGCTCTATACTTCCCCTGAAATGAGAATTGAGCATTTTTGACCAAGTTTAAGTTAACAAGTTAACAGCTGCCTGATAACATTATTGACAATTAATATACATATATATGTATTTTTTTTAGAAAGAAAGAGAGAGAGAAATTTTTAATATTTATTTTTTAGTTTTCGGTGAACACAACATCTTTATTTTATTTTTATGTGGTGCTGAGGATTGAACCCAGTGCCCCACGCATGTCAGGCCACCGCACTACCGTTTGAGCCACATCCTCAGCCCTATATATGTATTTTTAAAAAGGCAAAAATGACCACCAAAAAAAGCCTGTTTGGATGGCTCTGAAGAACTTTTTCAGAGAACTCATCTATAAAGTAGAAAGATCCCTGAACTGAAATTATCAACATACTAAGAAGGACTTCCCAATCTGAGATGGTTCTCAATGAATTATGGTTACAGAAGTGTCTGTTATGTGGATTTACCTCACTTGGATTAATACCTGAAAAAAGGGTACAAATAATAAAACCTGAAATGATAATTTCAGCAAGAATCTTAAATCCTGTCATGTGCTGGGCTATGGGAAGGACAGAAAGTGAGTGGCACATCTTTGAATCCTTTGCCAGTGAGCATCTCAGCCTTTCTCTTCTTGTGGGCCACTTCTCTTCAGAATATTTGATAAAGAGAAGATCCTGCCATGCACAGGTAACTTGTTCTTGTGAGTACTCATCCTCAGCATGGCATGCTTCTTATGCATTCTTCCAGGCTTGTGTTGAACCAGCAGGCTGATTAACAAAAAACATGTGGGTGCAGTTGGCATTGTGGAAATCTGGGACCTAAGAATTGGCCTCAGCACAGGAGCAAATGTGGGATTGATTCCTCTCCTCTGCATGACTTGTTCTTTTATCTTCTGCAATAGCTCCATCCCGGTGACATGTTTTGACCACGGAAAATTACTAAAAGTTGTGATAACTAAAAATATTTCCACTTAGAAAATTGATAGGTATATATTTAATATAATTTCCCCCATAAACCACAGGGGGGAAAACCCAATAAATTAAATCTTTACAGAAAGTACTCAGTTTCTAACCATGTTCTGCTCTCTTCAGACTCATACCTCTCTGAAAACTACCTTCTTACCATCTTTGCTATTCAGTCTCTCACTGTGTGACAACAGACTCCTAAACATAGGAACTTACAGTAACTCTTTTGTTAGTAATTTTGCAGGTCAGGAATTTAGAAAGGACTCAACTGTGAGGTTCATCTCTAACCCGTGTAGCTTTGGCTGAGGATGGAAAATCCCCTCCAAGATGGCTTTTCCACTCAATGTTGCTGGCTCCTCCATACTCTATTCTCTCTCTTCACTTGCATCTTATTTTCCAGGACCTGTCCATGTTGCTTCCTTAGGCTTCTTCACACCATGACAGTCATTCCCCCAAAGCTGGTATCCCAAGGGAGACAACATAAAAGCTGTTAGCTCTTAAGACCTGTTCTCAGAAACAGAGGCATTATCACGTCCACCATATTCTAGTGGTCCTCTAAGTCACAGGGACTTCCTAGCACCAGGGAAGGAAGTGTAGGTCTCATCTATAGATGGAAGGAGTGTCAAAGAGTTGGAGACACTCTCACTTCATAGTTATGTTTTCATCTTTTGGAAATCCCAAACTGTTCCCATAGAGTCCCTAGGACTCCCTCCTCCTTCCCAGTGGCATATCTAACAATCTCTATGTTACTCACGTGAGTCAGGTTATGAATCAAACTTGCCTTTTCATTCTCCTCATTGTCCAGCAGGTAAGTATTGACACAGACACATATGCACATCTTTCTAAGGCCTATATTGATTCTCTATGACAGTGTAATTTCAATCTATAAAGAGGAAAAATATTTTCCTGATAACTTCCATAATTTATAAAGTGGTTCTTTCACAGTGGAATAATTACTTCTCACTTTTGCACGAAACAATCTTCATTACTTTTCTTAATCCTCCATCCCCACTTTACCCATCCCTTCACATTATGTCCTCTCAGTTTAAGAATAAAAAAATTAGATCTTTGATAAACCAAATATTTTAATATCCAAGCCTTTAAGTAAAAAGAAAGAGAAAGGAAAGGAAAGGAATTAGACCAAATGCTTAAAAATTGCCCTAAAAGAGTTTAGTTAGATAACCAGACAAAGATCTTCTTGTGTCCATATTTTGGGAATAGGAGATATGATTTTATCTTTTTAGTTATATATGGCACTTTTTATTAATAACATCATGCATCCCAAGAGGTTAATTAATACAAGTATTGAAAATCAAATCACATCAGAACTCAGAAAGGCCTCTCTGGTTCAGTGTTTTCAAACTCTTTTTTTAAATTGGCATACATGTACATCTTTCCCTAGAATTATATGTGAATTCAATGAGATTCACTCCAAATGAATAAACCATAGCAGTTTTGCTTTTATATTTGAAGCTGGACATGAGAGAGTTGGTGGTATGCAAACATCATTCTGTTCTTCACTGGCCCTCCTCTCTCTTATACGGTGGCCTTTGAGGAGCTTTTCAAGAAAACCTTGTGATAGTAGGAGCAAATGTGACTCCATTTTGTTTTATGACTTCATCCTGTAAAACAACCATGCCAAGTGGAAGGGTCATAACTGGGGCAAGATGTTCTTTTCCGCTTGCTATAGAAACCTTTAAGAACACGGAACTACCTAATGGGGCATTGTTTCTGTAACTAGGGTAACAGGGCTCTGTTTCTGTAACTGGGGTGACTGGGCTAACTGTGATTGGTTAGGCTTCCCACCGCTTGACTGCACTCTCCTGCTTCTTTAACCTGGCTTGCTTGCATTGGCTAGACCCCCGAACATCCCTTTTGCAATTTTCAGGCTTATAAGGAGTGCCCTTGCAATTGTTTGGGGCTGATCAGGGGAACAGCTTGATGTTCTGGTCAGCTGCCACCGGTGCTTCAATAAAGGCTTGATTCGATTATATGTGAGCGGTCTGGAAGTCAGTTTATGAAACCCTGGGACAAAGCTTTAACTATAACACCTTAAACTCTGTGGACCACATGCTATTCCCTAATTCCACAAGTGGAAGAATATTAGGTCCAGTCTGACCAAAATTTGCACATGGCTAGAATACAATGGGGAGTACTTGTATCTGGCATTCACAGTGACTTTGAGCCAGTGCCCTTCTAAGTGTGGGCAGGGTAATGCATCTCTTCTCTACGTCAGCTCTGTGATGTGCCCATTCTCACTTCCTCATGCAACAGATGAGAAGAATGAAGTCAAAGACATAACTGATCCTATGCAACCATAAGACTTGACCTCAGTTTCTTTGACCCTTCAGCTGAGACTTTTACCACATTACAAATTCTGCCATTCCCAGAAAACACCTTCAAAACCAGCCTCTGATTAGAACTAAATGCCAGCATCAACAAAAAACAAAAATCATACTATGCATTTTTAGTCCTAAATTCTTAGGTTCTTTCCGGGGAGATAACAAGTTATTTAAAGGCCAGAGAGACTTAAAACTTGTACATTCTCATGTGCCCTCAGTCCACTGTAGGCCACAGACTTTAGTACCAGAGAGGCTGATTCAGACTTGGCCACCACTGGGAATATGGGGATAAAACCAAATGAGGCATGGCAAGAATAATGTGAAAAGAGGAACTGGAAAGGGCTTTCCAGTGTCCATGTGCAGAATTAGATTTGCTTACCACCCATGGTAACTGGGGAAAATGTTTTCCTTTTCTTCTTTTCTATTTCTCTAGGGTAGAGACTGTCCACAATTATATCTTGATATTCCCCTTGTGTATTCCAGAACTTGAATACATTTTTTTTTTTTTGTCGAACTAGTGGGCAAATTGGCAGCATTATCTCTTTCTCTAATTAACCAAGTGACTGAGGCCAAATAGCACTCAGTCTTCTTCCCTCCCCAGCCTGCTTTGCTATTAATGACACAAGGGCCAGCTGCAGAGTGACAAGGACAGCCGTCCACAAATTAGCAGTTTAGGGGGAGAAAAGAGGGCCAGGATATCTGAATGACCTACCAATTGGATAATCCACTTGTGGTTAATTGAGAACAAGATTCAATTAACACATTTGTATACAGTTCATCTGAAAAAAAAACCCAATAAATTTAAAATCAAGAATAAATTATGCAAGGCACATGAATATGTTTTTAGGTGAGTGGAGTTATTTAATTTGGGTCATAATGAGAAAGAGTGATTATCTTTCTTATCTGAGGTCAAGGCAATGGAATTTGAAAGGCTAAATTGAATAAAGCCATGAAGAGTACCCAAATTTAATTTAGAACAGAAGGCTCAGATCTCGTGAATTCTGACACATGCATGTATGGAAAGAAGGAAGTACACTTTTTAAATAGTAATATTTTAGGTGGTATGAAGTCTTTAGCTCAAACTTTAAAGCACAATTTAGTTAGATGTGTAAATGATGGTTTTATCTCCTAGGATGGCCTATACAAGTGAATATTTGCTCAACATTTTAAGATTCTCAGATTGAAAGTGCTGGGTAAATACTGGGCCAGATTAGCTCGCCATGTGTCTCCCTGTGTGCACAGAGCTTTCACTGACTTCGACGGGTGGAATGTGGTGGGAGAATCTGGCTCATTATTAGTTTTCCTATTTTGATTTGATCAACTGTTGTCAATTACAGACATTGGTAATTACCCACAGAAAAAGAGAGGAGGGAGAAAAAAACTTGCTATCATAATATTTATCTTATCAGTTATGGTATTTTCCTATATTGAAAAAAAATATTGTGGTGAATTGTGCAACACAGCAAGCACTGATTTTACAGTGCCCCTGACTTGAGTGTGTTTTTATACAGATTTTAAAAATTTCTCAAATAAAATCCATGTGATTATGGAACAGTGCCGCTTCACTGTGCCCTGTTAATCTTCCTTTTATCCCTCTCCTGACTCAGATTTGCCCTTCAATTTGCTCCCCCATCAACACCATAGCCCAAACCATGCTTTTCACTTTCTGTGATGATCTAAATGTTTTGAATCTTCATGGTCAAATGTAGTGGACAATAGCCATGTGTGATTACTGAGCACTTGAAATATGGTTAGTGTGATTGGACCATTGAATTTTTAATTTAATTCAATTTTAACTAATGTAAATATAAATAGAAATATGTGGTGAGTGGTTACTTTATTCTCATGTAGAGCAGACTCATACATCTGAAACATTAGGATAACCCATTGACTGCTCTTCTTATTGGCAGAATATTCATCTTCAATTTCTTTTATACCACCAAATTGTCTATTTTAAACTCTACTTTTATTATTAAATTTCTTATGTAGAAATTTTTGGTGATTCCATGTACTCTACTACAATAATCTCTTTTTAATCTCTAAATTAAATAACTATATTTGTATGTAATAAAGGGATTCATTATGCCATATCTGTATATGCACATAACATATTTGCTCAATATCTTTTCCAAATACCTCTCCCTCCCCTCCTCACCTTCTTCCCCATCTACTTCCTCTATTATACTGATCTACCTTCTATTATTATTATTATTATTATTATTATTTTAATTAGTACATTATATATATACATATATATATATATATATATATGATTCATTGTGATATATTTGTACATGGACATAGGATAATTTGGTAGATTTTATTCCCTAGCACTTCACATGCACTCATCCCCTTTCTCTATTCTATTGGTCTCCTTTCTACTTTTTGAAAATCACCCCACCCCCTTTCTAACTTCTATGTATGAGAGAAAGCATTTGACCCTTGACTTTCTGAGTCTGGCTTATTTCAGTTAGCATGATGATCTCTAGTTTCATCCATATACAAGCAAATGGCATAATTTTATTTTTCTTTATGACTGAGTAAACATCCATTGTATCTCTCTCTATATAAAAATGTAATATATATATATATGACTTATATACATATATATATGACTTATATACATATATATGCTATGCTTTTCACTTTATGTGATGATCTAAATATTTTGAATCTGCATGTTAATGTAGTGTATAATAGCACTCATGAGTGAATGAGTGATATATATATCTTCATTTTTCTGTTGACAGGCACCTAATATGGCTATTGTGAATTGGGATGCTGTGAGTATTGGTATGCATATATTACTATAGTATATTGATTTTAGTTTAACCAAGAAGTGGAATATCTGGATCATATGGTGGTTTCATTCTAGTATTTTGAGGAATTCTCATAATGCTTCCATACTGTACTTTTCCCCCATACCTTTGCTAGATTTTGTTATTTTTATTTTTTATGCTTTTAATTATAAATGGGGAGAAAAAAATCAATGCAGTTTTGCTTTGCATTTCCCTGATTGCTAAAGATGTCGAACATTTTTTCATGTTTTTTGGCCATTTTTATTTCTTCTTTTGAGAAATGTCTGTTTAGTTCATTTGCCCATTTGTTGATTGGGTTATTTGCTTTTTTGCTGTTATTTTTAATTTTTAATTTTTTTGTATATTCTGGATATTAATCCCCTGTCAGAAGAGTAGCTGGCAAAGATTTTCTCCAATTCTGTAGGCTCCCTCTTCATGCTCTGGTTTCCTTTGTTATGTAGAAGCTTTTAAATTTGATGCTATCTTACTTACTGATTCTTGGTTTCATTTCCTCAGCTTTAGGAATCTTATTAAGGAAGTCAGTGCTTTTACCAATTTGTTGGAGTGTTGACCCTCTTTTTTTTCTAGTAGTTACAGTGTTTCTGATCTAATTCCTATGTCTGATCCATTTTGAGTTTACACACACACACACACACACACACACACACACACACACACACACATATTGCCAGATCAGATGTAGTGATCTAGCTTCATTATTTTACATACAGATATGTAGTTCCCCAAATACAACTTGTTAAAAAGACTATCTTTTCCCCCAGGTGTTTTTGATACCTTTGTCAAGGATTAGATGACTTTACCTATGAGCAATGCTAGAGGCATCACAATACCTGATCTCAATTATATTACAATAACGCATTAGATATTTAGTAACAAAAATAACATGCTATTGGTGTAAAAACAGACATGAAGACCAATGGAACAGAATAGAAGATACAAGAATCTGTCTAGCATAATATACTTCAAATCTGGCTGCCTGTTAGAATCACTTGGAGACACAACATAAGAGTATTTGATTTACTTGACCCAATATGAGCCTAGAAAGCTGATTTTAATGCACAGTCTACTTTAAGATTCCAAGTTGAGTATCTTTACCTTTCTATAGTCTATTCTTTAAACTCTAAATTAATTCATGTCTTTCCTGGACTCCTGCAACATTTTACCTCTATCTCCTTTCCTACCATTTCTCCTGATTCCCCACAATCCTTTACCAAACAAATGAAGTGATCTTTCTAAAAGTTAAAACAGGCCATATTGTTTTGACAGTTCAGTCCTCCAAATGCTTCTCATTGCCTAGGGAATGCTATACAGTCTTTTCCCATGCTCATCATCTACAAGGCCTATGGGGTATTTTTCTCATCTAGCACTTGAACCATTTCTCCTTTCTTACTACTGGTATTCTCCTTCCTTGAATGCATCAGGTTTCTTCCCATCTGAACCCCTTCCTGTTTTTTTTTTTTTTCCTGACTGTACTGTTGTTTCTGTAGAAGTTTGACCTCTTTTCTTCCTCTTCCTCATCTCAGTTCTCATATTAACTCAGGAAAATTGTTCCTACTTCTGTATTGTCTCTGTCCATTTGTTATGCTCTGTGAACATCTTTTTATGTTTATAAGCACTTATTGTTATCATCAGAAATTATATTCTGTTTATATATCTATTATCTATTTCTATCTTATCTCCTCTTACTAGAAAATAGGTTCAATAAGAGCAGGTATTTTATCTTTTGGTCTTAATGCTTATATAATCAGTATGAAGAATCCTTGGAAAATTGGGAATGGAACCATCATTTGACCCAGCTATCCCTCTCCTCAGTCTATACTCAGAGGACTTAAAATCAGCATACTACAGTGACACAGCCACTTCAATGTTTATAGCCCATCAATTCACAATAGCTAAACTATAGAATCAATCTAGATGCCTTTCAATAGTTGTATGTATTAAGAAACTATGGTATACATACACAATGGAATATTATTCAGCATTAAAAGAAAATAAAATTATGAACTTGCTGATAAATGGATGGAGTTGGAGAATATCATGCTAAGTGAAGTAAGCCAATTCCAAAAAAATCAAAGACAAGTGGATAAGTGGATGCTGACCCATAATGGAGTGGGGGCCTTGGGAAGAATGGAGGAACTTTGGATAGGACAAAGGGGAGTGTGAGGAGGAGAAGGGTCAGGGAGTAGGAAAGATGGTGAAATGAGACCGACATCATCACCCTAGGAACACGTGTAATCACCTGACTGGTGTGACTCTACCACATGTATAACTAGAGAAATAAAAAGTTATGCTCTGTGTATAATGAATTCAAAATTCATTCTACTGTCATGTATAACTAATTAGAAACAAAAAAATTCAGACAAAAAAGTCACTAGAGGAGATATAAATACTGATCCACTCAAAAGAAGGGAGAAAAGAGAAACAATGTGAAAAATATCAGATGACGCAAATAGAAGGTAAATATCATGATGAAAGGTATAAAAAGAGCATCAATTATTGCAAACATATTATAATCAAACACTTCATGTGAATAAGGACTTTCTGGACTTTTAAAAGCAAGAACAACTCTATGCCATGAATAAAAAACACACTTCACATATAAAGATACATTTTCATTGATAGAAGAGGATTTTAAAAAGTTATTCTCTATACACACTAAAAATAGCAAAGCTCAAAGACAATTGAAATAGTGGTAGGAAGAAAAGATAAAAATTTTATCAAAAGGTCACTTATCAAGAAGACAATGATAGTAAATGTGTATGTACATAATAACAGATCTGTAATATTCAGGTAGCAGAACTTAATAAAACCAAAGGGATAAAGAGACCAAACACACAAATATAATTGGATGTGTTAGCAGCTCTTTATTTTATCAGTAATTGTTGGAATGAGTAGCTTATGCACTATAAACTATTTCATCCAACTTGATTGATACAGACACAATACCCAATCACTTCAGAATTCACCCATTCTTCAAAAGTGCAAACGCAACATTCACTAAGTTAGAGTATGTTCTGAGTGATAAGATAGATTGCAGTAAATGTCAAATGCTTGAACTCATGTGTGGTTATTTTTTGACCAGTATAGAATTAAGTCAGAAATAAGTAATAGTAAGTTTATTTGGAAACTCCAAATATTTTCCATTTAGAAAATATCAAATCAAATCTTCCAGGGATTAAAGACAAAATCATGATAACTTGAAAATATTACAAAATATTTCAGACTGAACTATAATGAAAACATAATACATCAGAATATAAGGCATGCCTATATACTGCTATACCACTACTTACAGAAATATTTATAGATTTTATACTTAAAAATTTAAATATTCATTTTCTGCAAAAGAAAGATCCAAAATCAACTGTATAAACTTCAACCTTAAGAAACTATAAAAAAAGAAAAAAATTAAACAAAAGCTAAGTAGAAGAAAAGAAATATTTTTATAAAGCAAAAGTACATAAAATGGAAATGGCAAACAAATCTGTTTTTGTTTTTGTAGAAATTAATAAATTTGATAAGAAAAATACAGATCAAGAAAATGAGAGAGAACAAAAAATGACCCAGATGAAAATTTTAAAAGGACACACCACTACACATCTTCAAACTTTTTGACTGAATCAAGAAATAGAAAATCTGAGTAAGTTAAATCTAATAAATAAATTGATTTAGTAATTTAAAATATTCCCACAACCAAAATCCCTGGACCAGATGGCTTCACTGATTGATTCTATCAAACATTTAAGGAATACACACACACATACACACACACACACACACACACACGCACACAGAGATACCCACACACCATATCTCTCAATCTTATTCAAAATCTGTAAAAAAATATAGTGGTTATAAGCACTTTCCACAATATTTTATGAGACCAGCATTATTCTGATATCAAAACCAGATAAAGCTATTATGAGAAAAAGTTAAGTTCAATATGCCTCATGATTACACATGCAAATATTTGATAAAAATTAGCAAATTGGATTCAGCAATATATAAATGAATAATACTTTATGCCCAAGAGTTATTTTTAGAATCCAATGTTAGGTCAAAATTTTTTAATGTCCATCTATGTAATCTTCCACATTATTGAGATAAACCAGAAGCAGTGCTTATCCTGATACAAAAAAAAAAAACAACTTGACCAAAATAGCACTCTTTTATAACACAAAGCTTCAGTATGTAACGAATAAAAGGACACATTATAGTTTATAAAGAATACTTATTTTTTAAAAATTTCATATAGATTTAAATAAATTTTATTCCCTGAGATTATTATCAAAACAAGAATACATATTTTCACTACTTCTGTTTAACTTGCTTTATAAGTCCTAGTTACTGCAATAAGGCAAGAAAAAGTCATGAATTTCAAAGAAAGAAATAAAACTGCTGTCTTTTTTTTTCTTTCTTTTTTGCCCCTTTTTTTCAGACAAAGTGACTGTTTACATAGAAAATCTAAAGAACCTAACCCCCAAAGGACTATTTCTTATTCTTTCCCCCAAAAAGGACTATTACTAATAATGGAATTTAACACATTTCAATGTAGAAGTTAATATTTTAAAGATTTTATTTCTATATATTAACAATGAACAATTGGAAAATCAAAATAAAAAACTTACAGTAGCATCACAAGGCACTTAATATTTGGTAATAAGCTTAGTGAAAGATATGATATCAAGTGCTCTACATGGGAGACTATAAAATATTGATGGAGAAATTAAGAAAACCAAATAAATGGAGACATATATCAAATTTATAGATTCGAAGATCTAACATTGTTAAGATGTCTATTCTTTTCAAATTGATCTCTACACTCAAAGCAAAGTCAATCAAAATTTAATGGTGTTTTTTCCTAGAAGATAGCAGTAGCTAAATTTACATGGAAATGCAAAGAATCTAGATTAGACAAAACTATCCTAAAAAAGAAGAATAGCAAAAAGAAAAAAAAGCATAAAACCAGAATTATAAAGCCTATTATATTAGCTGATTGGATAAAGGAGTAGAATCCAGAGACTGATCCATGCAGAATTGATGGAGTAGTGACCAAGGTGCCAGTCACATATTCTGAATATGAGTTCTTTAAATATCTGACAAAAGACTCATATTCAGAATATTTAATTATCTTTAAATGTTGACAATAAAAAGACAAACAACATGATCAGTAAATGGAAATTATACTTGGACAATCATTTTACAAGAGAAGATACACGAATCACTAAGAATTACATGAACACGTTCTCAACCATTACTCATCACAGAAATGTAAATTTAAGCCATATGATACCCACTAGAATGATGAAAATCAAATTGACTGACACCACCAAATGTTGGTTGGGATGCAGGGCAAACAGAAATCTAATACATAGATGGTTAAAGTGTCAAA
The DNA here is from genome assembly GCF_052094955.1 of Ictidomys tridecemlineatus. Classification (NCBI taxonomy): domain Eukaryota; kingdom Metazoa; phylum Chordata; class Mammalia; order Rodentia; family Sciuridae; genus Ictidomys; species Ictidomys tridecemlineatus. Next base: position 118,833,108 of record NC_135483.1, on the reverse strand, counting down.
TGATACAGATGCTTTTGAAAACTCGTTGGCATTTTTAAAATAGGGTAAAACTTCCATCTACCCTGTGGCCAATGATCCCATTCTTACCCCAAAAATATTTGCTTAGGAGTATTTATAGGAGATCTATTCATAATATCCTCAAATTGGAATCAAGTCAAATGTCTTTTTGATATGAGAAGGGATCAACTATATGGATTATAATTATCCAATGTAATGTATGTTATTATGTGTAAGCTTATTATGTACACAATGTAGATGAACATCAAAAACATCAGGTTGATTGAAAAAAATATATTTTAGGATTTCATTTATGTGAAATCAAGAAATAATAAAAATATTGTATGGTATTTGAAATTGAAAATTTGTTGCCTCTACCCAATAGATACACAAATCAAAACATCACATTATACCTCACAAATATGAAGAAATATTGTGTCCATATAACATAAGTAAATATTTAAGTAAGAATAAAAATTGTTGAATGAAAAGGGCAAAATGGAACTCTCTGGAGTGATATAAATACTTTAAAATATGTTTTAGAGAATTAGTGGCCCAAGTGTACACAGTTATCAAAACTTATCATACTGAACTAGGCATTTGTTTATGTAAATGATATCTGAACTTAATAAAATGTTCTTTTGATACATATACCCAAATAAAATATTACTTAGTCTTAAAGAAGAATGAAATTATGGCATTTGCAGGTAAATGGATGGAGCTGGAGAATATCATGCTAAGTAAAATAAGCCAAACCCCAAAAACCAAAGGCCAAATGTTTTCTCTGATAAGCTGATGCTAATCCAAAATGGAGATGAGGGCTGGTGATGGGGAAGAGTGAAGGAACTTTGGATTGTGCAGAGGGATGTGAGGGAAAGGGAAGGGGTGTGGGGATAGGAAGAACAGTGGAATAAGATGGACATTATTTGCCGCAGTCTGGCTGCAGCAAGATAACCCAGGGGGTGACGAACAACTTGTGTAGATTGATACAGCAGGAGTGGGAGCAGTTTATTGTAGAAAAGGAGCGGTATTTATACATTTCACACAGCTTATCTTAATTAGCATAAACTAGATACATCAGTCAACCAATAAGGAATCTCCACACTTAATGGCTCGCTGGCCTTACTTCACAAACCACTCCCTCTGGCATTTTGCCAGGCGCCATCCAGCCTTGTTTACAGACTCTAACAATTATTACCCTATATACATGAATGATGACACTACCAGCGAGACTCTGCACCATATTCAGCCAGCAGAAGGAGAACTTGTTCTCCATTAGTGTACAATGTGTCAAAATGCATTCTACTGTCATGTATAACTAATTAGAACAAATTAAACAAAAAGAATTCTTTTGATATCTCCTATTTGCTGTTTTTTTCCCCTCAAGTGTTAGTTCTTCTCATTCTTAATTTAGTTTCATTTGGCTTTTTAAAAATGTTTCATGATTCTAGACTGGATGTGTCATCTTTGCCTGTCTATAAATGCTTGGTGTAACGTGCCTAATGGTAAAGCAGTGATAACAACAGGCTGTTGACAAATATCAGGAGCTTATTTTCTAGCATTGAGACTCCCTTTTCCTCCTGACTCTGGAGATTCTGCATTGTTTCTGTAGCCCAATTCACACCATTAAAGTTGCTATCGTTCAAAGATCTCTGTTGTTGCTTCTGTGTGTGCAATTATTTAACATGCTAACCTCTTCACATGTATTTACACAATCTACCTAATGGGTGTGCAGCTAGCTCTCTGGGTATGCAGCAACTTTGAAGTCCTTCCTACCTTTTGTGACAGTCTTCTTCTGTGCATACTTATCCCACCTGCTTTCCATTTGGAGATTTATTTAAATCTTCTGGTCCAAACCTGATTGCCTTATATATTTCCACTGCTATAATGAATGTACCACTTAAGAAAACGTGTGTGTTTTCTGTCATTTGTGGAGATTTGAATAGGGACTTAGAGACAAACATGTTTGTTGTATTTGCCATCTTAATCCAATTTCTCAAGTTACTTTTAATTAGCAGCTTGCTTGCTGCTTTACACACTGATGTGCCTGGTAACTCTCATTATCACTTTCAAGTAGCCCTGTCTAATGGTCTATGCGCTTGGCAGGCAATGATCTAGACTCTTGCTATTTGTAAGGTAGATATTTCACAAGGCCATAAATGTAAAATGAATAAGGCATGGATTGATCTCTAAGGTACAGGCATTTTTAAAGAAGGAGAAAATTAGTGCAACCACGCTTGTGTTGGCAAGAAATGAGAGTGGTGTTTTAGAATCCTCACCTAGAGATTCAACTTTATAGACAAGTAACCCCAGACTGGGAAAATGTGGGGAAGCCCTATTCCACATTGCCCCAAATCTCCCTAAGCACATGGCCCCTGACTATTTATCATTCTAATGTTGACCTAACACTTTAGGAGGCTGTGTCTATAAATGAAGGATGTGTTTGTGCACCAAAGTCAAGTGCTATTTGCTGAGGATACTGTGACTTCCGTTTGATTTTCTTTCTGATAAAAGCAGATGGAAAGGTTTTCTTTCGTTGTTTGCTTTCACATTAAAAACAAATACTTACTGCCAAAAACAAGGATTGAAGTACTGCAGTTCCCCCTCACAGCTGTTATTTAGAGGTAGTCCAAAACTGTTCAAAGAACATTAGACACTAGGAATCCATAGGAAGCCAATAGTGAAAATAGCATTTCCTATTTTTGCCTACTGTTACAGGTCATTTCTAACATTGAGGGCTGAATGTGTGAATTTGTGAATTCATGAAGAGTACAATTTTATTGACCTTTTCATGTTATAAAGTAGGAAAGTGAGTGAAGCACGGAATAATTAGGCCACTTAGACTTATTTATTTTTAAACATAGAAAAGATTTTATGAAAATACAAAGCCTCTACTATATCCTTTGAAGGAAGAGTATACTTTGATTATTGTGATAAATTGGCATTAAATCATTTTTATCCAATAGAATTTTGGTGCTGTATTTAGAATTTCCAAAACATTCTTTAACCAAACCTGACTGGCTTCATCAAAAACACATATTCATATAAGAAAAATTTCTGAAAAGCTTTAATTCTACAATTCAGAGGTCAACATCATATGCATTATATTTTTTCTGCTTATACATACAGTTATATTGTAAAGATCATTTGCTTTTATCAATTCAACTTTATTCTTAGCATGCTATTTTTTAAAAATGTGTTTTAATAGACAATGTATACTAATATTGGTAGAAATTTGTTCTTTCTCGGACTTTTTTTCTCCTACTATAAATTACAGTAAGTTATGAATTTCTTATTATAATGAATATCTTTGAAAATAAAACTGTAAGTGCATAATATGATTATTTTCTAGAAGCTGATTCTGAGGAGGAAAACGAAGAGCCCAAAAAAAGGGTTGCATGACTGATCTAGTTGTAGCTTCCATCTCCTAAGCTAGTTCCTGTACTGAATTCTCTGAACACACTCCCAAGATCTATGTGTATGACTTGACTCTTCTTTCAGGTTTCTTATAACTGTAATGAAATTCTCTTTAGAAATGCTGCTCCAATTTATATTCTCACCAATGTTATTAAAACAATTATTGAATATTATTTATTTAGAAATTCTAATAATTTAACATATAAAAAATGACATTCTCATTTTAATCTGCATATATTTGTTGCTAGAACACTTTGCCAGCCATTTGTTCTTCTTCTTTTGTGACATATACATTTATGACTTTTATTCAAGTCAGTATTTTGCTGGCATGTAATATACATAACTTAAAAGCATGTACAGACTGATATATGATCATTGCCATGTTTCTTTAAAATATTCTAATTTGAAGTATTTCTAAAATTTATACTCTTTTATGAAATAAAAATGTTAACAAATTTTGTAATCCAGTGTATTAATCTTTTTTTATTTCAGCATTTCAAGTGGTGAAATTTTAACTCTATTTCTTTTCATGATATAAATATTACGAATGCCACAATATTGTGTTTGGGAGACCAAGTAGGTGCAAATTCAGATTTAATTTGTATTTTGAGCTTCTTTCTTCAAAGGGTGCCTTATTAAACATTCTCCATTATTTACAATTAACTGTCTTTAAAATTTAAAATATTTCACACACAATTATCATTAAGCAATGATTAATGGCTCACATGCTGTTTTAAAAGACTTGATAAAACTGTTTTCCTACTATAGCTCCCAATCCCAGAGTTGTGTAATGTTCAAGGACAGGCTACTCAGGTCCATTTTGTCTTAGAACTCCTAAAACCCTAGGTTACTTGGTTTGAAATTACCAGGCTAAGTCCCGCAAACAGGTTTGAAGGGTAGGATCTGATGACCTGGAATTCTAGGTGCTGAGTTGGTTTTTGGCCCACAGTTGATGTGACACCATCCATTCTGCATTTCAAGCAAACGGTAGCCCAGTTGTGCCCAGGGATCTGTCATCAAACACAGCTCAGATTTCAACTTTAACTTATCTAAATATAGGCTTACTGTGAGTGACAAGATCCTGGTAAATGGCATCCTCTGTCATCCTTTTGATATTGTTTCTAGTAGATGACTCATGGCTCTGCTTTGCCCTGGAAAATGTTTAATTACACTAGGGGCTTTTCATTGAATCCAAGCCTTATTGACAGATCAGCTGCCATTCTGACAGCTTGGATTGTTATTCTGCTTTCTGGAAATCACAGAGTATTTACTTTTCTAACACTGACCATCTGAAGGGAATTTCAACTGGATTTCTACAGAGTCTGAGGCTGTCAGGTGGAAAGACAGTTGAAAGTTCAGAAATAGAGACACCTCTGAGTTTTGTGGTGAGATTCTATAAAGCTCTTGCTGTTAAATAGTTTGGCTATTTTGCTGTGCCATAAACTTTTCAGAGAGAATGAAAAAAATAAACTTTACTTCTTTTGACTATAAGCTTTATTCAGCTAAAAAAAAAAAGCATATCCAAACATAGCTTTGATGTGAAACCTACTTGATGGATTGTATGTGGTAATATAATTAGGATACATTGAGACATGAGTGTTAGTAGGAAACAGTTTCCTTTGATTCCACTGATGACTGTTTCTTTGCATGAGACATGCCATCAAATCATTAAATTTGGGTATCTGGGTCTCTTCAAAAGGCTACCCAGTGGCAAGGAATGGTCATGAAATCTCCATTCTAGACTTTAGTTCAGGTGCCTGTCATAAAGTGATCCTTCTTTGGCTTGAGTGACTGTCACAACCTCATTTCCCACACAGGACCTCTTGCCTTCTGAGTATACGCTGAGCTGAAAAGTGATTCCTGCCAGGAGGATTGTATTTCTCCTTAGCATGTTTTCAGAGCAGTCAGGAAGCTTTTCTTCCCGCAGATGGAGAACGCGGGAGGCTTCTTGTTGATAGGTCATATGATTGATAAGGCCACTACTGCCATGCTCCCTCCCTCTTGTATTTTCATGGATGGGAACAGGTTCAGGGAGCAAGTTAAAAAAAAAAATCACATAAATCTTTCAGCAAGAACATCGTCCTCTTCTTTCATCTTTCTTGATTGCTACTTCTCAATGAGCTCCTCATTTCCTGTCCCAGAGTTCTTGGAGGATAAGCTGCTCTTACTTAAAGAAAGTAGGCCTGTGGGAGAAATCACATTTCAGATTTTACTATTAACTTTGACGCTTGAAAATCAGTTCAACTGTGTAGAGAGAGAGGTGAAGATCAATATTTGGTTTGCAAATTTGGTCAAAGGTTGGTGGTCACTCAGACTAGTGTCTTGTGGGCTCCATGTGTTCATTACAGAGCTGGGAGCCTTTGAGAAACTTAGGCCATGTGAAGACCTGCCCTTCAAACCCCAGTGCTGCCATCAAGTTAAAAAGATTTCAGACGTGTCGTTCATGGCAAATGGTATGAGTTTTTTGAAGGGATAGGAAAAGGGGAAGGGGACACTAAGGAAAGAGTAGATCCGCTCAGAAAGGAGAGGAATATCATGCCTCTCCTGCACTCTAGTTTTATTGGGGATCCCAGAGAAATTTCTAGAAAGTCCCACCCAGGTCTACCACTTGACATGACTGACAGGAGGGGTGACATGAGACTCTCAAGTCCTCTTTGTCCCATGCCGAGTGGTTCTAATTGGATTCTTTTTTTTTTTTTTGAGAGAGAGAGAGAGAGAATTTTAATATTTATTTTTTAGTTTTTGGCGGACACAACATCTTTGTTTGTATGTGGTGCTGAGGATCGAACCCGGGCCGCACGCATGCCAGGCGAGCAAGCCATCGCTTGAGCCACATCCCCAGCCCTAATTGGATTCTTAATCATTTCTACAGGTTTTATGGTTAGGAGGAATTATCCTTATCTTCCAGAATTTGGTCAGTTAAGAAGGGACACAAAAGTCTCTCCCTTCAAAGTAACTTGGGTTCCTCTTACCACGTTGTTCCATGCCTGCCTTTCCTTCCAGATAACAGGTAGTTTGCTGAGCAATGTGACATATCCTGTGTACTTAGAGCACGCAGGGCTGCAGGTAAATTGCTTTTTTGTCAAAGAAAGCATGTGGGGGTCAGCACAGTCCACCCATTTTATAAAATCATTATCTTAACCTTGTGTTATCACCATCGTCATCTGTCTGTTCCCTAACATATTTAAATATCTGTCCTTGGATGTCTCTTTGGACCAATAGCCTTTGCTTCCTCAAGTCCTGAATGCTGATGGTTTTCATATCTCCTTCTGGAGACAATTTCAAGGTTGAAAGGCAATCAACTGAGAGTTTGTCCTTACCAAAATCTGGGTACCAGTGTTCTTGGGTGAGCCCCAGAAATCCACATGGCCACTGACTTCCTATCTTCTCTTTCTAGTCTCACTCTGAGGCATTTAGGACTTTTATGGACCCTAGGCATGTTTTATTCTTTGGGTTTCTTCATGTATACACACACACACACACACACACACACACACACACACACACAGATAGATAGAAAAACAATTATAGCCAGGTACAATGATGCATGCCTGTAATCCCCATGGCTCAGGAGGCTGAGGCAGGAGTATAGAGAGTTCAAAGCCAGCCTCAGCAAAAGTGAGATCCTATCTCTAAATAAAATACAAAATGGGAGTGGGGATGTGGCTCAGTGGTTGAGTGTTCCTGAGTTTAATCCCTGGTACCCCAATAAACAAACAAACAAAATCTCAAGTATAACCAAGGCTTGATTTATTATGATATATTTATTACTATTATGTTCTGATTTTCAGGGCAAATAAACATGGGGAAAAAAAAACATTATGGATCTGTAAAAGCATCTCAGGCCTTAAGCTCTGTACTTCATGGGTAAGCAGGCCCTGTCTTTATTTACTTGACTGAGTACATTGTTCTGTTACTAAGACATAGGCGTTCTCTAGTTTCCAGCCTGGGCTTTCTGCTCTAATCCTGGATGCCATTCCATGTGGGAAGCTCCCATGACAATTAGCTGACAAATAGTGATGCACTGTAACTGGAAGAGACCACCCAGTACCTTGGTTTTGCTACCGAACTCCAAGTATTTCTATTTGCTGAGAACTGCCAAGGCCTCACTGAGCCATTAAATATGATCCCCGTGGATAGTGACACAGGCCTGGAGTACACTGGAGTTATAACAGCTCTGCTATTTGTACAGCTAAATTATTTCCCAAAGGGGCCAATCCTACAAACCAGGGGCCTTTCTTCTATCTTGTATTAGCATCACAATATGCCTTACTGAGGGGTCTCCTAGTCACTCACTGACTGCTGTCAAAAAGATGCTGGTAAAACAAATAGGCTATTAGGAACAAAGTTACTAATTTAGAAAACAGTTTCATTCTTTGTGGAAATTTAAGCCCAGATTAGACTTCTTGGTCCTTCTATGCTCCTTCTCTTATTTTTCTCTTTGCTAGTTAACTGCCCTCTCCAGGAGTTGTTTGCTCACCTGTGGCCACTGTGATTCATTCAGTGAACTCAGGAAACCCTTACTGATGCTGCACTTGGTGGCACACATTTTGCCATGTGCTCTTTCATTGCCCACAGATGCTAAGATTGAGGGATTTAAATTACAGTTGAATACTTTTTGTCGTTGTTGGTTTTGGTCCTTTTTTAAATTATGAAAACAGTACATACATTTGGGTGGGGAGGGGAGGGTGGCACAGTCAAATAATAGCTAAATACATGGATCCAAAGAATGAGAGTTTAGAACTGTCTCCCTAATTCTAAAAACATATTTCTCCAAAGGCGATGGCCTTCAATTTTCTTGTTCTTCGTTGCTTTCAAAAATTTGGACTCCTTCCTCTGAAACACTGTTCTTCATCTTTTGTGACACTACTGTCAAATTTTCTTGATGTTTCTACTTCCCTTCTGAAGAGTTTTTCCTTACTGAAATTTCTAAGCCTCAGATTTTGTCCTCAAGATTTCTCTGTGGTTTGCCCCTTCTGATTTAGTTCTATAAATATTCCTTTGAGTTTAAAGACAAGAAGATTTGAACTTATGCTATCCTAAGTTCTCTACGTGTATCTTGTATTTCAATATAAGTGTTTATCAACTCTTATCCAAATGTATGAAATATTTTACATCTTTGTGCCATGTAATTTCAGAAATTTTTTCATTTGGCAGTTGGGAAATCATTTGATTATACATTCAGTAGATGTGGACATCTTTCATTTGCCTCGGCAAATACATCCTTCCTTCATCCTTTTCTATACAGCCCGTCCCCTGGGAGGCTGACCTGAGAAAAGGTCAACCTATTGGTGTCAAATTGGGTTTCCCTAATGGAGAACCTCAGGAGAATGGAGAGAAGGAGGAATGTGAGGTTGGTATTTCCCAGAGTCCTCCCTGCCAGGGTATTATGTATTGGTCATAACCTTCTATGGAAGGCCTCAGCCAGCCAACCATGCCATGAAATTCTCTTTAGAGTTTATTACCTGGTCCCTTACCCTGATCCTTCCTTCTGTCCTGGGGCTTATAAGAGTGGATGGGAAACTGAGATATTTCACTTCTCTTGTTGCTTTGTCTAAGTGTTAGGGTCTGTAAACAAGTCAAGATGGCGCCTGGCAAAATGCCAGAGGGAGTGGTTTGTGAAGTAATGCCAGCGAGCCATTAAGTGTGGAGATTTCTTATTGGTTGACTGCTGTATCTATTTTATGTTAATTAAGATAAGCTGTGTGGAATGTATAAATACCTCTGTTGTCCTACAATAAAGGGCTCCTACTCCTGCTGTATCAATGTACACAAGTTCCTCGTCACCCCCTGGTTATTTTGCTCTAGCCGGACTGCAGCACCTAAGCTCTTCCCACACTGCAATAAATAGTTTCTTTTATTAAATTTTCCTCAGTTACCCAGTTTGGGTATGTCTTCTTTTTTCTTTCCATGGCCCTAACGAGTATGCCTAAAATTTATTCAAAGTACTTGGGAGACATTCTTTAGGATGTCTTTTCTCTCATATCACAGATTTTCCCTGCAATTTCCTTGTTTATTTTAAAATCTTCAACTATAATTGCTGTCATGCTCTGCCTGCTGAATTCTCTGCCTTGTTCAGCATTCTGTGGACTATGGTGATGGTGGTGATGAAAGGCAGATTCTGTCCTCTGTTTACATCAAAATATCTTCTCCTTGCAGAGTCTAAGGTGAAAAAATTCCATTATATGATGCAAGAACATATTATGTATAACTATATTAGTCAGGGTTCTCCAGAGAAACACAACATATTTAATAAATTATGTATTATAAATATAACACATATTCATACAATGTATATTACATTATGCAACATAATACATAATTTATATATTATATATAACATATAACTTATTATATACATATTATTTATAATATAGTAATTCTATTTCTCTGGAAGACCCTAATATGCTAACATAGGGAATGTTCAGAAAGATCTGTTTTCACTTCAGATTCCAATAAGAAAAAGATATTCTTTTTTTTGTGTGTGTGTGTGGCAGGGGTGCGTTTGTTCTAGTGATCAAAACCAGGGGTGCTTTACCACGGAGCTACTGAGCTGCATTCACAGTTCTTTTAATATTATTATTTTGGGACTAGGTCTTGCTAAAATACTGAATGGTATGGCAAATTGCTGAGACTGTCCTTAAATTTGTGATTCTCCTGACTCAGTCTCCTAAGTCACTTCAATTACAGGCATGTCCCATTGTGCCCTGCTCAGGAAATAGATGTTCTGATATAAACAAAGGACAAAATCCCCCTTTCACCATTATCACCATAGCCCATAGAATGACAAACATGGTGTGAATTCAGGCAGACCTTAACAGAGTAATATATATCTGACCTAACTTTATCTGTTTTACAAATGTGTGTGTATGTATAGATATTGGTCCTACCATAGAGAAACTTATATTTTTTATATATGTGTGTTTGTGTGTGTGTAAACACCTTATACTTTCATATATATATATATATATATATATATATATATGTGTGTGTGTGTGTGTGTGTGTGTGTGTGTGTGTATGTGTAAACATATATAGTATATTTAATTTTATATTGTACAAATGAAGGTACCTTTGCTAGAAATCTTTAACATGTAAAGTTGTCTCTGCTATTAACAGATATATGCATCTGTTATGTATATATATAGTTTATATATTATATATAGTATATATATTGTAAAGTTGTCCTTGCTATCAACAGATATATGTATCTGTTATGTATATATATAATATATATATATACCTTATATACGTATATAGAAATACTTCTTATATATGTATATATACATGTATATATACTATATATGTATTATTATATATGTATATACATATATAGGAAAGTAATATATACATGTATATATAGTATATATATAAGAATATATATAGTATACATATATACATATAAGTGTGTGTATATGTGTGTGTGTGTGTATATATATATATACAGATATATAGATATACAGATATATAGATATACGATAGAAAGTATAAGGTATTGCCTCACATGACTGTTGAAGCTGAGAAGTCCCATCATCTTCCATCTGCAGGCTGGAGGCTAGGAGACCTGTAAAAGCTGGTGTGTGTTGCACAAGGTCTGTGAGCTAGACCATCTATGGTGTAGGGTCTAGTCTGAATCTTATATAATCCAGATCCCCATGGGAAGGAGATCAATGTACTAGCTCAGCAGTCAGATAAGGGAAGAAAAAAATCTCCTTTGCTTTTGTATTTTCTTTAGGCCGTCGATGGATTAGATGATGCCCACCCACAATGGGGAGGGTAGTTGGCTTTACATAGTCTACAGATTCAAATGCTAGTCACCCAAACAGAATTATAGAAATAATGTTTAATTAGATATCTGGGCAATCTGTAACCCAAACTGATAAATTAACCATCACAAAAATGTTACTAAAT